>NW_027468587.1:31728699-32091199 GCF_046254945.1 Alosa pseudoharengus
ACTGACCCAAAAACCCCTGCACACTACAAACCCCTGCACACTACAAACCCCTGCAGTTTTTGCCATACGTCAGCACACAGGAATCTCTCTCTCTCTCTCTCTCTCTCTCTCTCTCTCTCTCTCTCTCTCTCTCACTCACTCACTTTATTTCTCTGTCTCTCTCTCTCTCCCTCTCTCACACATACAAACACACACACACTCCCCCTCTTTTCTGTCTCTCCCTCCATCCTATTCTTGTCATACTTCTTGTTTCTCTCTCTCTCACTTTTTCTCTCCTCTCCTTATTTCTTGAAGACGAGCCAAACCATCCCCCCTTCCATTCTCTCCCGCCGTGAGTTCCTGTCCTTTGCAACTGCAGTATATCAGCCTGTCTTGTCAGCGCAGGCCCTTGCAGTAGCAGAGATGCCCACCACAGCAAACATAAACCAACACACCCCGTCTACGAAAGATACGAAGCGTTTTACAGCATATTACTGTATTCTGGAAAGTCTGTATAGTTTTAAAGTGAAAGAGTGAAAGAAAAATACGTTTAAAGTAGGAAAGAGTGATCAGGTGTGGCCACATCCGAGCGTGTCGGAGTGGGTTTTAGTGCATGGGGCCATGCTGGGACTGCCCCGGGGGGGAGGGGCAGGGAGAGTGAATGCATGAGAAAGGACAGGAGGGGGGCAATGGAAGATTAGGAAACACCACAGCTGTGAGCACTGAACTCCTCCAAACAGGAAGCAATAGCTGGACTTTCATATCCTGACACCGGAGCTCTGCAACATGCAAAAATATTAGTTTCTGTCAAATAATGTGGCAGACAGGTCCCTTTAAAAAGCTATAAATAACCTGTACGCTTGCTGCTACACTTCTATCCACAAAACCATTAGCAAATTAAAGTTGTAATCGGTATATTGATCTCTGTACCGGCTCCCTTGTAATTTCTCTCTTGTGAGGTGTGCTCTCTCTCTCTCTCTCTCTTGCTCTCTCTCTTTCTCTCTATCTCTCATTCCCTCGCACACACACAAACACACACCACTCTCTTGTTTATGCTCTGTTCAGACAGCATACTGAAACATTTGTGTGACCTATTTAAAAATGGCCCACTGTATTTCACTGAAGTGAATAGTACTATTAGGTAAATAGGTTCTTCCCACCAGACCGTGTGAATGGTGTAAAAACTGAGTAAATGGACTGAGTAAAAACTGACATGCAGGGAATCCACAAGCAATTGGAATTAGCATTTTAATGAATTATTCATTTTAATGCACTTATATTGATCAAAGATTATCAATGATATTTCGCCCTGATATTTCGCCCTGTTCGCCCTGTCGGCACTTACTTCCCGATGATGACTGGCAGACAGTATAATACATTATCCCTTACTTTTATATAATACATTATCCCTTACATACTTTTCACTATAACGTGCTCTTCTCTCCCTAATGCAAAGAGAGTGATGTCACAATCAGAGGAAATCCTGCAGCTTCAACCTGGTGGGATTTAAATTAAGCCCAACATTTGAATTCAGCCTAAAGGTAGAAGATTATTTCCTTGTTGTGTATAGGGGCATAGAGACTAATGTAAATTTGTGTCCAATCAATGACATCTTGCAGTGTGTGAATACTTATCTGTTTTCTCTTGTCCTGCGTGGATTTGTATTGATCTAAAACATCTAACAGATTGGTTCTGTTGGTCTTATTGAGGATTTGGATTCAAGAACTGTCTCTACTGGCTGTGCTATGTGCACTGCATACTGATGTGGAATGCACTTCCAGAACTACTACAATGACACTGTAGAGTCTTATTTAAACCTATCAATGTTTTAGAATTTTTTGCAAAAATAGCACAAAAACAGCAAAATTTTGATAGAAGGTGCATTAAGCTCTTTTTATTTAGAAGAAATAATGCTTTGAGATGTTTCCCAGGATTCCTGAGCATTCTTGGGATTAGGAATATGTGTCTTTCAGGGCCTCTTTCAAGGCCTGCAAATTGTAAACAAAGCCGGTTAAATACCTGAGACGAGACAAGACAAGATACACAAAATGCGACATCATACCAGAAAATTATTTTTCATCATTGTAAGGTTAAAAGTCTGGAAGCTTATTTTCCTCAACAGGATGAGCCACTTCCACACTCATTAACCTGAGTATCTTTGCTGAGGTGTGGCCCAGCCCAGAGGTGAGCAGCGCAGGGGAGGGCACAGCAGGCAGTAGCAGGGCTGGGTGCTGATGCAAGACGTGTTGATGGCTATAGTTATGGTTATGGTTATGGTTGTTGTATTTAGCAGACGTTTTTGTCCAAAGCGACTGACAGAACCTTACAATAATTAAAATGAACAGTAAGTTGGTAAGCCAACATTTAGCAAAAGAGTAATAATAACATTGCAATAATGTCATATAATCAATGATGAAAATAAACAAATACCCTAAATATACAAAACATAATTGAATAGATAAGTCTTTAGACCCCTCTTGAATGATCCAAAACCATCACAGGAACGCAGAACTCCTCATTCCACTAATTTGGAACCACGGAGGAAAAGAGTCTTGAATTTGACCTCCTACTGTACCATTTATGGCTGGTTGAAAACAGATGCTCATCACAGGACCGCAGTGGAGGATTGGGGATGTAGAGATGGATCATGGAATTGAAATAGCAAGGAGCAGATCCAGTTAGAGTCCCACAGGCCAGAGTGAGGGGTTTTAATTGAATTCTGAATTGAATTCTATAGGAAGCCAATGCAGAGCAACTAAGAAGAGAAGTAACGTGTTTGTGTAGGAGAGGGTGACCTGGGTGATGGGATCATGCAAAAGCGGGAGCCGCACAAATCATCCTCTCCTCCCCCAGGAGCCGTTGCCAAGGTGCGGGTGCAGTGCCCGGCACAAATGTGACTGTTATTAATTCCAAGAAAACAAAGTATTCAAAGAAGGGAGGTTGTTTCAGACACCACTGCTGCATTAGAGAGGAGTTATCACTGGAGCCCAGCAGTGTGGCACTGGAATCAAATCTCTGGAAAATACAACATATGACAGTGCAGGGCTTTCTTCTACATATTACCAATTACAGTACAATATGACAACAGCATGTGTGTGTTGAAATAAGTATTAAGAATTCCCTTGATTTCACAAAAGTGTGGGTAATGTTTGTTTATCAACAATCATGTACTGGATTTGGCAAGGTCAGTTAAATTCCAAAACCATGATGTAGGACAAGTCATACTGAAACACAGAGAGACTCTAATCTTGCATTCACAGTTAATATTTTCTATTTGAAACCCCATCCAGGAGTCATTGTTCATCCCTTTATGCCAAAATAATGGGAGTGAAAATCAAACATCACAGTATGATCACAAGGGCTGAGCTGAACTGAGCAGGGATTCCCCTTTCCCAGCAGTGCTGTCAATGATTGGACACACAGCACACAGTTCATATTTGGGATTGAAAGAATGCAGGGAAAAAAATCTGTAAGTGAGATTCAGGCCGCAAAATTATTTCACAAAAGATTTCCTCTTGAGTTCATGAGTTATCTTTCTCCACAGCTTCCTCTCACGCTGTCTGTCTACCGAGGGAATAGTGAACACCATAATTTTGGCATGCACAGCGATCCCTGGCCCTCCCGCACGGTGTAACTGGAGTTTCCCCATTGACTCACTCAGCACCAGGATCTCTTTGACCTGGAAACATCTGCCTCCTCAGATCCTGAGGCATGTTCTAACATGCTCAAGGACAATGCTGTCACACCAGCGGCTTATGGCAGACAAGCTCTGTTTTTGGTGACTACAGTTTTACGGACTCTGAACCCTCTGTTAATGCTCAAGAAGTGGAGCTTCATCCGCACTATTTTAGTAAATGATTGTAAATGTAAACCAAATGCCACTAGCATGTTGTGTTAAGGTTCAAGAAAGTAGCCTATTCATGGCATGTCATAACTGGACAGCCTACCTTAAAATAAGATTCCTCGATTTCACTTTGGTGGAACTGTGAAAAGCATGTAGAGACATGTGGACATGTAGTCCAAAACAGTTTTGTTTCTGTATGCAAATGTAGTGGGCTCCATGAGACAGTGTGTTGACCTCATTGGTGATTCACAGTTAGAACAGTGGTTGATGTTCACCTGTCTAACCAGGGCCACACAGATATTTCCCCAAGGAAATCTGGGTTTCCTATTGGTCATCTTGAGGTCACTTCATCTGTGAAAACATTGACACCGTTGCTTTTCAGCGGGAGACTGAAAGCCCCTCTTAAATTTCTCCCGTATTAATGGAGCCCCAAGTCAAAGGAGACTGACGACCTGTCACAAAATCGGTCTATCAGTACATTCTCATATAACATTGTTTTAATCTTCAAGTTTTTACCAAGGCCACATGTACTCTTAGTTAGAGCTTGGAATCACAGAGTAACTCACAAATCGATACAGTTAAGATACTTTGCCCAAGATAACGATAATAATGCAAACATCTGGAATAATGTATTCACTGCATTTCACAATATACTTGAAACAGTGTGCAGAGTACAGCATTTTAGCTTAGTGCCTCCGCAGAAATCTACAAATAATTCAAAATTAGCAAAAATATTTCTAGACACATTTCAGCATTTATGCTTATGTCCATGCATAAATGTAATATCAATATTTGGTGGTCCAATAATGTATTGCAAAAACAATAGGATATATTGACATATCGATATTTTGTCCCATCTACACTGTACCAGTCATCTCATACTTATACCTTCTAAAGCTAACACAATTTTGCCTTTGTTTATTTGTTACAGCACAGAAATGAGCATTGCAATATCATGTATGATTTATACCACTATAAATACATATATCCACACTGGAAACAAATATCTATCCACTAATGCAAACGTGGATCCACTGCAGTGGCAGCAGGTGAACCTGTTTCCCTTTTAACGGTCAATTGCACTTACATGTAATGCAGGTGCATGGCTGGTTCCCACACCTGTGATCTCAGGGCTTATGTTAATCACACTCTGCTTATTGCAGACTCGCCCCAGCACGCTCATGTTCTAAAGACCCATAAGTCATCTCTGCTGTTAGACTTTCTCCAGGAAATAGTAACTGTTCCTATATGCAATTTGGAGGCAGGCGAGATGCTCAGATGTTCATGTCAGATTTATCATGTCTTGAGTCAGTTGTCTTGCAACAATCAGGGGAAAAGTAAACCCTAACAAATGTTTTTTTTAGATTATGTAGAATTGTATCCACAAGAGAGAGGGATGTAGGAGGTCTGCTGGTTGAACTAAAGTGACATCTTGTGGCAACAGGAAACTGTAGGACTGGCAATGTCAAAGATCCAATATGATTCACTGTTCAAACAGACACACTCAGCTTATTCTTACAAATAACTTACAAAAGGAAATACAGAATGTTTTTTTCTGTCTAATTATGCATACAAGGCAAATGTGCAAATGCCCAACATAATCACCTTAATCTTTTGTTTACTTTATTTCAAATGAATACTGACATGAACATTAAAGTGGGTAATTCCACAAGCAACCTGAATGAGGAATGAGGAGGGCGATCATTTGGCAAAGCACAGACACTCCAGATGTGGTGCAAACAGTTTCTCGTCTGGCACACCTAGTTCACCTGGTTGTCATTAACTTAATGCATTCCATTCTTCTGCTGCTGCGAATGCAAAAACAACACATGCCAACGCAGTGCCTCTCATGCCATACTGGCAATCACATTGAATTGTATTTCATCTGCAGGGCTGACCTTTGCACTGTAAACTTTGAGTCCACATAATGATAATATCTGATCTAGAATCACCCAAAGATTTTGCTGGCATGATGAGAGTATAATCATGTAATTGCAGTATGCACTAGTTATATAATAAAATACAATTTAACAGCAATACAATGCAATGAGTTAGAATACCAAATAAAATCACAAATTCTTAAATAAATAGCCATATATAGATAGATAGATAAAACTGATCTACAGAGCAGGCATGACCATATACTATGCATTATACGTATACTATATCACCATATGGAGCTCTCATTTGTCGCACTGAGGCGAGCCAGGGGGTGTTTACCCCACACCAGCCTGTGCCACCCATCACGCCACCACATACCGCTGTGCTACTGCGAGGGCATGATCACAGTTCTGATGGTAACGAGTTAGCATAGTGCGAGATCTAGCAGCGACACGACAGACACAAGCAAACCCAAAGCGCGCCCACATATTGCACGGCTTGCCAGTGCCTTTGCGAACCAATAGCCACAGACCACGTCCGGTCTTCCCTCCATCCTTGTTGGACTGTAGTGATTAGTCATAGCAGCTAATGGGTCACACAGTGAGAGGCTGAACAAAGGCTATGGCTCAGTGTTTCGTTCATTGCTGGGGATGGAGAGACAGTGGCGTCTTTCACTAAGCCCTGACTGTTGTGGGCATAACTGATTGAGAGCATTCTCCACCCCCTCACAGCAATGTCTAAATGCATCCTTTGACATAACTAAACATGAATAAAGAAGTAGGCAAAGGAGGGTCGACAAAACAGTACACATCACAGTATCAAGCAGAGCAGAATTTTCTGCTTTGCATATTCAAAGATATGAAAATATCCTGTGTACATGTGGAAAAGCTGTGCACTGTGTAACATGCCAAAGCATTGTGATGTCACGAGTTTGGAACTACAGTATGTCACTGCAGCATATCTTTTCCCTTTCTTAAGTCCAGACATGTGGCCATGGCAACTTCAGTGGAGACTCAACAAGGCAGGATTTTGTGATTCTGCTGCGTGCCCTTGCAGAAGGGGCTCCCGTTAGCCAGCCAGTTTTTTTTTTTTCTGCTTCTTTTTTTTTTCAGATGCTCTGCTGTGTGAATGTGCTGCGTTCTCTCACTCTCCAGGGAGAGTGTTTACAGGATGTTATCAGTCTCCGTCTCTGCCTGTCATCCTAGACAGGGTTCCATGGAATGCTTGGAGGGGAAGGAGGCAATCTGAAGGGGGAGTGCCATACTGAGGGGAGTCTATATATACATCCCAGCCCTGGGAGGCTGTTGCTCAGAGGCACAGCTGAGATCTGTCGGAGAACACCTCAGTGGCAACATTTTTCAGGAATTGTGGTGAGTCCTCTAAAAATGCATATTTAATTTTTCTGATAACTTAATCCTAGCTGTATTTTAATTACACAAGGAAATGTGTTATCTAGTCATCTTTCCTATCACTGTGGGTGATACAAATATGGCAATGAGTTCTAAACATTGGATAAAACAAAAAAATCTTAATCACTAAATGAAATAAATGACACATGTCTCTGTTGACAAGCAAGAAGCGTTGTTGGAGCATAATGAGCTGATTATAGGCTGCTCAGTTGCAGGATGTTGTTGTTAAATCAATATTGACTGCCACAGGGTTTGTCATGGTGTGTGAAAATACAGCTGGATTATGGCACAGGGATGTGGTGCTGTGTTGTGTGGGCTTGTGTTGGTCTCAGTGGAATGAGCTATGATGCGCAGTTTGGATTTTTTCTCTTTCATACTGCAAAGAGATGTGGCACATTTAAATTTTTATCCGATCAGATGAATGATCAAATTAATTAGATGCTAGATTTACGAGGACATTTTCTACTCCCCATTTTTTTGTGAAGCTGGTGGTCAAAGTGACCATATTTTCAAAAGAAGACTTGAAATAACACAGCCAAAATCAGGATCTTTTATTCAGTAAGTATGTTTCTCCTCCAAATATTTCTGAGATCATAATGCAGTTTCAACACAAAGGGGTTAAAGAAAAAGTATATACCATTTTAAAGCACTGTAAGTATAGATATGATGTCGGTAATCAATCTCAACCTCACATGACTGCTTTTGAAGTTCCCCTTGACCTTGGTTAAGGGCATAATTGGTATTAGATTAGATTAGATTAGATTAGAATAGAGTACAAGTACAAAATAAATAATATTGTTAATTTTTACTTGTATTTCACATGATATTGCTGTGGCCATTTTTTTAATTACTCCATCTTTTCCAATGCATCTGTAGAGTATACTTATACTTATTCTCCATGGGGCTTTAAGTGTTAACATGGCACTGGACAGAGAGTGGTTTTCATTCAAGTGCAGTGGGAAAGGGTTTCTCAGATCAGGGTGTGCCTTTTTCTGTAGTGAATATAGAGCCCAGGGAAATGAGATATGTGTGTGAGCTCATCTCCCCTGTGTATTTAAACTACCCAGAAACGTCCTGAAATGTTCATAAGTGTAAAAGTCTTCCCCTTTCAGCCATGTTAAGGACATCTGTGTTTGCTCTAGTGCCTGGCTGTTGTTTGGGCCATAAATTGTCTTTTGAAAAGTCCTGCATTGAGTGTTGCGCAACTCTGCCATCACTATGAGAACATAGCCACCATTTTATGTTCAGTTTGTGTTGCTATGAACTTCAAAATAAATTGATCTTAACACATAGTTTGGATGAGCCCAATTACACCAGGGTCCTTATCTGTTCCTGTCATTTCTATTTGCTCAAAGGGTGTGGCTAGGCGACTCCAACAAGTTCTGACAAATCCTGTACCACTGTCACCTGATCAAAAGCCAGTTTACTTGGCTGCGTTTTAAATGTGAAGCGTGTGTGTTTTCTTCTTTGTGTTTTATTGATGGTTGATATTTGGTCTCAAAGATTTGATCTCAAAGGTCCAGTTTGTGTTGGATCATATTTAACCCATGTGACCTATGCGAAACTCAATCTATCCATTTGAAATGTCTATTGATCTTAGCCATTGATTTTCATTTTCACCGCAGTTTGGATGATGTTCGTTTTGCATCTTCTCTCTTCCTTACAGGATTTCAGACATCGCTGAGCTGAAAAAGGAGGCAAATCGAGCCCCCTTTTTAATTGTGGTGCATAATGAATCGCGTCGAAGAATGGGTCCTGGAGAACAGGGACAAGATTGAGAAAGGAGTGGAGATCATGGGCCAAGGCTGTGAGGTGCTGGCCTCCACAGTGGGTCAGTTCCACCCCATCCTGGAAGCTGTGTTTGTGGCCTCCGCAGAGATCCTCAGTAACCCTGATGGGAAAGAGGCCCGGTACTTGACTGAGCAGTTTGAGAAGGTCAACCAGAAGCTGGAGGGCATACAGGATGAAATCGGCAAGATAGCCTTGGAGCTGCAGCGGAGCAGCATGAACAAGCAGAACTTTGACCGCGAGGCGCAGATAATCAGCCAGTATGAGAAGTTTCAAGACTTCATCAATGCCAAGCCCAAGTTCAAGGAGAAGAAGAAGGAGAAATTCATCAGCCACTTTGAGAACACGGATCGGGACTTGAACCTGGACGCCTTGTACAACGCCGTCACCGGCGAGAACATTTCCGGGGACCCCATGCTGGAAACGGTGCTGAACACGGAGCAGCGGGGCCGGAGGGCGGTGGAGGAGTTCTGCGCCCGAGTCAAGAAGCTGTTCGTCATGGGCATCATCGCAGTCATGGGCCATGCTTCCCTGAAAGACGGAGTCATTGGAGAGGACATGGTCAAGAAGTGGCAGGATCGGATGGAGGATGTGGAGAACCGCATGAAGGCCGCAGTGGACGACTGCACGCAGAACTTCGCTGTCCAGGCCAAGATGGATGTAGAGCGTGAGCTCCTGGACAAACCGGGCAGCGTTGACCCGGAATTCACCAAATCTCTTCTGGCCATCCTCACCAGGAAGTATGACTGGGTTTCCTGGTCCATCCGAGTTTTCAATCACAGTGGAATATTTTTCTGGAATTGGCTGGCTGGCAAGAAGTACCATGGCAGTGGTGGGGGTGGTAACTTTTTTGACCTCTTGACCCAAAACAACATCCGGGTGGTGGTTTCGTTCAGCGCGGATCCAAAGCCTATCAACAAGAACCAACTGCAGGATCAGATTGAGAAACAGAAGTTGAAGGGCAACATGGTGTCTGTGGCCCAGGCCTTGTGTGGCAGCCAGCCCAACTGTTTGGTGCATGCCGTGAGCCGATATAAGAAAGTAGAGGAGACTAACAACTTTCAGCCAGAATGCTATTATTATGGGATACACAAAAGGGCCTACTTATGTATCCATTCAGAGTAGCCTAGTTGCACTGAGCGGTATCACAAATGCGGCAATCAGTTCAGTTTTTCATACCTGTGTCGTAAATGTTATTCTTTGAATATGTAAGACAGCTGGATGTATAGCAACTCTTGACTTGAGATACTTTGTCTTTTTTTTTTTTTTGATTGATTTCATGGTGACATGTGTTCATACATTTTTAATCATTATGAATGGACAAAGAGCATGTATACACTACTTTAAAAACTTGATCAAATTTGATTCATAGAACTAAATTGCTAAAAGATGCTTGCTTTCAAGAAAGTAATGAGAAGCTAAAAACTAATTTTATACTTTAAATATTTGACATCAAATACCATAAAGATGTCAAATATCTCCAAATATGTTCATATTTTCATCATATTGTGTACTACTTGTAACTGCTTTTCACCAGACAGCATTGATCAAGTTAAACTCAAAACCAACAATAAATGTCATAAAACAGGTACTTCCTGATGAATATGTTTTTACTTTTAATATATAGGCTAGGCCTAGCTTCATTTGTAGTTAACAGCCATCTGAACAATATGGTCATAACGTGATAAATGCCATTGGTTTTATAGGCCTACATTGGCAGATAAATTACAGGCTATTCCTATACTAGCTTATAGCCTAGGCTACCACACAGGCTAAATGTCTGAGGAAATAGGGAAATACTCTGCTAGTGCACTAGCCTAATTAGAGTGGAGAAGACATGAAGTGGCTTTTCATGGTAGCTTACAGTAAATGGCAGCCCGAAGTTTCACTATGTCAGTAAGCTTACAACACTCACTGGTAGACTTCTCTCCCGGAATGGGTGTGCCAGTTTATCTATGAGCTGCAGACCACATGACCACGTAAGAGAAAAACAGGCAGGGCAAACTTCTCTCCTTACGGAAAAACAACGTTCTGTAAAGATATAAAGGTGAGTCAAAGTTTGACACAGCCTTTTTTTTTGACAAAATAGCCTAATCTACACTAGATTTATACACGAAAATGTATGCAATGGCTACGTTCGGTCTTTTAACAGACTATTTTTTATAACACATTAAGGGGCATTATCGTCATAAAAAAGTTTGTCTAGAAAATATTCGCTTTCTGAATAACTTTAATTTCGTGTGAGACATCGATTGAATAACGCTGCTGTACATAAGTGGTGTTAGAATACTTAACAGCCAAGGAAAGAGTTTTGTAGCCTAATGTTAACTTCGTGAAATATAACTGGGCCCTCTTCCGGGGTAAAGTAGGTTTGGTTCGAACGTGTGAGCAGCGCAAGAAAGGGGTGCCAAGGGTGCCATCCAAACGTTAGATTCTAAAGCATTGTAGATTAGATAGGCTAGCTTTGTTGACGAAATGGTACAAGTCCAGTAGCAGAATACTTTATGTATAATGATGATGTCTCCTGCAATACATTAAGCATTTTATGTTCTCATTTACATTGCCCCTAAGAAAAAAATCAGAGAAGCACATTAGTTACGTAAGTCATTAACCTACATGGTATGAAGTCATAAACTTTGGTCTCTAATGCCACCCAGGATTCATCATTGGAAGCTATATTTTGATATTCTAATCTAGAGCAGAAAAATGACCACTTTGCGGATGAGGAGTGAGACTCCCCTGCCACGGAAAAGACACTCCCCAGTCACCCAGGGGAGGAGTGCTGAAGTGGATAGCTGACATAATAACTGTTTCAGCACAAGTGGATGCTAGGTTAAATCAAATAAGCATGATCGCTTTCCACCATTTTCTTCCTTCTGAAGCTTTTCCCTTCCGTAGTCCCATTTTGTTGAACTCGTGGAGATTACTAATGACTCAGTGCTTTTTGGTTTTGAAGTGGGAATACTAGGCAGGATGACAATATTCCTGTGATAACTTTAAATGTTGGTGTGTGCATGTACACATGCATCTACACTCACAGACACTCACACACACACACCCACATTCACAGACATAGACGCACACACACACAAACACACACACATGCACACACACACACACACACACAGACACACACACACACACACACACACACACACACACTGCGTGCTTCTTCTTCTTCCTCTTCTTTTATTACATATCTGTATACAACAATTGTATATGATCAAAAACTGTATAGGCCTTATAATCCTGAAAAATGAAGACATGCTCATTCAGCAAGCTAAACTAAAACCCTTGGGAACACTGAGTAGATTTGTTTAGAATGGCTGACAAAAGATTTTCCATTGTCTTGTTTCTATGGTTACTGTCTGAGGTGCTTTGGAAAATGTAGTCCTACCCGGCAAGTTCAGCTACCTCAGTTAATCATTCTCCACGCCCAGAGTTGCCCTGAGAAGGCAGTATTTATGTGCTGAAAGGATTCCTGTTTGAATATAAATACAGTGTTTATATAATAATATTTTGCACTCATATGGTTGGTTGTGTGTATGTAACAAGATCATGAGGGCCACTGTGTTTTAGACGCAACTTTTAATATTTTACCTGGCACTGAGCTGGTAGCCTATTCATCCACTTACATAGGAATTGAGTAAAACTTATTTAAAACATTTATTAATTAAAAGAATGAGCAGTTGTGAGTCTTTGAATCAAACTTCAACTTACAAAAAGGTAAATGCTAATTGTTTTCATGATTTATTGTTTGATTTCTTACTAGACAGGCTCATTGTTTACCTCTTACCCATTACCTGTTGTTTGCCCAATTACTTAGACCTTACAGCAAGGCAGATTTTCCTTTGGTGGGATTTTCTTCACATTGTTGCCTCATAGCTCACTGGGTGTGTCTTACATTGCTTCACCTGTGATACCTTTTTATCAGCTCACACAGCCAGCCCAGCTGGGTCTACGCACACTACGTCGTGTCCACGCAGAGCAGGCAACATACCAGGATACTAATATGTAAGTACACAGATTACCCATTTATTATAACAATTACATGACTGTAAGCATAATTTAGACAACCTATATCATTGTATTTATATATAAATATAGTTATATTACGCTATTTCGACTATTATACTACTTCCCACAGTCAAAAATAGAAATGTCCATAGCACTGCAAGACAATTGTTGACAACACAATTTTCATGTTTCTCTTCTGCAGAACCCCGACCCTATAGAGCAGATTCTACAAGATGGCCGATCAGCTGCAGCGCCTTGTGGCCGACAAGAAGAATGTGGTTGAGACCGTCATGGATGTGTTTGAGCAAGGGGCAGAGGTAGTGGCCAGCATTGCAGGAGACCTGTTCCCTGTCTTCGCTATAGCAGCACCCATTATTAAGCTGGCCCTGGACAACGTTGAGAGCAAAGAGGCAGAGTACATGAAGGAGCAGTTCCAGAAGGTACGGGACAGGCTAGAGGTGGCCTCCGAGGAGATCCAGCGCATCAATGAGGAGATCAAGAAGAGTGCGGCAGATGCTGCCTATTTCTCTGTGGAGGAGAATCTGACCAACCAGTTCCGTAAGTACATGGACATTCTCAATGCCAAGCCCAAATTCCGCGAGGTCAAGAAGAAGCTGTTCTTGGAGCACTTCAGCAAGACTGGAGGTGACAAAAACCTGATCACCCTATTCGGCGCTGTCACGGGAGATAACTTCTCTGGAGAGTCTGTGTTGGAGATCACACTGAACTACGAGCAGAAGGACCGTCGTGTCGTGGAGGACTTCTGTGCCAGGCTTAAAAAACTGTTCTGTGTTGGCCTGATTGCTTTAATGGGATACAGTGCGCTCAAGGGGAATGATGAGGAGGAGGATTTGCTTAGAGACTGGGGGGAGAAGATGAAGGTTGTTCAGAATAAAATGACCACCGTCATCGAGGACTGCATCAACAGCTTCCCAAAACAGGCTGAGATAGATGTCAAAAGAGTGGTCAGAGACAACTGTGACAAATCCAATAAAGAGCTGGCCGACACCATCGTGGAGACCCTGAAGAAGAAGTACGACTGGGTGCGCTGGTCAGTCCGGGTGTTCTGCTCCCCGTCTGCTCCCCGTCTGTTCACGAACAAGAAGGACTTCCAGTGCTTCACAGGCCGGAGCCGTTTTACGGTACCCTCAGCAGACGACAAGCTGAACGTCATGGTCTCCTACAGCGCCTCTCCAGAGCCTCTGAACAAGGACCAGATCCAGCTGCTCATCACCAGTCAGAAGAAACCCACTATCACCGTGGTGGCGGAGTTGTTGTTTGATAAGGTGCCCGTCTGCGTGGTGCAAACCATAAAGACTACATGCAAAGACGTGGTCTGCTCCTACAGCTTCTCAGAGGAATTGCACTATTGGGAGGAGCTGAAGAACTTCTATGTTTGTGTCCATTCTGCTTAATGGCAGTTGTGGAATTTCTTTTGGACTGAGACTCAATTACCTTTGACAAAATGGCTATATTCCGTTTAACTTTCTGACTTGCAATGTAAAAGTATACTAAGTGACCTTTTGAATAGATGACCAAATCCATTACAGCAGGAATACAATAGTTGCAATACACTTTTTGACATCACATTGCTGTATCTTTGTACCAAAAAAATTTACACAATCTTTGACTGCAAATTGCATTTGAAGCCAATATAACTTCTTTCCCATGTACGTTAAAGCAACACAAAAGAGTTTTTTGTACCTTAAAATAATGTTTCCAAAATCGTTTCAGTGGTTCATCAACTTGTAACAGGGTGAACGACACTTCTGCATTCGCTTCGCAGCCCTCTATCAGCTATAACCACACTATGTAAGTTTGCCAGATCGGGTAGCGGATCTGTAGTTCGATGGAATGAGACATAAGAAACTACAAATTTGACTTGCGTTTGATGTCGCAATACATCGTACTTTCATAAATCATGCAACATATTCTACCTTGTCTGTGGACATTGTTATTTGTAAAGCCGGTGCTGGATAAACAAATAGTGTGCGTGCGACAGAGGGAAAGTTCTTTGGTGTTGCTTTAAGTTATTAATCATAAGTGATGCGATCTAGGAAAACCCACCACATGGTGCAATTTTGCCAACTTATGATTCTAATACCATCCTAGATGGGAGGATGGTATCCTGGATTTTGCTAGGAGACAGTATCCAGAATGTTGCTAGAATGGTTTCAGAATCTTAAATTGGTGAAATTTCACCAGAGAGAGTAAAAAGGGATTTTTGAGTGCACCGTGTGGTGGGTTTTCCTAGATCGTATCACATATGTATAATTGTGTATGAATTATCAACTAATAAGTATGGGGAATGAATGAAAGAATGAATGGATAGCCTACACTCACATAGGGCTTATCTGCATGCCTTATGTGCCCACTGCAGTGTGATGAAACTGCTTTCGTACCTTATGCGCAGATGTGTCTTCCTACTGTTGTTTTACCTTTCCCTTGTCTCAAGCACCCGGCCACACACTTACCGCAGTCCCCATAGAATGGGCATGTTGGAACACATGAAGTATGGTAGTGACAGATGCCGTGCTTATACAGGAATTCCTCACATAATTATGCATTTGTTCGGTCTTCCATGTGTTTTTTGGAAATTAAACCTGGCGAAAAAGCATGTGCGAATAGGTACAATAGATTGCCATAAACAAATGTTAAATAAATGTTGTAACTAATCATATTGAACTTGAATCATATTTGTCATTACTGCCTAACACCTTTTTAACAACGTAAAGATATATTATGGGAAAAACTGGTGAAATAAAAATGCTGTACTCAAGCTTTCATTAGAAGAGTTGTCAGTTTACATATCTTTGTGTTCCTAAAAGCCATGTGATTATCCTGTCCCTTGAGTGGTTCTTCTTTTGTCCAACAGATCACCAACACCACTGATTGACCACAAGTTGTATT
This sequence comes from Alosa pseudoharengus, assembly GCF_046254945.1. Taxonomy (NCBI): domain Eukaryota; kingdom Metazoa; phylum Chordata; class Actinopteri; order Clupeiformes; family Clupeidae; genus Alosa; species Alosa pseudoharengus. Next base: position 31,744,528 of record NW_027468587.1, read on the forward strand.
GCTGAGGTTTCTGTAGTTTGTTCCACAATCAAATGCAGTTTTTTACACATCATTTTACATATTTTCACACCCTCTGTTATATGAATCATTTTTAATAAAGCTTTTAAGGTCTTACAAAATCTATACGCACAAATATTTTACACACACCCACAGTATGGGTATACAAGGAAAGTTACAGTGACAGGATATAATTACATGTGTAAATCTCCACATACTTCAAGATGAGCTACTATCAGGAAATGAAAATGTATAAAGTATATATCAATAATAACAAGGACAAATACATTTATGATTAATTTAGTTGAATGATCAGTTTTCTGTCTCGTGTACATGCGTACATGCATTTTAGTGCCTATTTGAATCCTGAGTAGCTGTAGCAAGTGTGCTGGTAAAGCAAGATATGCATGTGGCCAAGAAGTAGGCGAAAACACCCACTGTCCCCTATAATTATGCAGCGGAACTGCTGGTTTGCAATGCTATATTGGGCTCAGATCCTGAGCCCAAACAGTGACAAAGACATGACTTAAGAGAGAGAAGAAATAGCAAAAGTATGATGTGGTACTAACAACAACATGACTTTTTACAGAAGGTAAAATTCCACACTTTCGGGGTCATTGTCGCAAAACTTACACTCCCCCACCACAACATACAAAAATGTACAGTATAAATACTTCAAAGAAACTTGACAACAAAGTGACATGATCAATTTACATGTAGAATAAAGGGATAAACAAACAAACAAACAGAGCCAACAAAGGTCATTACTGTCACAGACCGTACACCTTCCTGTCAGTTCTATTGGCTAGATACAGTAAGTGGTACAAGAGACATAATTTTTTTGTTTTTCACCTGACAGATTCGATATGCAATGAGTGTACAGTACACTGATATTTGGGCCGGAAGGTATACTGTTTCTCAGTCATCCGTCTGTCTGTGTCTCCAAACGTTCTGTCCCAAAGGGGATGAAGGATATTCATCACCCTTGGTGCTAGCCCTGGCAGCAATTTCTAGGCTACCTTGGTGCAGTTAATCACTACAAAGACTAGATGGACTGATTGGGTAATCAAAGACTGAGGGTCAAAGTTCAAGGTCACATGGGGTCCTACAGTACATGTCATACAGTGTTTGCGCAATATCTTGCAAGGGGGCTGAAGGATCTTCATCAAACTTTGCACAGTCAATCACTACAAAGGTTAGGGGAGAGTGGGGTGATTGGTGCCAGTGGGGAAGTTGTGCCACCCCCTATTTCTAGGAAACTATAGAAGAAATTGGTCATGTGACCACACATTTTTGAAGACTCAGCCATTTCAATCATCCTGCAGAGAAAAGAGCCTCATTGCATGAGAGGTAAGCACATTTAAGTTAAAAGAACTGTTTTTTGCCTTTCAAAGTAAAATTTCTATGATCATGTTTTTTTGATTGTTGTGTCAAAACAGTTATAGACAAGTTTGAAACATTTCACACATGATTTAGTGCTTTGGTAAGCTACATTATGAGTCTATCCAGGTAGCATGATGTTAGCTCAAATCTGATGGATGATGCATTTTTTCCAAAATGGTGGGGTTGGGGTGATTTGTGCCAAAGGCCCTGGGTTAAGTTGTGCCAGTGGCACCTCCACTTATACTCACCCCCACTTATAAATAATGTTTTAAACATATTGTAACGATTTGATAGCGACACACACAGTTGTCCAATCAAAAGGTTTATTCACTGAGAACGAGAGCTAGGATACAGACCAAGACCAAGACAAAGACACAGAACACAATGCAAACAGGGCAGGTCAAGCACGCACACACACTACACATACAGGGGAGGACGCAGCCTCCCACACAAAAAGGATCACACATGAAGGAGAACTAAAAGGGAAACATGTTACAATAAAGACGCTAACATTACACACAAAACTAAGGAGAATAACAACATAAACCCCCCCAAATGTTCGCTCTCGTATCCCAGGATCCCCTGCGCGGGAGAACGCTAACACTGTCTTTTTGCGCCGACGCTACATAGCTCCCCCAACAAGCCGTTGCCGTCCTCGGCAACGACCACGAGGTAGCCACATGCTAGCGTCGGCGCGCGTCACCCGCCACTCAGTCCAGTGCGACAGTACCGCCAAATCACGTGGGGTGCACGCGCCGCAGGAGCTCACTCAACGGGGCGTGCAGTTCGGGCGTGCTAGCAGCCACGTGGCCGACCCGCTCGTCACCAGCTCCCTCTCAGCAGCCGCCCTCAGGCTGCACTTTCCGCGGCGTGTCACCGCGGCACTCCTCCTCTCCAGACGGGGCCCTAGGTGGCCTTACAACCGTCAACACTATACCAAGCACCGGGGTTCGAGGGGGGCCAGATGAAGCTGCGCCAACGCCACTCCGCTCCGTCGAGTCGCCGACCAGGACAGACAGGCACCGACTCCACAGCAACCGGACCGCGCTGAGCTCTCCCGCTGCAGCTACCGTCTTCGGCGTCCCTCCTCGTGTTGCCATCTCGCAGAGCCGTACTGCTCTGTTCCCGGCCCGTTCCACTCCTTCGCGGCCTCGGCGAAGGCACGACCCCCGAGATGGTCGTGCTATCGAACTCCACACACAAACTTTTTTCAAAAGGCGCCGGTCAACAGGCCAACTAGAACAGGCGCCCACACAGCACGGTACCTCTCACACGCACCCAAAAGTTTTAAAGTTCAGAGGGCCTTTCCAACGAAGCTGCCCCACCGTCGTGAGTTCGCTGCCCTCAGCGGCTCCACCAACCGTCCATCGTCTAGGAACCTCTTCCTCGCCGCACTCCCTCGGCTCTGCTCACGCGTCGCGGCTCGCAGCGGAGTCAGCGCCCAGGCCAGCGTCGTCTTCTCCGCGAACGCTTCTTCAGGCCCCTCTTCCGGCAAGATCTTCTCCCATGGCCGCAGGCAGCTCCAGACGATAGCTCCTCTCCTACGTCGGCAGTAGCGATAGAAGGCCCCGAGCTTTTTAGTAGCCCTTACAAGGGCTCTCCCTGGATCCTCTTGCGTGGGCCTCCACCCAGTGGTGAGGTCTCCCGCTCCCAGCTTCTCTCGCTGAGTAGAGGCCATGTCCGAAAGACGCTTCTGACACCAATGTAACGATTTGATAGCGACACTCTCAGTTGTCCAATCAAAAGGTTTATTCACTGAGAACGAGAGCTAGGATACAGACCAAGACCAAGACAAAGACACAGAACACAATGCAAACAGGGCAGGTCAAGCACGCACACACACTACACATACAGGGGAGGACGCAGCCTCCCACACAAAAAGGATCACACACGAGGGAGAACTAAAAGGGAAACGTTACAATAAAGACGCTAACATTACACACAAAACTAAGGAGAATAACGACATAAACTCCCCCAAATGTTCGCTCTCGTATCCCAGGATCCCCTGCGCGGGAGAACGCTAACACTGTCTTTTTGCGCCGACGCTACAATATTATTTTATTGTAATTGTGCATTTTATTCTTACATTTTATTACTAAAACTATGTGACTTTCTTTATTTTAGACCAAAAATAGAAATATACCATCATGCCACAGAGTTATAAGAGGAAGACAGGCAGGGCATACTGTATGGAGAAGGAGCTGGCAGAACATATAAAGGCACTAGCAGTAATGTTTCACGGTCTAAGTCCATGAAATGCTGTGAACTTCACACACACACACACTGACCAGGAAGCCTGGGAAGGAGAGGGGGAACATTATCTCTAGTAGCAGTGGCAGAGTTGACATCTACACAACCACATCCAACCACCTAAATCTGCTGTAAACTTCTCTGATCAACAAAACTTTAATCTCATTTCAGGTATGACTTCCCTCCACACAAGATCTACAACATGGATGAAACTGGTGTGACAATGGAAAATGACCTTTGATGTGCTCGTGTGGCGCAATAGGCTTGTAGAAAATTGGCCTTTGATGTTGTAAAATAACTTTAAATAAACCTTAAATGAGTAATTTTGTATTGAATTTGTCTAGCTTTTATAAAGCATTACAGTGTCTGAGATCAAAATATACTGTTTTACTTCAATAATCGATGCCACAATTTACCCCAATGCATTCTCTTCAAAGGCACAACTTACCCCGCACCGGGGGCAAGTTGTGCCACAAGATCAGAAAGCTATATCTCTTAAATACTATATTTCAGATTGAAAGTGATTGTTCCCAGAGATGCACCACATCCTGAAATATATGTTCATATTGTAGTTGGAAGCATTACTATCATGGCCTCCCTTTAAAGTCACATTAAGTAAAAACTGGCACAACTCACCCCACTCTCCCCTATATGGACCAGCCTCCAACACCACTTCCAGCAGGAACCTACTCTTCCAAGGAGGTCTCTTATCCAAGTACTAACTACGCCTGCTTAGCTTCAGTAATTCAGCAAAGTCAGGGTATCTGCTGGTCTGGCTGCTGGCTAAAAATAAAAGGTGAAAGGCATATATGATTCTAACTGTCTCACTGCATTATCAATTCTCACTGGTATCTGCTAGACAACAAGTACCAAAACATGATTAGTTCATAGATGTCACATGTAAAATACATTTTATACAACCCCACCTCCATCTTGCCCGTTCATAATTCTGAGAAATTCTTGAATTGTGTGCGTGTGTGCGTATACGTGTTTATGTTTATGTGTGTGTGTGTGTGTGTGTGTGTGGTGTGTGTGTGTGTGTGTGTGCATGTGTGTGCACCTGTGTGTGTGCATGTGCATGCATGCGTACATATGTCTACTGTGTGTGTATGTGTCATACGTATGATTACTGTGAATGTATGTGTGTGCGTGTGTATCTGTTTATGCACATGTGTGCATACAGAATGGGTTAACATGGCCCCTGAAGGCAAACATATGCAAAGAATTGGTCATCCTAGGCCCTGCGGTTCTCAAGATATTCACAGAAAACTCTGTTGGTGTACAGTCACTAAATGTACACATAAATTGATTTATTGTATGGCCCCCCATGAATAAAAGTCAGAGGGTGTCATAATGATCCTACACTTCCAATTTTGTGCAGTTTTGACCATGTCAGGTCAGAGATACCTGCGATTACAACATCTCATTTTTGCTTTTTCATTTTTAACTAGGTGGCGCTATACATGAAATTAGTGGTTATGGGATGGGTTGATATGGCCCCTTAAGACCAACATACTAAAAAAGGTGGTCCTCCTAGGAGGCCCTACAATTCTCGAGATATTCACAGAAAACTGTGTCCGCCCTACCCTTTTGGGGGTCCAGTCCGGCGGGCGGGGGGTGGGGTGTGTGTGTGTGTGTGTGTGTGGGGGGGGGGGGGCGATGGATCAAAACGAAAACAATGGTTCCATGCTATTCTTGTCGGGCTACATGCCTACCAAGTTTTGTGCATCCTGGTCTTTCAGTGTCCCGGGAATCCTTGACCGAAAATTCGAAAATGCAGCGGTCATAATAACTCATTAACCATTGATGGTCTCCTTGAATCATTACATGTTCTTGATTAACTCCCTTTCGTGAATAGTAAATATGTAGCCTAGGCTACAATCATTTTGCAATGATAGACTGTTTAACACAGAGATTATTTTAGGCCTAATTAGGCTACTACGTTGGATAGTCGGTTTATCGAGGCATTGCCCTGGTTTATCGAGGAATTCAGAAAACGGTGACAGCTGTTCAAAGCCCCATAAGGCTGCCCGTCATGATTGAAGCAGTGGGCAGAGCTGTCGGCACCCAGACTGGGACTATCAAGCAGTTGATGGATACCAGGATGGATTTTATGGATACTAGGTTGGATAACATCATGGAGAAGCTCACTGCTTTACAAAGGCAATTGGACCAGAATGGACTAAGAGAGTAGTCGTGTAAATTGGAATGCGGCTACTCGCCCCAAGACCAAACAATCCCAATCTTATCTGCTTTGGCCCCCCTCAACCAGCACTGGCCTCGGCCAAGGCCGCTGCTGGAACAACAACTCCCCCGGAAGAGCACTGCAGTGAGACGCTCTTGCGTTCCTTCCCTAACTTCATACAGACACCTGCTGATTGTAGACTTTGTCTGGGACCTGATCAAGGATTGTCTCCATAGCAACTTGCTGTGTCTCGCCTTCGCCGCTTTGTACCCCCAGTCTGACAAGCGGGTCTGTGTCCAACGCCGAAAATGGCTGCAGGACCGGATGGCTGCTTGCTTGCGCTGGACTCCCTCCACCCCCCACTCCCCTCTCCTGTTGCAAGCCGTGTGTTTTTCATGTTGTAAAGTGTACTGACTATGTGCTTATGTTGCAGAGGTGTTTTTCCCTGTTCCCACACTGTACTCCCCATAGGAGCATAGTATGGGGGTTGCTTTTTTCTCCTCACCTCTCCTCTTGTTATGCTGCATTTTCTCCATGTACTGCATTTTACATAACATCCTGGACCTTTGGATCCGCAATGGCTGCCTTGCACTACTCCACTTGCACTACTCCACTTGTACACTTGCACACTTTGCAACTTGTTGTTGTTGTCCTGTGTCCTGAAAACACTTCTGAACACACTTCTGCTGCTCTTACATAACTTGCACCACTATGCCACTTGCATACTTAGGTCAAACAGAACTACCTCAGCCATTTATTGGCCTGACTTTTGCATTATTATTATATTGACTGTCTACTGTATGCACAATTGCACAATTTCAACCCATTTTTTTGCTGCTCTTATTTCTTCACTGTATGTGCCTTCTTATTTACTTTTTATATTGTTTAATTGAATGTTATGTTTTTGTCTGTGGACCTAATTGGTAAAATGTCTTGTCTCCACCGTGGGATAGTGGGAAACGTAATTTCGATCTCTTTGTATGTCTTGACGTGAAGAAATTGACAATAAAGCAGACTTTGACTTTGACTTTGACTTTGATTTTGTTGTCTCTGTACTTGTACTCTGCACAATGACAATAAAATTGAATCTAAACTAATCTATTTAACTTTTATTCTTAAATACTTGGTTGACCCACCTCTTGACATGACAATGTTACAATGCTCATTGTATTCCTACAATAAATATTAGTATATATGGGCGATTCTACCGAATTCGTGCAAATTGCTGTCCCAGACCCTAAAAAATAATTTAAAAAGCATTTATACAGAAAAATGTTACATATTTATGAAGATCTTTTTATTATCTATTAAGAACTAAAACAATATTTGAGGTAGCATCAAGCTTAATATATATAAAATCATCATGTTTAGGGTACTTTCAATTGAGAGGTGGCTGTCCCAAACCCTTAGGCCTAAATTTCACCTAATGAAAAAAAATATAAAATCATTTTTGTAATTTTTTCCACGGATGTTTTTATAAAGATATTTTACCTATGATATAAGCAATTGAAAAAATATATTTATTGCATATTTTTTTCAAAAATCATAAATCATTATGTAAAAAATGTTGTCCCGCATTTTTATGTCACAACCGAAACACTGTAAGGTGTGTAGGATGGTAATGATTTTAGCCACACCCCTCCATTTTGGACCAGGAAGTGTGTGTGCATCCCTCTCTCTCTCATGGCCACATGGTGAGTAGATCAGTCCAATCATTTTTGAGTAAATGCATTCAAAAGTCTCAAAATCAGGCTGGAACATTTAAGAACGTCACTACCGAACACATATTTATTTCAATTAATCAAGTTGTTTTGGTTGGTTTTTTTGAAAATGTAGTTTTTATTTGTGTATAAATGTTCAGAACTGTGCTGTCTAACCATGTGCTGACTAGCATCTTTGAGATAGGCTCAAAAATATATTTGTTCATCACTACAGAAACAGTCACAACCGAAACATATATTGAAGTTTCGGTTGTGACGAGATTGTTTCGGTAGTGACTAAATGGAACGCTAGGTCCTATATTTTGGTAAATCAGTGATATTTCCAATTGCACATTTATATAAATAAAATGCATTTTAGCATATTTAAGACTAGGCCTACAACCTGAAATAAAATTTTAATTTCAATGATTAAGCTAGTGCTATGGGTTTCATCAGGTTCCTTTCCACAGGTGTATTAGTCAAGCACCATGCAGTCTGCATTCATAATCTAGGTGCTTGATTGTATACACCTGTGGAAAGGGACCTGATGACACCCATGAATATAGAAACAAATTGCCAACATGTCTAAATATAAAGGAAAAAGTGGAGCAGAAATACTGATAAAATATAGACAAATATTGAGGGATGACTCAGTGAAGTACCAAGAATATTTAAGAAAGGAAAGTGAAAGAAATTGTTGTTCAACTGGATCTTTGTGCTTATGTGCATATGTGCGAAATGTGCATAACCATTTGTTTATGTAGTCGCGACAACGCGTGTGCATTTCAGGCGGCATGCCTGAAATGCGTTGTCACGATAAACAAATCTTGCACACAGGAAGAAAGCTATTAGGTCTTTTTTACATTTTACTTTATTCTCAAAAAACAAACGTTTGCATCATGTAAAGCAGACCTGTTGGTTGCCCAACATAATAAGGAATTTTAAATGTAAAGCTTTCAATGCATATCGCCCCCATGTGTCCGAACCCGAACCGAACCCGACTACAATTTCTAAATATTTGTCCGAACCCGACCCGACCCGTCGGGACCCGTCGGGCTCGGGTAGCCGCACTCTACTAGATATAGGGTTACAATTTATAGTGTTTCCATAATGTTCCTCCGAATATGGATGCTTTGTTTACGCAAACTCAAATCTCTACCTGCGCCTCTTGCAACGATAACTTTAAAGATGCTGTACGTAAGCTTACCAGTGACAGAACATTATGCAGCCTTTTCTTGCCACAGGATTGCCAATTATACATTGGATGAGTGCTAGTTATCCTTTGGAAAACAATAAATCAGATTGTAAAAGGCTTGGTTTTGATGTTGACATAACGTACTGATGAGAGAAGACATTTTCTGCCTCTGCCTCCAATGCCTCCAATGCCAGTCTTGCAACATTTTCCAAAATGAAACCAAATTTCATTGGCTGGAGAGAAGGGGGTCTCGAGACTTGGCCAATGTTTTTGGGGGTCTCCAGACAAAACGTTTAAGAACCACTGACCTAAGCAACGAGTCCCTGGCAACGCAAATCAAAGGCTGTGCTGCTGTGCTTGGATGAATGTCCTTAGCATTTTTAACATTCATTGGAATGTTATCGGAGTGTTAGGAAGCAAAGTGCATGAGCGTAGACAGTACACAGACACAAACATACTGCATACACCTGGGGACGCTGGTTTGCCTGTGTAATCTGTGTTGTGTTGAACCACGTGGCTCAGCCTGTCACTTGTCCGGACTCAAACCTGCAAAAAGCAGCACCTCTGATCAGGATTCGAGCATGCTAGCAATAGCAAAGCAAAAGCAAAGCAAATAACAAAAGCCCAGGCTGCAACACTACTCTATAGGCGTCTGCAGGGAGGTTTACCAACATACTGCACACCTACCGTTACACTCCTAAAGCCCCCTAAACCTCACTCCTGATCCGGGTCATGGTCCAGAGGATTCCTACACAGTGGACCACCCCTCCACCCGCATGTGAATGAAAAGTTTTGTGGAAAAAAGACATTTTTTTCAAAATGTTTCAACCTCTGAATTTGCACGAATTCGGTAGAATGGCCCATATACTCTTTTGATCCCGTGAGGGAAATTTGGTCTCTGCATTTATCCCAATTGGTGAATTAGTGAAACACACACAGCACACAGTGTACACACAGTGAGGTGAAGCACACACTAATCCCAGCGCAGTGAGCTGCCTACATCAACAGCGGCGCTCGGGGAGCAGTGAGGGGTTAGGTGCCTTGCTCAAGGGCACTTCAGCCGTGCCTACTGGTCGGGGTTTGAACCGGCAACCCTCCGGTTACAAGTCCGAAGTGCTAACCAGTAGGCCACGGCTGCCCCAGCGTGCAGAGTGAAGAGCGAACTACAGATATAAGTTAGCTGGGAGAAAATGTCTTGATCAAAAAGTCTAAAGCAGGAAGTTTTACCGTGAAAGTAGAGCCTATAAAAAGGATTAGAAAGACTAGTTTGCGTTCATCTTAGCCGGTTTCACAGATGCAAAGCCTGTGTGTCTGATCTGCAATGACGCTGTCGCTGTTTGAAAGGAACGGACGGTTTGAAAAGACGAAGCAGCACCTTCAAGGTAGCCTATCCGCTCCAGACAGAGGCACGAAAGCGCAACATGCGCTGGCAGAGGATTAGGGATCAAAGGACTGGATCACAGTGCATCTGGTGTTCTTTCTCATATTAGTTTAAGCACACATGGTCTGATTGGTAAATAGGCTATTTGTAAATTTTTTTTTTTTAATCGGACTACAAGAATAATCTGGGGGCCAAATAATATTGCTGGTGGGCCAGCTTTGGCCCGTGGGCCGCCTTTTGGCCGACCCATGGCCTAGATACTCTAGCTTATGCAGACAGCAGTCAAGTTCACATGGGGTCCTCCATGTGATAGTGTTTGGGTGGTATCTCTCAAGTGGCTTGATAGATCTTCATTAAACCCTGAATACCAATCACTACACGGGCTAGATGCACCGATTAGGTTGTGGGGTCAGGGTTGTGAGGTCAAAGGTCAAGGTCACATATCATCAGAGGTCATGTTCACTGCAGAGCATAGGAAATTAAAGCAGGCAGAGGTATACCTGTACTCAAATGTTTTGTTCTGAGTTAATTTTGATGATTTTATGACAATGTCAGCATGGATTTCATGGCCTGTCAAGGCCCGTCCAGTTTTGTTACCAACAGTGAAAATCTGATTCATCTATGCTTACAGACTTGTCCTCAAAGACCCACTACGAACTACACTATTTTTGGTTTGTTCTTAAATGTAGACACTGCAAACCTAAATAGAGGATTTGTGCATACTTTGTGGATTGGTTATTCGTTCAACCAACAAATAGAAGGAAGAACACAGGCCGTTCTACCAAACGTCTTTTTGCAGCATAATCCTTTGGGTGAAACTGTCAACGTGTCTGTACCCAAAATAACACTGAAAAAAACGTATTCTAGATATTGGTTTGATACTTGGTAAGCTTGCATACAGCTTCAAACCTGGAAATCTCCCAAGAGTTTCCCAAAGCCATTGACCTTCACAATTACAAAAGGTAGGCTATTTAAACATCAGTCTGAGAAGCAGACAGGTTTTCTTTTTGTTCATTTGTCTTTCCTTAAATGACCTGAGCACTCGATGGATCATATTAGTTGGAACTTGGAACACTTGAAGATTGCTCATGCTAATGAGTCATTCAGTAAGGGGAATTTCTGAAGTGTCTCAGATAGGCCTATTGTTGTTGCTACACTACTGAAAATGATAATTTGTAACATCTGCCAAGTGTCTACTTTATATGAAAAAGAGAAGAGCTATTTACACTGTAACCCAATGTCTCATTAGGCCCAGGTTGCTGTTGTAGTGTGGGCATTTTTTTCATTGTGCGGCTCTTTAGAGTGGTGTGGAATATTTTTTGTGGCTCTTATTGCTGAACTGGTTAGCTACCCCTGAAATACATTGTTTAAGTATTTGTCACCTCTTATGGATCACTTAAACACTACTATGGTGTTCCTCAGGGATCTATTTTGGGCCCGTGTATTTTTTTTAGAATAGGTATTTTTGTTATTTTCTTAAACAACAGATTTGCTTTACAAGACGTTAAACCTTGATCCTAGATGTTCGGAGAGCCTTTAGACCCTTGAATTAAGGGGATTCGCTATGTTTTAAGAATTAAGCTATTAATGTAACACCATGCAATAAAGACTGGCAACACCATAGTATTACAGAGTCAAATATATTGTCTTAATGGTATCATTGTTTTTAGAAGATTAAACACTATGGAAAAGACTGAATTGTTTTTTTTTTTTATCTCCTGTAACACTGTCTTTTGCATTTGAATGGAAAGTTACATAGAAAATATCTATGACCTACAGAAAATAAATGACTGCTGCTCTAGTTGATCTCTGAAGGCTCTTGGGAAAGGCTTGAACACACTGCAGTGGTGAATAGCTTAAGAAATGCTTTTAATCAGACCCAAAATTACTCTTCCATAAATATGATTTGCCCAAACAACCCTGCATTGAGTCCGGCCCATCAGGTGACCTCAGGAACGCAGAAAAACATCACGTGGCAATGGGACGATATGCTCGAGATGCAGGGATGCATTGTGCTGCCGCTTGTCACCTCCATGTTACCCTGTGCCTAGTTTCTAATGGTTTCTATGACAATGATGCTATTTGGTCTACACAGACTCACAAGAACAAAAAAGCTGAATATTACATTTATCAGATAATTGTTGAATGTTGTTTGCCAGTAACGTATTTGTGCTATAACAAAATAACCCAATGACCCAGTAGGAGGCTGCTAGAATTCTGAGGCACATCATGAACCTAAAATGCTGTGTACAACAAGTTTACTGCATGTAAGTATGACATATTGAGTTTCCTCTGCAAGGAACCTAATGACCCACATAACCTAATGAAAACACTAAAGCATTCTCCTTGTTACAGTATGCATGCCTAAAACTTATTTAAAGTCTTAATCAACATTATTGGCAATGTTAGAAAATAATTTTAATAATAATAATAATAATAATAATAACTTTTCATACTTTGTCAACATTGGGCTATATTATTTCTGGGCAAATACTGTATATGTCCAATGAGACATACCATACCTTTTCAATTCACGGATGGTAAGCATATATAACTTTTCGTCTCATTTGTAGTTGTTTAAAGGCCGTTGGTACTTAATTTATTACGTAAAAGCTATGTGTGTTCTCCTGCACTCTCCCATAGACTGGATAACATCTATAACATCTACATTTTCATTTTTTCATTTAGCTGATGCTTTTATCCATATACAACTTACAAATATATTGACACTAACTACTTCCTACAAAGTGCAGGGTTGTGGTTTATGTTTAAGGTTATTGCCATTATTCTGTATTTTGTAAAATGTTTATTTAGTCTATTATATTTGTATTTTTGATAAGGCTTCATGTTATAGAGTAATGATTAGTGATATCATTGTAAGTTGCTTCAGACAAAAGCGTCTGCTAAGAACCGTAAGCATAAGCATGTGTTTGTGGTTTGCTTGATTTTTTTCCATTTCCATTTCTTTGTACCCTTCCCTCTGACTGAAGTTTTTGGGCACACCCACAAAAACTGTGTGTGTGTGTGTGTGAGGGAATGAGTGAGTGAGTGAGTGAGTGAGTGAGTGTGTGTGTGTGTGTGTGTGTGTGAGAGTGTGTGTGAAAGAGAGGTGGTTGTGTGTGTGTGTATTTGTTGTATTTCTTGATAACTAACAGACAATTTACTTGAATGACTATTTTGCATTTTTCTATGCATTAGTTTGATTTCTCTTACTCTGTGAAGTTGAGCTGGCTATGAGTCGAAGAATGTCATCACTAGTATTGATATGCCATCTTTATGAAGTTGGCTATGTGACAATAAAATTGAACTTGAGATGACCTGCGGAGGGCACCTGACTACAAAGTTAGAGAAGCATGTGTCACTTTGGGGGCAGCCATGGCCTACTGGTTAGCACTTTGGACTTGTAACCGGAGGGTTGCCAGTTCAAACCCTGACCAGTAGGAAGCGGTTAAAGTGCCCTTGAGCAAGGCACCTAACCCCTCACAGCTCCCCGAGCGCTGCTGTTGTCACTGTGCCGGGATTAGTGTGTGCTTCACCTCACTGTGTGTTCACTGTGTGCTGAGTGTGTTTCACTAATTCGCGGATTGGGATAAATGTAGAGACCAAATTTCCCTCACGGGATCAAAAGAGTATATATACTTATGTTTAAACCACTAAAGATGTCATTCCCAGAGACAAAAACAAATGGCATCAGTTAGTGTAACGGATGCCCGCTAGCTTAGCTGTGCTTGTGGAACGTTAGTAAACCTCACTCCCCGACGCATCAAGAGTGCTGCTGGCATGCGAGCCAGTAGCCTGGGCTATTGGCTCAATTGTTAGCGCGCTCGCCTCCCGATCTCGAGGTGCTGCTGTTTGCGTGTTCAAGTCCGGGCGTGTGCAGGGCTGAATCGCGCAGGTTCAACACAACGCAGGTTACATTGGTGCCGTGACCCGGTTCGGGAGTGAGGTTTAGGGGGATGAGTGTAAGGGATGCCAGCTAGCTTAGCTGTGCTTGTGGAATGTTGGTAAACCTCACTCCCCAACGCCTCAAGAGTGCTGCTGGCATGCGAGCCAGTAGCCTGGGCTATCAATTGTTAGCGTGCTCGCCTCCCGATCCGAAGTGCTGCTGTTCGCGGGTTCGAGTCCGGGTGTGTGCAGGGCTGAATCGCGCAGGTTCAACACAACGCAGGTTACATTAGCATATGCTGCTGTTTTATTTTTTGACCTCTAAACTGTGTTTATCCACTTATAGAAAGCATGCCGCTCTTAAACAATTCTAAATTAAGCTTATATCGTTTTACAATTGTCTATAGTTTCACATTGTTGAACCTGGCCTGCGCAACACAGTTTTTGCGCTGCATGATGGTGTCAATGGTGACCTATCGGCAGTCAGCATCAAAGATTAGTCACACCACTTGTCATGTAGGCCTAAACGAATTTGGATAATGAATAGATTTTTTAGATAGATATACACTGATTTCTGAAGCGTCATTCTGACATACTGACTACATCCTGACATTTTCCTCTCCCTTTACTGTGATTTAATAAACTTTACAGACTTTAACCATATTTATTCCTTCTGGAGTTAACAATAAACTTAGATTAATAAGAACTGAATAGTGATTATGTATCCTATGAGGGAACACCCAGTGATACCCTTGGTACCATCAAATAGTAGCCTATAGCGATGTGGTCAGGATACACACTGGTATATCATGGTCCGCCTGATCATAGAATTTACACTTTACCCACCTCTATTTTTACCACTACACCCCTGATTGACAGCCAAACCATATTTAAGAACAATTTGTTTGAGGTTATTAGAATAGCACAATCTCAAGGTCATACAGAAGTCACATAGGACAGGTGTAGCCAGGACTTCAGTGTATCATACTGACATTATAAATTGAAACAAATTAAATATTGAACTGCATGAACAAAACTTCCAATGGGAGGGCTAAGGCTGGTAGATACAGTCTCAGTTGGGAAAGAGATCATTGGCCTAAGTCTGCCATCAACTTCCTATCGCATGCGCCACCTAGTGTAGCTGCCCGGTGTCTGGTCTTGAGGTGGTGAGTCTGGCTGGACAGAATGAAGGAGGAGGAAAGACGTTGACGAACGTCCTCCGACTTTCCTGTACCGCTGCAAGGCACCGCAACACCTGGTTGTGCCGCCAGGTGTAGTGGACTTGAGTGAAGCTGGTCTTGCAACCCACCAGGATGTGATTTAAACATAAACACAAACAAACGTGATCTCCTACATAATCACTGACTGCACCTTTAAGGAGTGTTATAGGAATTGTCCTCATTATCAGAGTAAATAAAACACTATGCCTACTTCAAACAACCCCATCAAACATCATCATAAAATACACCAGTGCTGCTGTCAGAGACTTACTGTATGTTTGTCACCTGATGATTCATACACCACAGAATGCTCTCCACTTATGCACACCTAACAATGTGTGAGACAAACAGTTGACAAGCCCATCTCCAATAAAAGCCTTTTAAAAACACAGACATAATTGTGTGCTTTGCTTAATCCTATCTTTGTCTGATTCAGTTGCCTTTACATGAGGATGACATCAGAGAAAATATGCAGAGGTCACATTTTTTCAGAGCTGTAAAGTATATACTGTGCTTTAGAGGATCCCATATGTCTGTCACTCGCTTTAAAATAATATCTGTGCTTGTAATGCATAGCATTGTAGCATTGGCAATACCCAATCATTTTTCCTGTTCCTGTACATCTCATGTCAGAGGTACTTCATCTTTACTTCTTATCTCTCATATCTTTTACAAGATTAAGCACCAGCTCTGCCATCTTGTGGAGAGGACTAAGACTTTCAAATGGAGTGTGTTCGGCATTCGTCATCTGGTGAAATGTTGCCACTTGCTGGGTGAAGGAAATTATGATGAGAAAAAAAAATGAACTGACAAAAAAGAATGTCAGAATGTTCCCCATTTATTGAACCAACATACATGTTCTTTATGGGATGATCGGCTTGATTCAATCAATGACTAATCAGTGGCATCACATGAAGTCTTCTTCCATTAAACATTAGGTTTTGCATGCTGTCTCATGGTTTTAATGACAAATAATCAAAACCCATAGCCAGAGGACGTATTGCTTTAATATAGGCTTACATTTTAAGGCTTATTCTCAAATTCAGATTGCGTTAGGGGGACGGGATTATTAGCCAATTTCAATCGGACAATTTGACCGGAGAGATTTAATTTTGTCGGACTTTACCGGACAACGGAAACCCTGGTGTGCATGTGCGTGTGTGCGTGTATATGCCATATGTCTACTGTACTACTACTGTACTATGTCTACATACACACAAACACACATAAACGCACACACACACACAAAAAGACACACGCACACACAGTAGACATGTAGGCATACGTACACACTCACAGGAACGTACATACACGCACACACACATAAACACAATCACGTACATGCAAGCATGCACAAACACACCCACACACACACACATAAACACACACGTACATGCACACCCACACGCACGCACACACACACACATGCAGGCAAGCAGACACACACACACACACACACATAAACACAATCATGTACATGCACGCATTCACAAACACCCACACGCACACACACACACATGCAGGCAAGCAGACACACACACACACACACTCACAAGCAAAAACACACTCATAGAGAAGCACACATACAGTATAAACAAAAGCAAACGCACACATGCACACACTCATTTACATGCACAAAAGAGTAGGGAGAGAATGTGCAGGACTGATCGGTGGACTGATCGGTGGTCATATTTTGTACCGCTGACAAAAAAGAATGTCAGAATGTTCCCCATTTATTGAACCAACATACATGTTCTTTATGGGATGATCGGCTTGATTCAATCAATGACTAATCAGTGGCATCACATGAAGTCTTCTTCCATTAAACATTAGGTTTTGCATGCTGTCTCATAGTTTTAATGACAAATAATCAAGACTATTGTTGTGCACAAAGTAAAGTATGCAGGCATGTGTGTATGCGTTTTTTCTTTTAATTCCATTCAACTGATGCCCCCAAGTCAGTCTTATTTTGCCTATAACAGAGAATGTCTGACATGTTATGGCTTAAATGTTCAATAAAACAATTACCGAAATGAAAAAGGTTTTGTGGATTACACAAGATTTACGTGCTATAGGTAGAATTGTAATACAGTTCATTGAGTAAAACTATTGCATTGAAAATATCCAAATTTAATTCACAATGTCTTTGCATTACTATAAGTCTATTAGTAAGTCAGACAAAATTGATTTAGGTTAAAATCTGGTTATTTTACTATCTCCAAATGCAAACAACACACAAGTCCGAGTCCAAGTCCCTGTCATCGGTACCCAAGTTCAAGTCAAGTCACGAGTCCTTAAAATTAGGGCTCAGGTTGGAGCCGACGCGGCCAACACTACGCTTTAGTCCGACGCCGTGAGTCAAGTACAACAGGTTTAAGTTTATTTAGGCCAATCACCCTTTTTATGAGATCAAAGCCAGGAAAATCCATAGCAATGACTCCAAAACAAGGTATGTTTTTCAGATTGTCGTGCTTTAGATATTCATTTAACCAAGGGTTAATTTCTTTAGCTATTACTTTTGGTGTTAAAGGCAGCGCGCCTTTAGGAAGGCCCGTGCCACTAGAGTAAGTCAGAATTACCTCACCCTTACCACACATCTCCCCAGCCTCTTTCAAATGGTTCCTAATTTTCTCCTTTTTCTTATCTATTTCACTGACCTTATAATCCCCGCTCGCATCAGTACCATGAATTGGAATACCTAGGTTAAACTCTCCTTTCTGTATGAAAACAATTTTGCCTCTAACATCGCCCATACTTGGTACATTTGACTTATCCCATGTCTCAATGCCTGGATTATCTCTAAGGAAATTTTCAATAAGATTTTTAGCATCTTGTTTATGATTCGGCGTTACATTTTCTAGTTTTACCCTTACAAGAATGGCCTCACTGACATAGTCCTTCAGAAATGTCTGGATAATGCTAAGCACTTCAGGTAATGTTATATGCTGTGAAAAGCATCCATGTACAAGCTTGAGCTTTTCTTCACACATCTTGACTCTAAGATCCAGATAACGTATGCCTGCCTTGAGCTGATTTTCCAATGACCAGGCCTGGCATTCTACAAAAGAGCCCCAATGAAGGGCCATGGTGTCATGGGTGCCAGGGACGGTGATGTCAGAGATCAACTTGTTGTTGTCAATTGATTTCATCCAGCCAATGTCATACGATTCTGGAAGGTTGAGATCCGCTGCATCATTAAATGATTGGTCCTTCTGACTGTGGCTCAAGTCCTGAAATGCTCTGTACAGGATTAAACAATTGGTGTTTTGACATAATGACATAAATTCATATGCATTGTGCTCTCAAGTTAATAATGTCAACAAATAACAGACATTTCCTATAAACCCATAAACGTATTTGCTAGAATGCATAAATGCATACGGTATGCTTTGCACTTATTTGTCATACTTACACGAGCAGTAAAGCAAAAAGGGCTGTCTGGAGGAAGCTGCTTTTCATGTCTGGGCTAAATTCACAAAGAAATCTGTGATAAATGGCTTATGAACAGTGTTGGGATAGATAGTTATTAAACTGAAAATACAGCTGCTAGATGCCATTATCAGGGTCCAAGCAAATGCAAAACACAAAGAACCTTGAGAATTAAACATCAAAATTACCAATGCAAGCCTTGAACCCCAAGTCTTCTGTGTGAGATTCAAGTGGATTTAGTGAGCTATGGCAAAGTCTGTGGCAGCTGAATGGTTGAGACTATAGAAAATACGACATACATTTAATGTGTGATTTTTGCAAAATGAGACAATGCTTCTCTGCTTGGATCCACAATAATAGACACAAAAATAATAGGGTCCCTGAAGCTTTACTGTACATTTTGGACCCCTAATGAGATTACTCTTTACTTCTTTTGAAAAGTTACTTTACCACTCATTACTTTGGTTGCTTTCATACAAATACCCAAATGTACCACATATATATAAGAAATATAAACATATAACATGTATACAATATAAATACAGTCCTTTCATCGGGCCATGTCTGACTGCTGATAAAAATGTAACATGCAAACTTTGCCCAGAACCAGAAATATCTCTTTTTAAATGTCAAATTTTAATTTACATCAGCAGGAAAGGATGTTTCAGCTGTCCTGTCCATATACCTGTAGTTACTTAAATTTGAACTAATGATTTACTTTACTTCATTATACAGAAAAGTAATGAAATTATAACACATTTTGTAAAAAGACAAATGAGGTAAAGATCATTCATACTGTTGTAATTACGCTTAGAATTTATATTTTAATAAGTTAAACTGTAGATTAATGTAATGTGGGTGTACTTACCATACAAAATGTAATGCATTTTTATATGAATGTAATGTAGGTGTAAATCTAGCATACAAAAGATATAAGAGAAAAGCTTACGTGGTCTTCGTACCATAAGTGAGGCAACTTTTGAATGCTGTGCAGTTCTGCAGTGCTGTGCTGATACCAACAGTGAACACCATCATATTATACTTTTTGATGAAAGGTGTGTCCAGTTGGGCTGATTTGTTATCAAGCTGAATGTAGGCTGTTCTTGTAGGGTGCTCTCATGTTACTGGCCCACCCATGGAAAGTGACATTTAAAAAAACAACACTTAGGAACAAAACTAGATGTACCGCAAAGCAGTACAAAATATGACCGCCGCTCAGTCCTGCAAATTCTCTCCGCAAAAATAAATCACACTTGTCAATTTGTCTCCATCTCCTACTCCATCCCCTACTCTTGCAACTTTTGTGTATGTAAATGAAGGTGTGCATGTGTGCAATTGCTTGCTTTTGTGTATAGATGTGTCATATTTTGTACCGCTTTCTGGTTACAGCGAACAGTTCAACTTGAAGAGTAAAAGGCATTCAACCTGAAAGCGTTTTATTTGGCCTCCCACAAACGGTTACTTTTATCAGACGTCCACTGTACACTTCTAGGCAAATGGGGAGTAGTAAACCATTCATGGAACAAGGCTGTAAGATAAAGCCTGTTCAGGCTGTTTGCAGCTACTTTGCATTGTTTTTTTTCATCGGTCAGTGGAAGCTATTTTGTGTGCATGTCATGCTACCACTTAGTTGCAACTTCCTAGTGTTCACCTTGTTAGGTGCCTCTATGCCCCCAGCTAACATTAATAATAGTGTACTTCGTCCACCTCTGATGATGATAATGATGATGATGATGACAAGATTTATATAGCTATTTCAAAACTATTTTCTAGCTTTGAAATAGCTATGCCACAGAAAATAGTGCTACCTTGTGCATTGTTTGTTAGAAAATACTTACATAGTAAACTGTCATATTGACAACATGACAAAGTAGTTTCACTAAACAATGGCGTAAGGAATGGCATTTTGATTGCACTGACAGTTTTCTTGGTATAAATACTTGCTTTTGAGACATAATCAGACTGAGCATTTTGAGTAAGAGACACACTGGTAACATGTGGTGCAATCTAACCGAACAATCGAATTGCCTCAAGACCTTATAATATCCTTCACAAAAGGCATTTGAACACATAGAATTCATTGTGATTACTTTCTTTGAATTTTGAGTGATTTATTCAACTTGGTAACACTTTTTTGTTTACGGTCAAAAATGACCGCCATAGGAAATGAATGGGAAAGAGTATAATTTTCATTCAGGAGATGAAAGACATCTCCATACACACACTCCTAGAACTTACCACCAATTTTCCCAAAGACATGCATGCACGCACACAAAGAAACACACACAGCCACCCACTCACCCACCCATACACACACACACACACAAGGTAATATTAATTAAATTCATATGTGTTTGGTTATTATTTCACACACAGTATGTCTATGCCCCCAGCTTTGCAGAGTTCAACTTGTAGAGTAAACGTCTTTCAACTTGAAAGTGTTCTATTTGGCCTCCCACAAACGGTTACTTTTATCAGAAGTTGTCAGATAATGCCTGTTCAGGCTGTTTGTAGCTACTTTGCATTGCTTTTTTTCATCGGTCAGTGGAAGCTATTTTGTGTGCATGTCATGCTACCACTAAGTTGCAACTTCATAGTGTTCACCTTGTTAGGTGCCTCTATGCCACCAGCTAACATTTAAACTTGTACAAAAGTCAAATACTAATAATTATAATAATAATAATAATAATAATAATAATAATAATAATAATAATAACTAGACGTGTGTGTGAACGTGCATGTGTGCGTGTGTTTGTGCATGTGTGCGTGTTTATGTGTGCATGTGCTTGTGTTTGTATGTGTGCCTGTGTGTGTGTGTGTGTGTGTGTGTGTGCATGTGCGTGCGTGCGTGCGTGCATATGCCTGCATATTGTGTGTGTGTCTTTATGTGTGTTTATGCATCTGTGTGTTTGTGTGCATGTGTGTGTGCATGTGTAGTGTGCAGTCACTAAATGTACACATATTAATTTATGGCATGCATTCAGAGGGTGTCATGATGATCCTACACTTCAAATTCTGTGCAATTTTGAACCTGTCAGCCAAAGATACCTGCAATTACAACGTCTCGTTTTTGTTTTTTTCATTTTAACTCGGTGGCGCAATACATCAAATGAGCGGCCCTACGGTTCTCGAGATATTTACAGAAAACTGTGTCTGGCCATCTACAGGCCAGTTGGTGTACAGTCACTAAATGTAGACATAAATTCATATATTGTATGGCCCCCATGAACAGAATTCCACGAAACTTGTCTCGCATTCAGAGGGTGTCGTAATGATCCCACACCTCCAATTTCATGCAGTTTTGACCGTGTCAGCCAGAGATACCTACGATTACAAATGTACACAAATTCATTTATTATATGTCCCTGAATGGAATTCCATGAAACCTGGCATGCATTCAGAGGGTGTGAAAGTAATTGTGGTGAATAATTACTTAATATTAATCTTAGACTGGCAAACTTCAGGAAAAACTCAGGAATCACGTTTATTCTGTTACAAGCAGAAAAGGTACAAAAAAAATGGTCTATGGTCTATCTAGCCTATAGGCCTGTAAGGCCTAGGTTGGCCTGTAGCCAACCTCTCTCTTCAGTTCTACATCCTTCTAGTCTAAGTCCAAGTCTTATTCTAAATCTGACAAACATTGCAGTTTAGTTACTTTTAAATGCTTTAAACAAAGAAGAAAATGGCGCCAAAACAAGCCCACATGATTGGTTCTCCAGTTGGCTTCAGACACACCTACTCACACCCACTTCACACCTATCTGAATAGCATGAGGAGAGATATCTTATATATCAGAAATATCACTTATAGAATGTTCCAAACATTCTCACAATCAAATCATTACAATCCTTGTACTGAGACTATCACAATGATACCAAACATGAATACATTTACATTTCATGACACATGGATACATTATATCAAGGTAACATCCTTTGTCCTGTGTACCTGATAGGCCTTGAATCACCACATTAGCATTTCATTGGGGGAGGGGAGGGTGTCTGTTTTAAACCAAGAAGGGCCACGTGGATAACGGAAACTAGTCTAGAAATTACATTACTATTAATTTTAACCGTAAAATTATTGCTATCAAGTGTCATAATGATCCTACACCTCTAATTTTCTGTGACAAAACCTTATGTTTGCTTTTTTTTTTAGGTGGCGCTATACATCAAATGAGTGGTTATGGGATGGGTTCACATGGCCCCTTAAGACCAACATATTAAAAAAATGTGGTCCTCCTAGGCCCTACGGTTCGATATTCACAGAAAACTGTGTCCACCCTACCAGGGGTCCAGTCTGGCGGGGGGTCGACACAACACACACACACACACGGTAATATTAATTAAATTCAAAATGTTTGGTTATTATTTCACACACAGTATGTCTATGCCCCCAGCTTAGAGTTCAACTTGTAGAGTAAGAGTCTTTCAACTTGAAAGTGTTCTATTTGGCCTCCCACAAACGGTTACTTTTATCAGAAGTTGTCAGATAAAGCCTGTTCAGGCTGTTTGCAGCTACTTTGCATTGCTTTTTTGCATTGGTCAGTGGAAGCTATTTTGTGTGCATGTCATGATACCACTAAGTTGCAACTTCATAGTGTTCACCTTGTTAGGTGCCTCTATGCCACCAGCTAACATTTAAACTTATACAAAAGTAAAATAATAATAATAATAATAATTATAATAATAATAATAATAACTAGATGTACCGCAGAGCGGTACAAAATATGACCGCCGCCCAGTCCAGCACATTTTTTCCACAAAAAGAAATCACGCTGAAAGGCCTATATGATTCTAACTGTCTCACTAAATTGCATTATCCACACTCAATTCTCACTGGTATCTGCTAGACAACAAGTACCAAAACATGATTAGTTCATAGATTTCACATGTAAAATTCATTTTATACAACCCCACCTCCATCTTGCCTGTTCATAATTATGAGAAATTCTTGATTGTTTGTGTTATGTTTATGTTATGTGTGTGGGTGTGTGTGTGTGTGTGAGTGTGTGTGTGTGTGTGTGCGTGCCTGCGTATGTGCCTGTGCATGGAAGCGTACATATGTCTACTGTGTGAGTATGTGTCATGATTACTGTGAATGTGTGTGTGTGTGTGTATCTGTTTGTGCACATGTGTGCACATGAACTGGGTTAACATGACCCCTGGAGGCAAATATACGGAAAAAATGGTCATCCTAGGCCCTACAGTTCTCAAGATATTCACAGAAAACTGTATCTGGCCTACCCTCCTTTCGGGGTGTCCAGTCCAGCGGGGGGGCTACAGATCAAAACGAAAAATGACAGTTCCATGCTATCCATGTGGGGGGTACATGCCCACCAAGTTTTGTGTACCCCGGTCTTTCAGTGTCCCGGGAATCCTTGTTGGTGTACGTCACTAAATGTACACATAAATTGTTTTATTGTAAGGCCCCCCATGAACGAAAGTACACAAAACTTGGCATGCATTCGGAGGGTGTCATAATGATCCTACACTTTCAATTTCGTGCAGTTTTGACCATGTCAGCCAGAGATATTGTGATGAAAACACCTAATTTTTTGCTTTTTAATTTTTAACTAGGTGGCGCTATACATGAAATAAGTGGTAATGGGATGGGTTGACATGGCCCCTTAAGATCAACATACAAAAAAAAGGTGGACCTCCTAGGCCCTACGGTTCTCGAGATATTCACAGAAAACTGTCTCCGGCCACCTACAGGCCAGTTGGTGTATAGTAACATAAATTAATTTATTGTGTGGCCCCCCATGAACGGAATTCCACGAAACTTGGCGTGCATTCAGAGGGTGTCATAATGATCCTACACTTCCAATTTCGTGCAGTTTTGACTATGTTAGGTCACAGATACCTGCGATTACAACACCTCATTTTTACTTTTTTGTGTTTAACTAGGTGGCGCTATACATGAAATGACTGGTTATGGAATGGGTTGACATGGCCCCTTGAGATCAACATACAAAAAAAAAATGGTCCTCCTAAACCTTACGGTTCTCGAGATATTCACAGAAAACTGTGTCTGCCCTACCCTCCTTTCGGGGGGTGCAGTCCAGCGGGGGGGCTACAGATCAAAACGAAAAACGATGGTTCCATGCTATCCATATGGGGTTACATGCCCACCAAGTTTCGTCTACCCCGGTCTTTCAGTGTCCCGGGAATCATTGACAGAAATTTGGACATGCGAAAAAAAAAATAAAAAAAAATAAAATAAAATAAAAAATCTGACTAAACCTATATGACCGCCGCTTCGCTGCGCGGCGGTCATAATAACTAGACGTGTGTGTGAACGTGCATGGGTGCGTGTGTTTGTGCATGTGTGCGTGTTTATGTGTGCATGTGCTTGTGTGTGTGCCTGTGTGTGTGTGTGCCTGTGTGTGCGTGTGTGTGTGCGTGTGTGTGTGCGTACCTGTGTGTGTGTGTGTGTGCATGTGCGTGCGTGCGTACATATGCCTGCATGTCTACTGTGTGTGTGTCTTTATGTGTGTGTTCCACTAGTTCGCCCGTCGGCATGATTGCTATACTGCACTCTAAGAAATGGAAGTACCAGTGTGTACCTAAGTCGGTACAAATGCTTGTCGCTGGGGCAGTACCCTTTTGAAGTACAATACTGTACCTATGAATGCAGGTACATTTGTGTACCCTAGCCATCTGTACCCATCAAGGTACACTTGTGTACCTGCAATGACTAAAATGTACCTGTATATATCATTATCACATAGTACCCTTAAAAGGTACTATTCTGTACTTCAAGGGTACAACCCCAGTGAAAATTTAAGGTGGTATAACTAAAATATATGCACAACCAATAAGTACATTTAAATGTTTATTCTGGGGGGATATTACACACAATACTTCACATGAATACAGGTACAATAAATGTTAACATGTTCATATTAAAAACACATTCATATCAAAACATCAAAATATCTTATATCCATATCAATATACATATTCACGTAAAACATGTTATGACTCTTAATGTAAGTGTAAATAATAAAACACTTTGGTTTACAATATTTTGCCTGAATAGCCACATTGTGTTTATACGCAGAAGGAAAAAAATATATTAATTTGCACGATAGCACTAATAACACCTTTATATGATCTATAAAATACCAATATTTGAGCTAGTAATTACTCCAACAAACCTTGTATGCTTTCAAGTTCATGTTAATACTCGTGTATGTGACAGTGATGAAAATACAGTATCTGCTTGCCATAACCATTACACGTTGCAAAATTAACAAAGTCCTTGCAGTAACTTAGTAGCTATGATCTTAGATCTCATTCACAGTGCATACACCATAGAATTGAGTGAACGATATGTGTGATGTAATGAGTCATATAGCGACATTTTAGAGTAGTATCTCAGAAAACAATGTGCAAGCCTTTGGGAAATATTAGCAAGCCTGTAAAAATGTACAATATATTGTTACAATGTTCATTACCTCACCAATAAATCAATCAATCAGAAAACACACTCCAATCCTTCCAATCATGAGGCGAGCCACTAAAAAGGCAAGAGTCTCAAAAGGCACCAAAGTTCAATTTCAAAAACTGGCAGAAATCCAACATATTGTTCAGGAGAGTGTGCTAAGTAAAGGTCAACAGCAGTAGAGGCTGCTGTTTTCCCCCTCTTCAACTTCTGTTCCTCTGCATATATCCACTTTGACTTACTGGAACCTTACTTGATCTACAGGACGTTCACATATTTTCAATAGCAGTGGTAGCCTCACCAATGACAGCAGGGGTTTTACATCTGTTGGAAGCAAAATGCAAACACAAACCTCAGAATAAGATTTTTTTCAACCACACAAATAAATAGCCTCAGACAGATTGTGTAAAATACCTTGTCTAATACATGTATGTAACTATATGAATCTGCTCACCTGGCATAGATCAGCGTTGATTCATTACAAGTTCCATGGACCGGCTGACTCTCCCAAACTTCTCCTTACTCCTTTTCACCGTATCTTCATGAACAAAAGCTGCCTGCTCCACTATGTGTTTGAGAGACAAATGCCATGCAATAGAATAATATAATTAAACAAAATGACACAACAATGAAATAGCACAAAGATAATCTTAACCAATATATAAATTGCTATTGGACAAAAAAAAAATCAAAAAGTTGTCTGTATTATTATAATTTGCATAATTTATTATGCAATACTTTTCTATATGTATTTAACATCAATAAGAAAAAAAACACCAAGTTGGGTAACTTACGTAGCCATTAGATCCTTTAGGAAAGGTAAGCTTACTTCCAAGTGGCCATGTTCTGCCTTGGTGGGTATCTGTGAGAAGGATTAACGTTAGATTTACTTTAGACCATTATCAAGCTCTGAGTAACTTTATAACATTATAGAATGGTTCTGAGTTGCTCCCTCTAGCTTCTAACTAGATAAGCAATGACAACCAGGATGTTCTGGTGAACATAGGCAACTCAACTAATTAATTTTCACCTAAACAAAATGACAGTGTTGAGAGTGATCATGCTTACTGCATGTATGCACTTACCAGGCTTCTTTCACCTGCACTACCGTTGATATTAAACCAGCCTTTCAGGGAAGTTAGCAAGTATGTATGGCTAACAGTGCTAGGATATGCTCATATATCTATGGGCTAAGCTAGTTAGGATAATGATTGCTAGTGAAAGTTGGCTTTAATGGCTTCCACAAAAACTTAACATTGACATGGGAAATAGTAGATAAAACACACACACAAATCATTTCCTTACCATTTATCACGATAGTCATGCATTATTGAAGGAGTTTGAACTCCATTTAAAAATATCTGAATTCATAGCTAACCTAGGCTAAGTTGCTAGCGAATGCTAATGTTAGCCTTTAAGCCAACAATCTGACTCCATTACTGTAACAGTAGGCTATTTACAATGTACAAACCAAATTTCGATAAATTGCAACTACACCTTACCTCTGAATAGCTTTGCCTCCTCTTCCACAAATATTATTCCATCCTGCACATGTGTTTTCTCACACCAAGCTCCTCACTGAAAGTTGCTCCATTTCTTGGTGAGTGAGATGAACAAAGTTGAGGGGGAAAATAACGGTTGCTCCCGTCCCGAATCTCCTCCCCCAACAACTTTTGAGTGACAGGCCATGTACTTTTTGTACCCTTAGGTACAAATATGGTCCCTTTGCGAAAAGGTACATTAATGATCCAGGAACGGTACATATTAGTACTTTAGGGGCTCAATTTTGTTCCCTTTAAGGTACAGGGTCAAAAGTTGTACCTAAAAGAACAAAAATGTACCCCAACCGTACCCCTATTTTTGAGAGTGTGAGTGTATAAGCGCGTGTTTGGCATGGTAGCTGGCCGTGGTCATGGAATGCCTGAAGCGGAGATCGCGATGGCCGCTTGCACCCCCCAGTGTAAGGAGGATGCATAACTGGGCTATCAGTGAAATGGAGGAGTAGGGGTAGGAAGAGGGATAATTTTGCGAGCGCCGCTGCGTGTGACGTATGGATAAGGAGGCCGGCTTAAATACCCTGGCAGCGGAAGACAGGTGAGTTAATTGCTGTCAATCATCCCTAAGGGCTCCTCCCGAACTTTGTTTAGAAAACATCATTTATATGTCTGTGTGTTTGTGTGTGTGTATGTGTGTGTGTGTGTGAGTGTGTGCGTACCTGTGTGCGTGTGTGTCTGTGCTTTTGTGCAGGGGCGTGCAGAGACCTTTGAAGGGGCAGGGGCTCAAAAAAAGGGCACATGGAACAAAATTTTCAGAAAACGATTCTTTTCAGTTTTCATTAGGCTATTGTCTACACAGAGATCATAGGCTATAAGGCTACATCTTATTGATTAAATTAAAAGCTAATTTTAATAGCCTAGAAATCTAAACGCACCCTAGCGGCAGCAAATATGTTATTGCCTAGTCTGGCTTGTCAGGCTGTAATTTTAATGTTTATCACAGTGAACTACCACCATTAGCAAGCTGGTGTCTTGCAGATGGCAGATTCACGTGCTGTGCGTGTATGGCAAGCGACTTTAACATTTACCCGCTAGACTGGATATGTATTGCAGATATCTGTAATTCAGTTTTGCCTAGTCAAACCGAACATTTTAGATATCCGCAATTGAATTCTTCCTATCCATAATTGTCATTTCAGATATCCACAAAGACATTCTTCCTAGGACAAATGACGCCACATTTGCTATTCATTTCTATGGGGTTTATCATTACGGATATCTACAATTCAGTTGCAGATATCTACTATGTTAATTACAGATATCTGCAATTGAATTGTAGATATCTGTAATTCCAGTTAGAGATATCTACAATTTGATTCTGACTAGTCATAACTCCAGTTGAAGATATCTTTAATTCACTTCAATTCAAGATATCTACATGTTCCTTTTCAGATATCTTGAATTAAGTTTTGACTAGGCGAAATGACGTTAGAGATATCTGTATTGCTATGCAAATTAGGCCCGCATCCCACTTTAGGCGGGAGAAGAGCGTGTTGTTGTTCAAAACATCAAATCGCATAGCACCTGTTAACTGTTAACTTTGTAATTAGCACTAATTAGCACCATGTCAGAGCAGCCAGAGGGCGAAGGAGTTTTTAATCGTCTTTTTAATGCTGCAGCCTATGCAAGACAGGAGCTGGCAGCAAGAATTGATGATTCAATGTTGCTTTGATTTTTTCGATTACAGCCAACACCATTATGAATGGAATTTCCTGTAGATGGTGCTGGTGCATTTAGTAGCCTAGGCCTACTAATTTATGTAGGCTACGAAACAGAGATCAAGCCAGTTGATAACGTGAGAGTCTAATAAACCTGCACGGTGTCCCTGAGTTTTAGTTATTTTAGATGTCAACAAGACATTACAGCCTGCTTATTCTTCTTCCATTCATAGAAATAAGGAAATAAGCCCACTTTTTCTTCGATTATGTTGGGGAGGGGAAATTAGCTGACAGAATGTCTAATAAGTAGATGGGCTCTGCTACGGAACTAGAGCAACGTCTTGCACAATAATTTGCACTAGTCATAATGACGTTTGAGATATCTTCACCTTTCATTCTGCCTAGTCAAAACTGAATTAAAGATATCTGCAATTGCCATTTAAGATGTGTGACGAGTTGAATGTTGTTTTCAATGACGTGATGACAGATATCTGTAATTCAGTTTTGCCTAGTCAAAACTAATAGTCAGGTTCCTTATGTTCAGATTTTTACCTTTGTGGGAAGTTTTTGGGGATTAGGTTAACTATACATTTTTGGAAAGGTTATTGTATAAGGAGTCAGAAAATCAATGTTTGCATTTGATCAGATGTCTATATGGCAGCCATATTGAAGTTTAAAAAATGGCCGTCATAAAATTTAAAATTGTAATATCTCAACTTCTGAATAAACTGGAATGTTGATTTTTACTGCTAAACCCACACTGTAAGGGTCAAGGAATCCAATGGTGCTACTTACACTTTACCATACTAACCCTTCAGTGTATGAGTAGGTAAAAAATGACCCTGTGTGGTTGTTTTCTTGCAATATCTTAATGTAATAAAAAGTTATCATTTCATATTCCTGCTGTTATTCAAAAAATAAATACTTTTTATATCACTCATTAAAACATTTAATATTTATTGTGGGAATTATTACAAAGACATGCACATTGCAAACATAATAGAATGGGTGCTGAGAGTGATCCACACACAAAGTAGCTCCCTGTTGAAAGATTTTATTTGCAGTGATTTTTCGTGCAAGAGATCGCAATGCACATGCTTTAGCTACAGGACACTACACTGCCAAAAAGCGTGGACAAAAAAGAAGAAGCACAGAAACCGCTGAGCCCGACCCCTCAACATCTGGTTCTTCATTGCCATTCACACGATCCCATACAAATCTACTGGATAAGAAAGAGTGCTTCTGCAAAAAGAACACAGGAGTATGGGCACAGGCAGCCATTGCTCTGCAGAATCCACAGCTGGATCCTCTGCAAAATGGATACTCGGATGGCATGCTCAAACCAGTGACCACAGAGGTCCTCCCAGCCCCAAAGGCCATCCTTGAGTTGGTTCAATGCAAGTGTAAATCTTGCTCTAAAAAGTCGCTCTAACATCAACACAACATGTGAGACAATGGAGTGACTGGCATACTCAGACCCCAGGTATGCCATGCACTAAACCCGCTACAGTTTGCATACCAGGAGAAAGTGGGCGTGGACGATGCCATCACATATCTCCTACACAGGACACATTCTCACCTAGACAAGGGGAAAAGTGCTGTGAGAATCATGTTCTTTGATTTCTCAAGTGCTTTTAACACCATCCAACCCCTCAGACTGAGAGACAAGCTCTTGCAGATGGGTGTAGACGCTCACCTGGTGTCCTGGATCACAGATGACCTGACGGAGCGACCACAGTTCGTCAGACTGAAAAACTGTCTCTCTGACACTGTGATCAGCAGCACCGGAGCTCCACAGGGAACTGTGCTCTCGCCAGTCCTGTTCACCCTGTACACATTCTGCTACAACACTGAGTCATGCCACATGCAGAAGTTCTCTGATGATACTGCAATTGTGGGGTGTATCAGGGTCGAGCAAGAGGAGGAGTACAGAAGCCTGGTGGAGGACTTGTGCAATGGTGCAAACTCAACCACATTCAACTCAACACTTCAAAGACCAAGGAGATGGTGGTGGATTTCCGCAGGTCAAAGCCCGCTCTACTACCAGTCTTCATTGATGGGGTCAATGTGGAGGTGGTAAAACGAAACTGGATTGAGACATCACTCACTCTCTTGCACTCGCTGGCGGTCCCATACGCACATTTAATACCTCTCTTTCGAAAATTCAGTTGTATTTAAGGATCCGCGGGAACCCTGCTTTCTGAATGAAACATGAATTTTAATTCTATGAACTATGCGCTTCTTCGTTGGTGTTTAGCCGTTTCTTTTTCCGGTCGGCGGACTGGGAATCGAAACTAGGAATCGAAATTTAAACTTTTGAACGATTCCGGGAAAATCGCAAAGATAGTCCCGGTTCCAACCAATACTCGATATTCGATACCCAAGCCTACTCCTCAGGATGTTTTACCAGTATGTTGTTGCCAGCGTCCTCTTTTATGCTGTGGTATGCTGGGGAGGAAGCACAAAGAAGAAGGATGCTGGGCGACTAGATAGGCTGGTAAGGAAAGCTGGTCCTGTTGTGGGAGCCGAACTGGAGTGCATCACTTCAATATCAGACAAAAGGACCCTGAACAAACTGATCAACATCTTGGACAATGAATGTCATCCACTCCACAGCACTATTACAAAGCAGAAGAGCTTGATCAGTATGAAGGTATATTGGGTGCAAAAGTGGCGAGCACATTTAACTGCAGATTTTGCATGTGCACACTAAAGTCGTAAATGTGTAACAGTAAAGTTGAAGTTGTACATTTTTTTTTTATATCTTGTTAACACAAAATAGGGGCTACGGGTTCACAAATCCTTTTTACAGGTACACAAATCCTATCCTGTGAGTCACAACTTTCAAGAGTCATGCACTCGACACTTTTGCTCCAAACGTTGCAGCGCAGTTGGTGCGAAACACATTTGCACATCCGTGTTTCATAATCTGAGAACATGCACAACATTCGTGCATTTGTAAACCCAAATGTGAACTAATGCATCCGAAGTTGTGCATCTGTGAAATAATTTCTCATTAATAAAATTCTACAGATCGCTTTGATTTTCTTGCACGACTACAAGTCAATTGATACAAGTGCTCGAATCTGCTTCTACGAGTGACGAGTGACTTTTGCTCCTAGCTAGGTGATATAATAGGAGCAAAAAGATTTGTATGTGTGCACGTCGAGCAATCGATCGAGAAAACAAGGCGGCCGGATCTGGATCCTGGATCGCGCTCAGACTACCATTGCCTGCTCATAAAGTAAGTAACCTCAGCATGTTTCCTTATCAATGAAGGACACACGATTTATAGTTTTTCTTTGCACAAAGCGAGGAAAAAAATATTTGTTGCGGTGTTAAGTTTTATGACCTTATTATTCATAATGGCTGCCCAGCAAACAGTTGCTAACTTGCCTAGCACTATCTGTCTTCGTGCAAGATACAAGTCAGCTGTTCGAATATTGCAGAACGATTGTGTCAGATAATGTGTCCTAACGATTTTGGACGGGCAGTGTTATATTTCTGTACTTAGCTAGCTTGATCTGGCACTGGAGGATTTAGCAAGCAGGTAAACTAAGCTAAACATAGCTGTCATGATAATGTAAACCAACAAACAAGATAACTTTCTTCATATTATTATCATGTTACTTACCTTATGAGCAGGCAATGGTAGTCTGAGCGCGATCCAGTCCGGCTGCCTTGTTTTCTCGATCGATTCGCTCGACGTGCACACATACAAATCTTTTTGCTCCTATTATATCACCTAGCCAGGAGCAAAAGTATCACCACTCGTAGAAGCAGATTCGAGCACTTGTATCAATTGACTTGTAGTCGTGCAAGAAAATCAAAGCGATCTGTAGAATTGTATTAATGAGAAATTATTTCTCAGATGCACAACTTCGGATGCATTAGTTCACATTTGGGTTTACAAATGCACGAATGTTGTGCATGTTCTCAGATTATGAAACACGGATGTGCAAATGTGTTTCGCACCAACTGCGCTGCAACGTTTGGAGCAAAAGTGTCGAGTGCATGACTCTTGAAAGTTGTGACTCACAGGATAGGATTTGTGTACCTGTAAAAAGGATTTGTGAACCCGTAGCCCCTATTTTGTGTTAACAAGATATAAAAAAAATATGTACAACTTCAACTTTACTGTTACACATTTACGACTTTAGTGTGCACATGCAAAATCTGCAGTTAAATGTGCTCGCCACTTTTGCACCCAATATACCTTCATAGATCAGCTGGAGACTTCGCTCACTGTCATGCACAACTGACAGACTGAGGAAGTCATTTGTCCCCAGGGCCATTGAACTGTTCAATGCTTCACTTAAGGGTGGAGGAGAGATAGACTTCTCTGCAAAGTCTGTCTGTTTGTGTACATACTGTCCACTAGCCTACTGTTTTACTGCCACACTGTTTACATGCTATATTAGCACATATGCACAACCCCTCCCTTCCTCCCACAGCCTGGACTGTGGCCGTACTTGATGCTTAATACCTTATACTTAATACTTGACCAATGGCTGTAACCCTATTACCTCAACCTACTCTTGCACTAATATAGTTTTTTTATATTACCTTGTCTACATTATACATTATTCTCTTATATGTCCATATTTATTTTATGCTGGTCTCTAGACTTTATTCTTGCACTGTTGGACTTACTTATTTGCACCATCACCATGACACTCACTCTCATAGAGCACCTTACAATGCACACTGAATTGCAGGCTCAGTCCCTCCCCTGTCATGCTTGATCATCCTTAAGCACACTATGTGGATATTTGATTTAGATTATATAGTATATTTAGTATTTTAGTATCATGTTTATCTTCTACTGTCTATTGTACAGTGGAGTTTTTTTATATGTATATTACTTTTTCTACTGTAAGTGCAGGTCTGTATGCTACTGAGACCTTGAATTTCCCCTTGGGGATCAACATCTATCTATCTATTTTCTATCTATCTATCTATCGACTGCTCTTCTGGAAGGTGCTCCTGCAGAGCTAAGGACTTAGCCTGTACTGACATGTGTCAGTGCAGCAGCCAGTGCCAGAACGATGACGATTCCCAAGCCGTGATGTATGAAAGTGATGATGATTATGATGATGCATATCTAATTAAATGATGATGATTATGCATATGCATGTCTAATTAAAAAGGTTGTTTAATCATAATGTGCATGTCGATAGTTCCAGAACATCCACGTTTCACTTTAGCTGATTTTAATTTCAATTAAAGGAACTCCGAGCTATCTGACCAACTGCTTGTGATGTGTAGTTTTTTTACCCATATTGTGGATATATTTCAATGAGATGATAAAAAAACATGTTTTTTGAGGAACATTGAGTATTAAGCGTGAGCAACCTTTCATGATAATGGAAGAAAACAACCACATCGGGTCATTTTTGACCCCCACTTATGCATCTACACTGAAAAAAAAACTTTCAGATTTACATGACATCGGTTGCACATAATAAAATCATGTTCTCTTAACCAGATTTAGTCATGTTAAATATACCAATTTTTTTTATGTTATATAAACATGATTTTATGTTAAAAAAAAACTTGATTTATTCATGTTAAATTAACATGCTTTATTTATATTAATAGAAAGATTGTTTTATTCATTATATCATGTTAAAATAACATGTTATGTTCATTTTTAAGTTCATAACCCCCCCCCCCCCCCCTGCAGTGCATCATATGTCCTTAAATCTAGTCCATCTTAATATCTTATTTAGGATTCATCACAAGAATTTCAGAGGAAATAATGCATAAGGAGCCTTTATTTTTACATTCTACATACTTACATACATACAGTCTTTTTCAAAACACTTGACAGCAGATCCACTTTTTTCAGGTATTTCATTACATTACATTTGGCTGACGCATTTTTAACCAAAGCGACTAACAACATGGTAAACAGTTGAAGTTTTAAAGCAATTTTCTCAACAATTTTAGGACAATTCAAAAACGGTAGAGTACAGTAAGAATAAGTGCATCAGTGAGTGCTGTTTTTAAACAGTTGAGTGTCAGGTCAAGACGGGTGGTAAGTGCTAGGATCAGCAAGACTTGTTGTAAGTGGTGCTATGAGAGGAAATGTTCTCTAAAGAGCTGGGTCTTCAGAAGTTTTTTGAAAATGGAGAGGGAAGTCCCTGCCCTTGTATGAACTGGCAGTGTGTTCCACCAACGAGGATCAACAATCCTTCATTTCAACAGTCAAACTCCTGGATAAACAATAGTCCAGGGCACCACTAACTGGCAAAGTCTGTTTTTCAGGATCTGGGGTTTCTTGGACAGTGAACTACCCTCTAGCTCCATCACAACTTTCTGGAGCACTTCAAAAAAGTACTTCAGTTCTTTTGGGTAGTCAAGGTTTAAATAATACACTAAGCCAAATAACATGGCAGAAGCTAATGCTACGTTGTCCAGGTCCTGCTATACCTGCTGACCTTCTAGGACAATCCCCATGTCCTCTGGTTTGCTGGTGGCATCATGCCTCACAACATAGATCCCCATCGTGGTTTCCTCGGTGGCTCCTTGATGGCATGAATTCGTCTTCTTCCTGCAGAGTGCACAATAATAAGGAACCAAGTGTGAGAACTTTGTTTTTATATTGATATCCGACCCACTGGCTGGTTATTCTGTTTTTCTACAGTCATGGACTAAAATATTGTCACCCCTTTGGCAATGTTAGTTTCCAAGCAAAACTCGCACACTTTTTGATAAAATAACCAATCATTGATCATTTCAATAGCTCAACACAACTAAAACCCCAAATTCAACACAAAATACTACCAAAATGCTGTGGGAAATGAATACTGCACGGTCCAAAGTATTAGCACCCCTTCACAACAAGTGTCTTTTGTACTAATAAAAGCATCTCATTGTTCATCAAAAGCATCAAAAACCTCTAAGTGTGAATTTTGCTTAAAAACTTTCGCCCATGACTGTATACTGGCATACTGTATTTCAGTGCTCAGCATGAAAAATTAAATAATTCTTACTCACCACAAACTCTCACACAAGATTTGCTGGGTCATCGCTGAGGTAAACACAAAGCCCCTTAAGAATGCATTCCCAGCCTGCATTGACAAGTAGGATAAGAAAATGAAAACATGGATTTTTCTAAAACATATAGTACAACACTAAAATTGCCTTCCCATAAATGTTTTTCTTACTTGACTCATTTGTGACGAAATGCTCCGTAGATTCTTGCCTATCTGCCCTCCTCTCTTTTCGAACAGTTTCAGAAGTTTGTCAGCAAATCTAGCTGTGAAGGAAACCTAGACTGCAGGGGCAGGGTTGTGATCCGCTTAAATTCTGCGTTGATCTGAAAACAAGAATAAGCACAGACAGAGAAATCACTTAGTTTTCACAGTGATTACTACAGACAACCTGAAAACACCATCTCTAAAGACTTCCACACAGGAGATTTTGGAAAGACTTGAGAAAAACTACCAGCTCACATCTTTAGACTACTTTGGGAGTTGCTGGTCTCATCCAAGTCAAAGACAAGTCTCAAGACTATGATTTCATATTAATCGTATAGCCTACCTCATATACTTCAAAGAGCGCAGGCCATCTTGTCTTGACGTCGTTGATCATGGGTGTCTCACATACCACTTATTTTCTCTTGTATGCAAACGTCTTTCCTTCCACCTCCCTGTTGTTCCTGTTCTCAACATCAGAAAGACGTTCCACTCGCACACTCTCGACAACTTTGAACACAGAATCCACACAGAACAAGCCAAAGCCCTTAGAGTTAATTGACTGTTAAATGCATGTTTCTTATGTAAGCTATACTGCATTTTGACTGTAACAAAAAAAAAACAGATCAGTATTACTAGAACCAAAAAATTAATACAAGGTCCACAACATGCAAGTATGAAAAAGAAGATGCAGGGGAAGAGAGAGAAACCAACAGCACGCAAAAGGGCTAGAGATACATAGTTTGCTGCCTTAAGATAATGACTATGTTTAGAGCGTTTTTTAAAGCCTTTTTTAAGCCTTGCAATGATAACGAGACTGATACCAACAACTGCAGCATCTCGTGTAGATTATTTTCAGACCAAGATATTTGTCTTAGCTTGGAAATTAAGCATTCAACAGCCTCTGAAATAGCGGGTGTCCGCGTGTAGTTCTAACGTGCACTTTTTCATAGCTATCAGGTGGAGCAGCTTATTGGCGCCTTGCTAGAAATAGTGCTACATTTCCCCATAGTAGAAGCTAAGCTACTACCCCATTCAACTAAATTAAAAAGTTAGCTTCAAAGTTTTAAGTGTAGAGCAACAACAACAAGATTTGAACTACACACATGTTCATACTATACAAACACATACTGTAAGCAAGCACATTTCCAGAAACATTAGCCCTAATACTATGATGCATTTTGCACTAACCTAGCTAATGTAATGTTTATGTTAGCTAACTGAGCACTAACCTGCAGCACACTAGCTTACTCATGTTACTCGACGTTACTAGCAAATAAAACCATTGACTTTGTGAGAAAAAATGTGTTTTAAGTACTTGGCAAACATTTTGTAAGATTTAATTACTTTTACCTTATACACAGCTCTCCAAATGAATGATCTTGAAATGAACCAACGGACAGCGCTTCCAGCTTCTTGCCGAGGAAAAATGGCGGACACAAAATACTTGTTCTGGCCGTTTTGGCATGCTGCTGAAAGCCAGTGGGCGGAGTCATTAGACAAAACATAATTTTCCTTTCGCCTAACATAACTTAAATTCGTACATTTGACATTTCTCAAGATTAAAATAGCTCTACACGATTAATACATGTTTGGAGAGGGAACTTAAAATAATCATGTTAAATATAATAAATGCATTTTTGTAAATTCAACAACCCCCATTTCCCCTTTTTTTCAGTGATGGGTTAATGTGGTAAAGTCTTGTAGCTTTGTAACTAGCACCATTGGATTCCCTGACCCTAAAAATGCGGGTTTACAAGTTAAAATCAACATTTTAGCTTATTCAGAAGCCGAGATATTACAAATTAAAGTTTTATGGCAGCCATTTTTTAAAAATTCAATATGGCAGCCACACAAACATCTGGGCAAATGCAAACATTGATTTTCTGACTCCTTATACAACAACCTTTCCAAAAATGTATAGTTTACATCAGCGGTTCCCAAACTTTTTTCCCCGCGGACCACCTTCTAGCCTACATCCTGACTCGGCTCGCGTAGCCCCACCATCCAACACATAAAAAAGTAATTCATTCTATTGACGCATTCCAGGCATCGTTGTTTAATTAGCCGCCCTACATGATAACATAATCAAAATGTGCAACTGGTCTATGAGCTCTCACGTTAAAAAAAAACAGTGCGGAGAACCACATTAGAATGGTTAGGTAGCATCTCACTGCAGACCACGCACTGTGGCTTTGGGCAGTCTGTCTCCCAATCCACGTGAAGCCATAGGGCTATGCCTCATCATACTTTCGTTTTCTTCGCGCAGTCTTTTCTGTCTTGTTCTTTCTTTTATCCCCCTGCGCTCCATCTCCACCTTCATTAGTCTGCCCCCCATCCCATTCCATCGTTACCTGTGTCCTGCTCTGTTTCTCTCGCTTC
Source organism: Alosa pseudoharengus (assembly GCF_046254945.1). NCBI lineage: Eukaryota > Metazoa > Chordata > Actinopteri > Clupeiformes > Clupeidae > Alosa > Alosa pseudoharengus. The sequence continues at coordinate 31,783,400 of NW_027468587.1, forward strand.
TCCTCTTCGATCGCTTTAATTAGGCCTTTTGGACAGTGTCCCTGTTTTTAGCCAGTTTTCCATGTTTACGCAGCCTTCTACCTAGCCTATACTTCAACGAAACTAACGCGCCAGATATTCTGGCTGCCTGCAGGAAATCACGTGTTGCCTATTATGTGTAGCTTATTTTTTAATGAAAACATACCATATTATAGAGTCCATATCATTATAAACTGATTCGAAATTATGTATTATTTATGAATTAATTAGAGTAATAATTAATTAATAATTTTTAACTCCTTTCCGCCATTGCCCTTTTCATCTCGCGTACCCCCTAGTGGCAGCTCGCGTACCACCGGGGGTACGCGTACCACAGTTTGGGAATCCCTGGTTTACATAATCCCCAAAAACTTCCCACAAAAACACATAGTGCACCTGACTATAAATTACAGATATCTCTATCTGACGTTTCGACTAGTCACAATTACGTTACAGATATCTTGAATGACAATTCCAACTATCCAAAATGTAATTGCGACTAGTCAGAAAGACGTTGTTGATATCTACAATGTTAATTCCAGATAGTCAAACTTAGCGGGTAAATGATAAAATCGCTTGCCATAGTGCGTGTGGCCACTGAGTGAAATGACGCGTAATGTAGCCTACTGTAAACAGAGAACGACGTGTGGAGTTGGGTTAAACAACTAGGCTACAGTAGCCTATGTCGTCGGGTTATGACGATTTAGAAAAGGTTTGCCTACTCTGTTTTATGAACTAGGTCTACTAACCACCGAGGTGAAGTTAGTTTGATATTTGATATTCGGATATTCGACAGATATTCAAAAAAAAAAATATGCGGCCGGTTTCACCCCGTGTTTGCAGACAATGTACAAACAGATGACCTGTCTACTTGCTCCCAGCCGACCTTAGGGGCCGTCTAAAAAGTACCTTCTGAATTACCTTCATAGTCTTTTTTGTCAATAGCTTTGACATCATGTGACCTAGTGACTCCAAACCAATTCAAAATAGTTATCCTATATGGGACTCATCAGACACACCTCTTTTTATAGAAACTATATGCACACAGTATTTTATATGAATATTTTAAAGAAAATACCTTATTTCCCATAAGGAATGGTCTCCTTTTTTTCAATACCTCCCAAGCCATGTGACCTAGTGACTCCAAACCAATGCAGAATAGTTATCCTATATGGGACTCATCGGGCACACCTCTTTTTATGGTCACGGTGTGCACACTGTATTTTATATGAATATTTTGTAAAAAAAAAAACATTATTTCCTATATGAATGGTCCTCTTTTTTCAATACCTCCCAGGTCATGTGACCTAGTGACTCCAAACCAATGCAGAATAGTTATCCTATATGGGACTCATCGGGCACACCTCTTTTTATAGTCACTGTATGCACACTGTATTTTATATGAATATTTTAAAGAAAATACATTATTTACCATAAGAAACGGTCTCCTTTTTTTCAATACCTCCCAAGCCATGTGACCTAGTGACTCCAAACCAATGCAGAATAGTTATCCTATATGGGACTCATCGGGCACACCTCTTTTTATAGTCACTGTATGCACACTGTATTTTATATGAATTTTTTAAAGAAAATACATTATTTCATATAAGAAACAGACTCCTTTTTTTCAATACCTCCCAAGCCATGCGACCTAGTGACTCCAAAGCAATGCAGAATAGTTATCCTTTATGGGACTCATCGGGCACACCTCTTTTTATGGTCACTGTATGCACACTGTATTTTACATTAATATTTTAAAGAAAATACATTATTTCATATAAGAAACGGCCCCTTTTTTTTCAATACCTCCCAAGCCATGTGACCTAGTGACTCCAAACCAATGCAGAATAGTTATCCTATATGGGACTCATCGGGCACACCTCTTTTTATGGTCACTGTATGCACACTGTATTTTACATTAATATTTTAAAGAAAATACATTATTTCATATCAGAAACAGTCTCCTTTTTTTCAATACCTCCCAGGTCATGTGACCTAGTGACTCCAAACCAATGCAGAATTGTTATCCTATATGGGACTCATTGGGCACACCTATTTTTATGGTCACTGTATGCACACTGTATTTTATATGAATATTTTGTAAAAAAAATACATTATTTCCTATATGAATGGTCCTCTTTTTTCAATACCTCCCAAGTCATGTGACCTAGTGACTCCAAACCAATGCAGAATAGTTATCCTATATGGGACTCATCGGGCACACCTCTTTTTATAGTCACTGTATGCACGCTGTATTTTATATGAATATTTTAAAGAAAATACATTATTTACCATAAGAAACGGTCTCCTTTTTTTCAATACCTCCCAAGCCATGCGACCTAGAGACTCCAAACCAATGCAGAATTGTTATCCTATATGGGACTCATCGGGCACACCTCTTTTTATGGTCACTGTATGCACACTGTATTTTACATTAATATTTTAAAGAAAATACATTATTTCATATCAGAAACAGTCTCCTTTTTTTCAATACCTCCCAGGTCATGTGACCTAGTGACTCCAAACCAATGCAGAATTGTTATCCTATATGGGACTCATTGGGCACACCTATTTTTATGGTCACTGTATGCACACTGTATTTTATATGAATATTTTGTAAAAAAAATACATTATTTCCTATATGAATGGTCCTCTTTTTTCAATACCTCCCAAGTCATGTGACCTAGTGACTCCAAACCAATGCAGAATAGTTATCCTATATGGGACTCATCGGGCACACCTCTTTTTATAGTCACTGTATGCACGCTGTATTTTATATGAATATTTTAAAGAAAATACATTATTTACCATAAGAAACGGTCTCCTTTTTTTCAATACCTCCCAAGCCATGCGACCTAGAGACTCCAAACCAATGCAGAATTGTTATCCTATATGGGACTCATCGGGCACACCTCTTTCTATAACCATTGAATGCACAATCTATTTTATTTTAATATTTTAAAGAAAATACATTATTTCATATAAGAAACGGCCCCTTTTTTCAATACCTCCCAAACCATGTGACCTTGTGACTCCAAACCAATGCAGAATAGTTATCCTATATGGGACTCATCGGGCACACCTATTTTTATGATCACTGTATGCACACTGTATTTTACATTAATATTTTAAAGAAAATACATTATTTCATATAAGAAACAGTCTCCTTTTTTCAATACCTCCCAGGTCATGTGACCTTGTGACTCCAAACCAATGTAGAATTGTTATCCTATATGGGACTCATCAGACACACCTCTTTTTATGATCACTATATGCACACTGTATTTTACATTAATATTTTAAAGAAAATACATTATTTCATATAAGAAACAGTCTCCTTTTTTCAATACCTCCCAGGTCATGTGACCTTGTGACTCCAAACCAATGTAGAATTGTTATCCTATATGGGACTCATCAGACACACCTCTTTTTATGATCACTATATGCACACTGTATTTTATATTAATATTTTAAAGAAAATACATTATTTCATATAAGAAACAGTCTCCTTTTTTTCAATACCTCCCAGGTCATGTAACCTAGTGACTCCAAACCAATGCAGAATTGTTATCCTATATGTGACTCATCGGGCACACCTCTTTCTATAACCATTGAATGCACAATCTATTTTATTTTAATATTTTAAAGAAAATACATTGTTTCCTATAAGGAATGGTCTCCTTTTTCAACCCCCCCCCCCCCCCCCCCCCCCAAGGTGTCTGAAGTGACGTAGGGACACCAAACCAATGCAGAATATCCTTTATGGGACTAATCAGACACACCTCAAATTAATATAATTTTTGCACATACTATTTTATAGTACCCATTTGTTTCCTATGGAAACTTTCTATAAATAATCTGTTTTTTTTCTCAATACCTTCCATATAATAGTAGATGGCAAATAATTTTTCATATTGAATCTCTGATCTCTGTCTGATAAGTACCCCATAGCAGAACAGTTCTGTATTGATCTGTGTTGTCTAGGACCCCTCATATGGCAGCTATTGAGCAAAAAGCTGTTTTCCATAGGAAATAAATGTGATTCTTTAAAAAAGTGTAAATATAATAGTTCATGCAAAATATTATTTCACATTGACGTGTGTCTGATTAGTATCACATAGCAGAACAGTTCTATGTTGATCTGTGATGTCTAGGACCCAGTATATTGAAGGTATTGAGCACAAAGCAGCTTCCAAAGCAGCTACAAATTGGTTTTCTTTAAGAAATTAATATAAAATAGTATGTGCAAAAATCATATTAATTTGAGGTGTGTCTGATTAGTCCCATATAGGATAACTATTCTGCATTGGTTTGGAATAATAGGATAATTATTCTATATTGGTTTGGAAAAAGGAGACCATTCATGATGGCAAATAATGTATTTTCTTTAAAATATTCATATAAAATACAGTGTGCATAGATTGACTATAAAAAGAGGTGTGTCTTATTAGTCCCACATAGGATAACTATTTTGCATTGGTTTGGAGTCACTAGGTCGCATGGCTTGGGAGGTATTGAAAAAAAGGAGACAGTTTCTTATGGTAAATAATGTATTTTCTTTAAAATATTCATATAAAATACAGTGTGCATACAGTGACTATAAAAAGAGGTGTGCCCGATGAGTCCCATATAGGATAACTATTCTGCATTGGTTTGGAGTCACTAAGTCACATGACTTGGGAGGTATTGAAAAAAGAGGACCATTCATATAGGAAATAATGTATTTTTTTTACAAAATGTTCATATAAAATACAGTGTGCATACAGTGATAATAAAAAGAGGTGTGCCCGATGAGTCCCATATAGGATAACAATTCTGCATTGGTTTGGAGTCACTAGGTCACATGACCTGGGAGGTATTGAAAAAAGGAGACAGTTTCTTATGGTAAATAATGTATTTTCTTTAAAATATTCATATAAAATACAGTGTGCATACAGTGACTATAAAAAGAGGTGTGCCCGATGAGTCCCATATAGGATAACTATTCTGCATTGGTTTGGAGTCACTAAGTCACATGACTTGGGAGGTATTGAAAAAAGAGGACCATTCATATAGGAAATAATGTTTTTTTTTTTACAAAATGTTCATATAAAATACAGTGTGCATACAGTGATAATAAAAAGAGGTGTGCCCGATGAGTCCCATATAGGATAACAATTCTGCATTGGTTTGGAGTCACTAGGTCACATGACCTGGGAGGTATTGAAAAAAAGGAGACTGTTTCTTATATGAAATAATGTATTTTCTTTAAAATATTAATGTAAAATACAGTGTGCATACAGTGACCATAAAAAGAGGTGTGCCCGATGAGTCCCATATAGGATAACTATTCTGCATTGGTTTGGAGTCACTAGGTCACATGGCTTGGGAGGTATTGAAAAAAAGGAGACTGTTTCTTATGGTAAATAATGTATTTTCTTTAAAATATTCATATAAAATACAGCGTGCATACAGTGACCATAAAAAGAGGTGTGCCCGATGAGTCCCATATAGGATAACTATTTTTAATTGGTTTGGAGTCACTAGGTCACATGATGTCAAAGGTATTGACAAAAAAGACTATGAAGGTAATTCAGAAGGTACTTTTTAGACGGTCCCTAAGGTCGCCTGGGAGCAAGTAGACAGGTCATCTGTTTGTACATTGTCTGCAAACACGGGGTGAAACCGGCCGCATAATTTCTTTTTTGAATATCTGTCGAATATCCGAATATCAAATATCAAACTAACTTCACCTCGGTCTACTAACCTAAGCTACTATAACATAGTAACCTAAACAGAATATGTTATGAACGTTCAGCCTTAGATTTTTGAAGCTGCCAGGTTATTGAAATGGATGGACCATGACATGGTTAAAACGGGTTTGATAGCCTACTTCATTAAACATGAAACAACTTGAAACATTTTATTCTTTATCTCTAATCTGAATACTATTGCATGTTCAGATAGGCTAACTGCCAAGTGACCTTACCGTGCTCCCAAACGTCTCCTGCAGCACTGTGCCTGCGTGCACCTTCTGAGAGTTCACTGAATGTATGATGTCACGAATTGGTGGCCGCAAGGCATTTCAATTAACACAGAAAATTGTTATTTTTTTTGTTATTGTAAATTTCTAATTTCACAAACTATTAATGAGACATTTTAGCGAATATTCACGTTGGAACTAGCGGAAGTATTACAAATTAAAAGTAAAAAACGGGTCTTGTCAAAAGGGCACTTGGACATCAAAGGGGCAAAAGGGCAGGTGCTAGAGCCCCTGTAGCCCCTCTTCTCTGCACGTGCCTGCTTTCGTACGTTTGTGTGTGTGCGTGTGTGTGTATGTGTTTAGGTGCATTTGCATGTGTTCATGAGTGCATGTGTGTGTGCATGTGTAGTGTGCAGTCACTAAATTAATTTATTGTATGGTCCCCCATGAACGGAATTCCACGAAACTTGGCATGCATTCAGAGGGTATCATGATGATTCTACACTTGCAATTCTGTGCAATTTTGAACCTGTCAGCCAAAGATACAATTACAATGCCTCGTTTTTTAACTCGGTGGCGCAAAACATCAAATGAGCGGCCCTACGGTTCTCGAGATATTTACAGAAAACTGTGTCTGGCCATCTACAGGCCAGTTGGTATACAGTCACAAAATGTACACATAAATTCATATATTGTATGGCCCCCCCATGAACAGAATTCCACAAAACTTGGCTCGCATTCAGAGGGTGTCATAACCCAGATAGCAAACATACACTGGGACGGAACTGGGCCACACCTACCACAACGTCCGGCACGGATCTGCATAATGGACCTGATCCGGCGTCCAAACGCACATCGGTCCAAAATTGGTCTGGATCCGTTTGACGGATCTGGTACCAATAAGGGCTAAGACTGGCCCAGCTCCGTATGGTAGTCTGTTACTGACGTGTTCCAGATCTGCTTATCATATGCAATACGGGTCCGCTTATTGTGTGTGGTACGGACCCGTTTATCAGACATCAGCCGGCTTTATTTGACATGTGAAATGTGATTGGTAATTAGGCCTAATTATCCTGAAAAATCTGTTTGCTACACATTTGCTAACAGGTTCGTTATAGGTTCACCCAGGCTAAAGTTCGTAACGTTTTCCCAACAGCTCAACTGATAAACATAAGCTAGGCTACAAAAAAAAATTTACACATAAGTGTCTAATTATTTTTTTTATTCAACAACCTGGTGGTAGAAGTGCAATCCCAGACAAAGTTTAAGTCGTGTTAATTCCACTGTTCCCATCGATATTCAGGCTGTCTTCCTCACTCATCTCCATGGTCAATCTGAAACAACACAAAATAAACATTAGCCATTTATTCCTTTTTGAAAATAGGTAGTCACAATTAGCCTACACTCGTTTTTTATCATCAGTGATCCTGTTAGCGTTATCAATGTTTTTTCCAAAATAGTTATTGTGATGGCTGTTTTGCTTAAGCTAAGGTAGTAGGCTAGCCCATATTGCTGGAAAATAATAGTATAACCTTAAAGTTATCAATCGCTCGGTTGCTTGTTGTTGTCTCTGAATAAAACAGAGATAAAAAGCAGATAACATACCCTACCTTGAAAAGTTGGGCTGTCCTAGTCCAACCCCAGGCTGGCAAATCATGTCAAAAGATAGTGAGCAAACCAAAGATCCTTGATTAACGTTACTGCTTGGACTTATGCATGCATGGAAAGAATATGGGGTTGTCTCATAGCACTGTTAGATCTGACACAAACAACAATTGACTACTTTTACCACTGCTAGGTAATAATAACAATAATGAAACGAACATATGATCAATATTGAGCTAACTATATCTTCTTTTCCAGCCTTACTGTAGAAATGAAGTGGCCATGGGCACATATATGCACCCATGGTTCCTAAATTTGTGCCATTCCAAAATACCTTTTTTTTTCTTTAGCAGCCAGTTGACAATGAAGTAGGGAAAGGACAAGGTATGGAGTGGGATAGCTGTCAAAATATTCGTGTCCATAGATTTGATACACGTGCGTATTTGTCTGTAGTTGTGCATAAAATAATTATTTGTGAATTCTCGAATGAGTCCAGTCGTGCATAAAATATATTGTGTGTATTTTATCCATCAGAATACGGATGGGAAAAAAATATGAATTCAAAATTACAAGTACGAAATCAAACTTTACAGTTAGGCTTTCTTTAGTACGAGTACGACCAAAGATTGTTAAGGCGGAGCAAGATACTTCATCAGGAGCCACTTCCGGGAACCCGGATCGCACGAGGGGGGGTCAAAAATCCCCCTTTATGCAGAGCAGAGGCAGCGACTGCTCCATTGAAGTCTATGGGCATAGCTCAGAATTTTACCACATATGCTAAGGTCTTAGTTCTATAGAGTTAGGAATGTGAATTTCGGGCACGTTTTCATGATCCTCAAACCCTTGTGAACATTTCAGGTACATTTTTAGCATTTTTGAGCATTCCAGTCTGGAGAAAATCGACTTTATATCAGGTGTGCGCCGGTTATTTATGCCGCTGCTGTTGGCGGGTTGCAACGTACGCTCATCAATACGTCATCAACACGCCTCTTTATGCAGACAGGATTCGATCCCCATTTCGCGCCCATAGACATGAACTACGACGAAGTATCTTGCTCCGCCTTAACAATCTTTGGTACGACTTCGCACAAGTGACTCAACTGTCAAAATACGTCATCGCCGCATTCACAGGCATTACTTGTTGAGAAAAGAAACATAGATCGAGATCAAGACTGCGCATGCGCTGAGACGAATCCGGCGGGGGCAGTGCCATTACTGCGGGTTAGGCACGTCGGCGCTAACGTTTGTGATAGCTGATAGCTACCTGTGGAGTTGAACAAATCGTCTTTTCCCCCCTTTGTTTATTGTCTTACGATGTCGGGAAGAACCTGTTGTGTGTTCGGCTGTTACAACAGCAGTGGGAAAATACAGATATGGAACAAAAATATATAAGTTCCCCCGCCGTTATTACACAGCCTGCCCCTGTGTAACACCATACATAAGCACTACACAGATTCCCAGGGCGAGCCGAAGACCAAGCTGTTTGTCAGAAGTGGATTGTGAACATCAACCGAAAGGATTTTGTTCCGAACAAACATATCGCGGTAAGTTTTGTTTAACAGTATTAATCTTAAATCTTGCCAGTTGCCACAATGACTAGCATGCTGTTGTCTAGTCTTGCATGGCGATACTTTAACGCTATCTATTGGTGTGTTAAGACATGGCACCAAATATTTGACGTAGAAGCAAAACTGTAAAGTAAGTGTATGCTAGGAACTTCGGTAGTCGCCAGAATAATTATCTCCATCAACTAAATGGCACTATTGAAAAATTATTCGCTTTAACTACTAATGTTAGGGCAGCCATGGTGGCCATCAAATCAACATGATTTGGCATTACAAACAGAAAACGTATGGAGTTCGGGGGCAGGCGACACTATGCTAGTTGCAAGATTGCTTTCCTTCTTTGGTAACGTTAGGCTAACCATGAAAACATCAGTCATTTGGAAAGATCTTTGTGCGTTTTCCTCCGATTCAGTATTGTACTAAACCGTTTTTGGGTAGCACTCACATTTAAAACTCACTTGGATATTTAATGTAGATGTTTGTTTTTGGGTTAAATTTGTTGTTGTGCTTAGTTATAGTCTACATGTAAGTCAATGTCCTTTTCTCTATATTTGTATTTTATCAGGGGTCAATGTCAATGTCAAGAGCACCTCCCAAAAGATGTCTTCAGCCCTCACAAGAGGACACATGTGCTTGGAACTTGTGCACAATGGAATAAAGAACAGTTGTTGATGTATTAATTACAGTTTATTTGAACTTGACACTTCATTTAATTTATACAATACATGTATCACACATACCAATTGTTGTTATATTATTATTACTACAATTACATTACATTACATTTGGCTGACGCTTTTTAGCCAAAGCGACTTGCAACATTTAAAGCTTTTAAGAGCAATTCTAACAATAAAAAAAACCCACAATAAGTGCATTAATGAGTGCAATTGTCTGTAGTAGTGCTATGAGAGGAGATGATCTCTGAAGACCTGGGTTTTCAGACATTTTTGAAGATGTCGAGGGATGTCCCTGCTCTAGTAGGAACAGGTAGTGCGTTCCACCAACGAGGGACGACAGATAAGAAAAGTTTGTATCGGCCATATGTACAAAAAGGTTCAAATATGCTACTAGGCCGAGGTCAAATAGACTGGACCAGGTCAGTCTCTGTGGAAAATATTTAGACAGGATATCAACAGTAATGGCTCAAATTTAAACTAATGATTCAAATATAAATATAATTCTCTGTGTGGATATAAGGGCCAAAAAGGTACACTAAAAAGTAGTGGTTCAAAAGGTAGGCATAGATTAATCAATAAATCCCTGTGTGGAAGTATGTGCAAAAAAGACACTAAACAGTAGTTATTCAAAAGGTAAGAATAGATTAATGAATAAATCCCTGTGTGGAAATATGGGTAAAGAGACACACTAAACAGTAGTAATTCAAAAGGTAAGTATAGATTTATCAACAAATCCCTGTGTGGAAGTATGGACGGAGCCTCATTAGAACAAGCAACAGTTGTTCAGGGACAGCTAACTTGATGGTCCTTAGTTGTGAGTGAAAAGCCATAATGGTGTACAAAAATTGCCAAAAACTGTCCATGCCCAAGCCTGTGTAAATTTTGAGTCTTTGTCATCCAAATCATAGGCCTACACTGATCAGTTTGTGTCACAGTCTTTTGTTGACTTAAAACTGTAGTTGTAGTCTGCAATATCTGGACACTGGATGCCATCTTCTTTTGGGAGGTGCCATTGAGGTTTGGGAGATGACATTGACCCCTGATAAAATACAAATAGAAAAGGACATTGACTTACATGTAGACAATAACTCAGCACAGCAACAAATTTAACCCAAAAACAATCATGAACATTTTGCACATCTACATCAAATATCCAAGTGAGTTTTAAATGTGAGTGCTACCCAAAAACTGTTTATTACAATACTGAATCGGAGGAAAACGCAATAAGATCTTTCCAAATGACTGATGTTTTCATGGTTAACGTTACCAAAGAAGGAAAGCAATCTTGCAACTAGCATAATGTCGCCTGCCCCCGAACTCCATCATACGTTTTCTGTTTGTAATGCCAATCATGTTGATTTGATGGCCACCATGGCTGCCCTAACGTTAGTAGTTAAAGCGAATCATTTTTCAATAGTGCCATTTAGTTGATGGAGATAATTATTCTGGCGACTATACCGAAGTTCCTAGCACACACTTACTTTACAGTTTGGCTTCTACGTCAAATATTTGGTGCCATGTCTTAACACACCAATAGATAGCGTTAAAGTATCGCCATGCAAGACTAGACAACAGCATGCTAGTCATGGTGGCAACTGGCAAGATTTAAGATTGATACTGTTAAACAAAACTTATCGCGATATGTTTGTTCGGAACAAAATCCTTTCGGTTGATGTTCACAATCCACTTCTGACAAACAGCTTGGTCTTCGGCTCGCCCTGGGAATCTGTGTAGTGCTTATGTATGGTGTTACACAGGGGCAGGCTGTGTAATAACGGCGGGGGAACTTATATATTTTTGTTCCATATCTGTATTTTCCCACTGCTGTTGTAACAGCCGAACACACAACAGGTTCTTCCCGACATCGTAAGACAATAAACAAAGGGGGGAAAAGACGATTTGTTCAACTCCACAGGTAGCTATCAGCTATCACAAACGTTAGCGCCGACGTGCCTAACCCGCAGTAATGGCACTGCCCCCGCCGGATTCGTCTCAGCGCATGCGCAGTCTTGATCTCGATCTATGTTTCTTTTCTCAACAAGTAATGCCTGTGAATGCGGCGATGACGTATTTTGACAGTTGAGTCACTTGTGCGAAGTCGTACTCGTACCAAAGAAAGCCTAACTGTAAAGTTTGATTTCGTACTTGTAATTTTGAATTCATATTTTTTTCCCATCCGTATTCTGATGGATAAAATACACACAATATATTTTATGCACGACTGGACTCATTCGAGAATTCACAAATAATTATTTTATGCACAACTACAGACAAATACGCACGTGTATCAAATCTATGGACACGAACATTTTGACAGCTATCCCACTCCATAACAGTCAATTTAGCAGAATCAGCACCTTAATTAATATCATTACCACCTGGGTCTGCTGTGAAAAAATGGTCCTTCGGCTCATATCCGTATCACAGGTTTGGGCCAAATCAGTGTTTTGTATTTTAAAAGCATCTCCTGACTTCCAGTTGAGTTGCGGAAATTGGACCTGGGACAAATCTGTAAACCGGTGATAAAACAGCATTGCTAGCAGAGCTGAAACCTGTATCAGGAGCAGACCTGGCCCACAGTCAGATACCGTATGTCCGCTACAGGCGGATCTAAAGGCTTTTATGCGGATCCGGCCCAAAGGAAATTGCTATCTGGGAATGATCCTACACCTCCAATTTCATGCAGTTTTGACCGTGTCAGCCAGAGATACCTACGATTACAAATGTACACAAATTCATTTATTATATGTCCCTGAACGGAATTCCATGAAACCTGGCATGCATTCAGAGGGTGTCATAATGATCCTACACCTCTAATTTTCTGTGACAAAACCTTATGTTTGCTTTTTTTTAACTAGGTGGCGCTATCAAATGAGTGGTTATGGGATGGGTTCACATGGCCCCTTAAGACCAACATACTGAAAAAATGTGGTCTTCCTAGGCCCTACGGTTCGATATTCACAGACAACTGTGTCCACCCTACCCACCTTTCGGGGGTCCAGTCTGGCAGGGGGGAGGGGGTCGACACAAAAAACAATGGTTCCGTGTTATCCTTGTGGGGCTACATGCCCACCGAGTTTCGTGGCCCCTGGTCTTTCAGTGTCCAAGGAATCATTGACACAAAATTGCTGTGCAGCGGTCATAATAATAAATATAACCGCAAGCGGTGATTAACGGGGTCCGAGCAAAATTAACATGAGGTAGCATAGCTTTTTAGTTTACATATGCTTTGATTGTTTGGGCCCAATTGTTCAAAAGAAACATGATCGGGTTTCAGTTATCGGATTTCAGTTACCGGATTTCGGCTATAGACCGGTTTCAGGTCCCTAACAACCGTCGTTAAGGACGAACTCGGAGGACAAGCAAACCCAGAGCCGTATAGCAATACATTGAGAGAAAGACGCAAGGAGCTTGAAAATGGTTAACTTTTGGCAGAGAAAAGCAGACGGAAATTCCCCTGTGTGGTACAGGAGACATTTAATTTTTTGTGATGTGTCCGTTCAAAGCTAAAAATGTTTAAAACGCCAATAAAGTAGGCAGGCCTAGGTGCTAGACATTTGGATACGAAGCATGCATTATGAAGCTACGAAGTTATGCCACAAATGTTATCTTCATGCTCAAGAGGAAAAACTCAAGTCATGTAGGCTAAATAACATAGGGTAGTGACGTTAACAAAGTGTTTTTTTTATTTTTTATCATATTCCTCAGCATATCATTTTAATGAGAGACTTATGATCCATGAGAACGGAGGCTAACGTTAGCCTATATTTCACGCAAATGACAATATGCAGGGTAGCTTCTAGCCTAAAGTTAAAGTTGACACTCCATTTGAGTTGTTTGTTTTAAAAAAGAAGACATGGGCTTGCAAGTAACGTTATTGCATAGGCCTACTATAAGGTAGCCTAACTTATAGCTAATCCGTCATAGGCTCCTGTCCTGTCAGTTAACATACAGCACAATGCTACATGTTACAAAACGTTATTTCAGTCAATCGTTCAATGTGTGGCCAGCATAGGCTACTTTATCAAAGTAATTATCCTCTGACCTCAGGGGGAAATGATTGTCCACCCCTGTCATTATGTACCCTTTGAGTAGGTAATGTTCTCACTAAATCTAAACTAATTGTTTGTGCAGTCGAAGCCATAACGCTAACATTAGCTTAAGCCTAACCTAACTTTACAGTGACTGGCCACATGTTTACCTTTCGTAAAATCCGTTGCTTTTTCATAGGTAAATCCGCTACACCTCTAGATGAAAACAATCCAGACTCGGCTACACCGAAATATTTCGGCAATATGTTTTTATTCTTCATCTTATATCAAGTTCAGCCAGCTTGTTTTCTATGCGCTGTCAGTGTAAACCAAAGATTCTAGAACAGAGCAAGATAGATTACTGGCAGGAGAATACGTGGGATATGTTGAAGTACGTTCTATGACTCTATGGGCGCCATTTTGGTAAGCTCAGGTGTCGTCACAGACGCTGGCTACCGTGGGAATCCTATGGCGCTGATCCTAACATGTTAACAATATTTATTCTGTAAAGCTGTGTGTTGAAATTACGTGAAACCCAATAGACCACACCATGTCTAGACCAGTTAAATATATTGTATAAAGACAATGTAGAATTATTTCCGAGGGTAAATTAGGCTAGGGCACTGACATCTGTCATCATCCACCAAAGTTCAATAGGCCAGTGTTGGGGGTAACGTGTTACTGTAATTTCGTTACTTTATTGGGAAACGAAGTAGTCTAAAGGTAACACATTACAATTTAAATTTCAGTAATTCGTTCTAGTTACTGAATAACTGTAACGTCCATTCCTGCATTAGGCCTACTCACAATATCTGTCTAGCCTATTGACTTATTGTTTCCATGATTGCTTATTTAAAATATTTAAAATATAGATTAGTCTAGGCTACATTATTTCATAGAGATGTGCATAGCCTAGTGTAGAGCACCCATTCTCTCCCTGCACCTCTCTCCCTCAAGCGGGTTCAGCCCGCATTTCCCCTACGGAAATTAAAACGGTGGCATGTGCAAGAACTTCATGCAGACTACAACTGGCGCTGTGTAGCCTACACAACTTTGTTCAAAATTGATGCATTCAAGTTGACTTTGCAAAAGTTAGAATGCCTATTTATCACAACGTTGTCAGTCGCGTTGTCAATCGCAAACTTATTCAAACGACTACGGAATTAACTGTAGGGCAATTCCATGCAAAGGTCATCCTTAACATGGAAAAAAAAAGTTGTGCATACGCAAATAGAACTGTTGTTAAAATCTTAATTTAGGTCTATATTTTATTGTTTGTAACTGATCTGATTGAATTTGATGGAGAATTACACTCTTTTTACATCATAAATATGGTGTGCAACCATACAGAAACAACATTTTTTCACATGGTAATATTATACATATTTAAAAAGTGGATAAATGGACAAATTGTGTCATTTGACAAATTCCAGATTGACAAGGGAATGGTAGAGTAATGTCTATGCTCAGCTTGCCTTTAAGAGCACAACTCCTTACATTTGTAAGGCTTTTGTTTTTAAGTCAGCAAGTTCCATGGCCATGTCACATCCATAACGTTTTATAGGAAAAGTTTATGCTACACATACAGTGTTGATGCGACAATGTCCATAGTGTCTGTGCAAAGCTGATTTATATCAATGTAAAGTGTGATGACCAAATTGTGCCCCTCCTTCTTTTAAAACCTTTAATGGTGCGTTATGGATGTGACGTTATGGATGTTACATAATGTGAATTTACAAGACTGGAGACTTTGTTATACCTCAAAGCCGATAAAACGTCTGTTCTAGTGGCATGTCAGTTTCAACGCATTTCACCTTAGTGTTTAGGCCTACAATTGACATTTCAAAGATTATTAGGTTGATCAAAACTACAAGGAGGCCTTGCCTAACTATTAGCAAAACAAACATAATATTAAAATACCTCCAGTGATTAGCCTAGCCATAGCCTATTTTCAAGTGGCCTAATAACGAAAATCTGAGCGATTATCTTCCTGTAACTGTCATACTGTTTTTGTACAGTAACTGGATTATCGTGTTAGCTGGTGAAGATGGCTGACTTTGCAGCTGGAGTTAACATAGCAACCTCCTTCTGTTGCAGATCTGTTCAGCCTGCCGCTCACGTCTGCTTAACACAGTTTAATTTTAAATGTGACGCGATATGCCAGCATTTGAAGTGTCAGGTCCTCTGTAGCTAATACCCACAGAGTAACATTAGTAACGGCAGCAATAAACTAGATGTACTGCATAGCGGTACAAAATAGGACCGCCTCTCAGTCCTGCATATTCTCTTCGCAAAAATAAATCACGATTGTCAATTTGTCTCCATCTCCTACTCCTGCAACTCATGTGCATGTAAATGAGTGTGTGCATATGTGAGTTTGCTTTTGTTTATAAGAGTGTGTGTGTGTGTGTGTGTCTGTGTGTGTGCACGTGCCTGTGTTTGTGTGTTTATGTGTGTGTGTGCGTGTGTGTGTTTCCATGCGCACATGCGTATGCGTGCCTGTGTGTGTGTTTATGTGTCTGCATTCATGTGGGTGGGTGTTTGTGCATGTGTGTGTGTGTGTGTGTGTGTGCTTGCCTGTCTGAATGTGTTTATGTGTGTGTGTGCTTGCCTGTCTGTATGTGTGCGACTGTGCGTGCGTGTGTGTGTGTGTGTGTGTGTGTGCATGTGTGCACATGCGCGTGCATGTACTTTATGTGTACAAATCACAAATGAGTGGGTATGGGTTAGGTTGATGTGGGCTCTTGAGACTAACATACCATAAATATTTTGTCATCTTGGGTGCAACGGTTCAGGTAGGGCTAGTTATAGGGCTAGGTACATGTTCCCTGGTGTTTTCAGTTGATGACGGTAAAAATATATATGTATATATATTTTATATTTTAAATGACTTGTTGTCCTGATTCTTCCTGTGGATCTTAGTGGACTCTGAGGAAGCAATAATTTCATCGCTAGTTTTTCATGATTACTATTTCAATTGTTTCATATCAAAATTCACTACTTAATTATGTGTTTTATGTAGTTTGTCGAGGACTGGTTCAGACACGTCACATCCATAACGTGAAACCGTCACATCCATAACGCCAGTTTTTCCTACATAATGCATTACGAAAATGACGCATAGTGTCAAAAACACACTTTTTGTGTTCATTCAAGTCTCCTTCATGCTACATATATCATAGTTTCGGCAGTTACCTTCAAAATTCACAGAGTTTGTAGAAAACCTGTAATCTCTCACAAAAGTGTGTCCATTTCATGTCACATCCATAACGCTGATAAAATGCCTTGTATTCTTAGGATGAAATTGATTATATGAAATTTGAGGATTTCTCAGTATTCAGAGGACAGAGGTTACATTAAAAGTTATGCAAATTAATTCACTGATACTAATTTTGCCCCCACTCTAAGGCATTTTGTTTACCAATATGAGTCCAATTGTCACATCCATAACGCTGGAACTGCCCTGTAGCTTAATTTGTAGAGGTCGAAGAGAAAGCACCTGTTTGACATAGGCTACGCGTAGCCACGGGCTGGCCTACTTGTCAGTCTTGCCCGTCCGATTAGAGGGCTTTCCTATAGGCCTACGCTCATCAAAGACGCGCAAGTCAGCACTGCGCTGAGAGCTCAATAAATCAGTCAAACCGCGGCCACAGATCCGTTTATTTGACAGGTGTGATGAAATGCGTTCATATTCCACTTTTTATGTCATAAACGTTGCATGCCTATGGAAAGGTTTTGTGGTAGGATTTTCCAATGGTCAAGCTGTGCGGCTTCAATTTGTGTTTTAATTTATGCGACGCACCGATGCTGGGTTCATCAGTTTTGCGCAAGTTTAAAACGTTTAGCCGACTGCGTAATTTGTCATTTTCGTTTTATAAGTTCCAATTTTCATGTCATGAATGTAACATGCCTATGATAAGGCTTTGCAGTTGTACAATATGGTCAATCTATTGTCTCAATTGTGTTTCATGTGACGCGCGCACCGATGCTGGGTTCATGCACTTGGCCAGCCTAGAACAGGAACATTTTGGAGAGGGAATGAGAGAATGAACGCACGCAAGAAACACTTTTTTAATTAAACATAGCCTAATTTACAAAGCCATTTACAAAGACATGTTTTAATTTGGCTCCGGCCTGTAGGCCTATATAGGCTAATGATTTTTGAAAACGAACTTTATGCATTTCACATAGGCATGCAGGACAATTTGGGAGTTTTTGACTGCATGGAAACGATAATAATTAGTGTCAAGCACGGTTGTGTTTAGCCTAGGCCAACTATTTGCATTTATTTAAGTTACATCAGACGCTTGAGTGAAATCTTGACCTTATTAGTGATTGATAATAATAGCATAGGCCTATGCGCTGTGTTTAAGCAGGCCGTGAACAAAGGGTTAACGTATAGCCTACAGGTAGAAAAAAGAACAATGGTGATAATATAACGTTAGCTAAGTTAGTTTGCCTGCTAGCTAGCTTATCAGTAGGCTATACAGTCTCTCAATGGGAATTTATGTGATCTATTTACCAGTGCAATAGCTACTTTTGTCTAAATAATAGGCCTATTTACCTCTCCTTATTCAGTGTAAACTTGGAAAAAGATAAATCAGGCCTTTCACACTGTCAGTTCTTGCAGTTCATTACCGAGTAAAAAAAAACAGCTGTTCAGGTGGGCTTATAGAATTGGAACTGTATATGAAATGTTGCGCTGAGCTTACCAAAATGGCGCCCTGTCGGGCTCAGAGCGTACTTCATGCCTATGACGTAACTGATCTATCTTGCTCTGTTCTAGAATCTTTGGTGTAAACAACTAGTGCTTGTCCTCCGAGTTCGTTCTTGACTACGGTTGTTAGGGACCTGAAACCGGTCTATTGTATTGGATCAAATCTTGAAAATGGGTTGTTCAAAGGGAAACAAGGATCCTGAAATTGGATTAGATCACATAATCTATTCTTGGTTTTGATCTGGATAAAACCTTCACTTTGTGTTGTTCAAAACTTTTAAGTCGGATTGGAATAAATTTGATCCATAAAATTAAGATTTCCCTGTGCTAACCTCCACAACCCAACAGTATTCTAACAGTACTCTATAGAGTGTCCCAGTGACGCCACTTCCGTTTGCCTCCATGGGACCTATCTTTCAAAAAATTTTGAACGCCAGTCTATGGCGAAAAAGAAATTATTTTCTGGTCCTGGTTGACTTGTGCCTTGAATTACCCATATGATGTTTGTCAATTTTAAAGACAATTTTTCATGTAAAGACATTTGCAGTTTGTTTCGTAACTATTGAATTACAACATTGTGAAAGATCGTAATTCCAACGACTACAAACCCATCATGTACAGTATTTCGTAATATCTTTGTTCTAATTATGTTTCCCATTGTAATCGTGCAATTTGTAATGTTTTGCATGGACGTGCGCTGGTGTGCGTTCATGAATGATAGAAGGATGGTGCGTGCACCTGCCAATATGACTGGTGACATGCGCTCTTAAAATAGCATATGAACAACTCGCCATTGACTTCTGACCAGGTTTAGGTGGTGTATGATAGCGATTTTTAGACAACGCGCTAGGCCCCTCCCTAGGTTGTTAATTGCCACACCCCTGGGCGCAATGCTTAAAAAATAAACGTGCAAAATACCGAATTCAACTTTGAATAACGAGTATTACGCCATGCGCTGGTGACCCAAAATACAGCCCTGTGGCACATACATGAAAGTCATGTCCAGCTGGCAGCTTACTGGGGTGAGATACATTTCAAAATGTAAGAATTCTATACACTTTTTATCTTTGTATTATTTAAAAATCAATGCAAGATCTGGGTAGCCTAGACTGTCCTGAAAAAAATATAGCATGTGTAAATGGCACTTACAATGACCAGGATAAATGCTTCTAACTAAAGGTAGTGAAAATGCTCTTAAAACAGTTTAGGGTTCTAAGGGTTAATAGGACATATGAATATCATCATCATCATATTTAATATTTTGTAAAATTTCAGATCAATCAGTCAAAGCATAGAACATTTCTGGCACATTTCCTGATTGGCCAAATGGTGGCGCTATGCTAGGCATGTGAGTTACAAATGTGAATATCATCACAATCATGATATCCAATATTTTGTAAAGTTTCAGATCAATCCATCAATGCATTGAACATTTTTGCCACATTTCCTGCTTGACCAGATTGTGGTGCTATGCTAGGCATGTAGCATGGCAACAGTAGCCTATATTCCCTTGGGAGGCACTGGCAGACAAATAAATTGCATTTTTAGGTAGATAGGTAGATAGATAACATTATTAATTCCCCAGAGGAGAAACTAGTTGGACCTTTGGATTCCTAGCTCAAATATGTGGCTGTAGTGTATTAAAAGCACTGGAAACGTCAAAGAACATTATTCTGATAGATGCAGTAGTTGGCTCAAGATGACTGTACACCCTGTGCAACAGATAGACAAGCGCATCATCTGTACCTACTCCCTCCCTACAGTATATGCAAATTGAAGTGGGTCCTGTAAGGCACAGACCTGTTTCCTTAAATGCCCAAGAACTCAAAACATTTCATGATGTATGAGGTGAGAGCAATAGGTCTGAGGTCTTTTAGTGCCCTGGTATTGGGTTTCATAGGCTCTGGCACAATGCAAGATACTTTCCATATAGTTGGAATCTTAGACAGGGACAGACACAGTGTGAATAATATGTAGTGAAACACTGTGTACAGCTGATCAGCAAATACTTTAAGAACGTGTGACCCCACATGACCCATCTGGCCTTATTCACATTATGGATTTTACACAAGATGTTTTCCATATCTCAGACAGTGTGAATATCTAGTGGAGCACCAGGCACAGCTGATCAGCACATACTTTTTGACAGCTTAATAGAGAATTCCTATCCCAAGATAAGATTTTTTTTCCCTAAATGTAGTCCATCCTAAACTGAGATAAGTACTTCAGAGGAAGTTTCTGTAATGAGGCCCCAGCCCTATATTCAGAGAAAAAGAATCTTAAAGAATGCTATATCAGCTTCTGTCAATGACAAAGCTATAGTTCTGAGCTACAGCTATAGAAAGCTGATTAGAAGATAGAGTAATGTCAATTCACGTTGCCATTTACACATTTAATTGTGCAATATGTTTTCTTTTATAAATCATGATATGAATTTTGCAGTGAAGATGCCTCATAAAGACAAGAGACAAACACAGAAAGAAAGCCACTAAAGGCAGTGGATCACACACACACACACACACACACACAATAGAAATAGATTTCACCTGGGGTACAATGATATATAATGTGATTTATTGAATTTTGTTTGAATATGGGTCGCTATAATTTAAAAGATTGACCTAGGCTAAATTATGTTGACATATTATATTTTTATAAATTGTATTCTTTGAGCCCCTTTTTCAATTTGAGCACCTGCCCCTCCAAATGTCTCTGCATGGCCCTGGTGGGGATTAGTAAACCATTCATGGAACAATGTCGTCAGATAAACCCTGCTCAGGCTGTTTGTAGTTAATTTGCATTGCTTTTTTCATCTGTCAATGAGAAGATATTTTGTCTGCCATGGTACCACAGTATTCATGGTATTCATAGTATGCACCCTCTGCTAGGGTAATGCATTGAGTAAAGATGTGATGAACATACATTATCTGCATAATTAAATTAAAAATGAATGTGTAATAATCTGGGCTTTCTTTGTGACTATTTGTGTTTCACTTGTTCTCACCCTTGTTTCTAAGATACAAAAAGCCTGCCACAAAGAAAAAATATATGTTGTCACTGAGAAATGGTTTTCTATGGCTGTAGAATATCCCGTATTTTTGTTGGCTGCTTCTGAATGTGCTTGTAATGCATGGATTCACAAACAAATAGGTTAGACAAATACCGGTAACTAGAACCCAGCACTGTTTTTCTAGTTATCATCTGTCAGACGTTCATCTTTTTCTACTTCTTTGTACATGTTCCTAGAGGAAGCACCAGTGCTGCCATCTTGTGAAGAGGACTGAGACTTTCAAATGGAGTGTGGTGTGTTGCTGTCTGCGCTTGCCATCTGATGGAACATTGCCACCTGCTGGGTGGCCTGACTGAAGGAAATGTCATGATCAAAACAGAATGTCAACCTTCAACTTTAGCAAGATTTGGGAAAGATTCATAAAAGATTGGAGTCTTTTGAGTAAAGCTTGAATGGGGGTCATTAGTTAATTTTTGTTTTTTTTTATCATATTCACTGAAACCGACGCTATGCTCCGACAGAACAACATAAATCAGCCGGTTTTAAAAACAAACCCGCACTTCTACCTCCACCTAGAGCCTGTTATTTGTTTTGCAAAAATCCACAGCTCCCGGTTCTTCTGGTCCAATCAGAGCAGGGCTGTGTGAGATCTGACTGTCAATCACAGTCTGGTGCGCACTGACGAGCACAAACTCGATGAGAGGGTGCTCGGTGATAGTGGGGGAGGGGCATGAGAGTTGTAAACATTCAACATTTTGGCTAAGTCCCCTCAATCTCAGACTTGCCAACTTCAGCTTTAAAAGACTAAAATCTTTCAAGAATCTTTCCCAAATCTTGTCCAAGTTCTTTGGTGTAAGGTGGCCATAAGTTGATATACCAAATCTCATGTCTACATTATGCAACCCCCTTCTCACTGGTGAGCATCACCCAGCACAATAAAGTAGCCTAGTTACAATAGGAATACACAATCCTCCCACAGGATGCTTTTTTGGGTATACACTGAAGGTATAGGTTCAGTTTAACCTTAAACCCATGGGGTGTACTACGAATCTCGATTAGTGGGTTAGCGAGGTATGTTGCGCTCAAAGCCAGGCTATGCTGTGACACGAAAGTGGATCTGTTTTAGTGTCGCTATATCACCATGGTATCTTATGCTGTCAACCAAACCTGGTCGGGAGGAGGTTATGTGCTAAGTTATAGCTCAAATCGTGTAATCTACCGCACACTGACCAATCAATTGTCTTAAAAACAAAGTTATCTCACGTGTAGGATTCTGTCATATATCTTACAGGTGGAGCTCCGCCTCTACTAACATTTTGGATCTCGAATGCGCTTTAATAGTGCTGTGCGTGCAAATATCCCACTATGGACGTGCATACCATACAACAACTGATGACAATTGATTTATTGATGTTATAGGTTAGACACAAAAAATGGCCGCAGTGTAGATTAAGCTATCGCTCATGAATGCGGAAGTAATTGTTTTTAAATAGAGGCGGTCTTGTGCGTCTCCACGTTACACGATTGGCCAAAGTCATCCCAACACCGAGAACGCGCACAGATCTGAGCTGAAAGCCTAGTTTGACAAATATATCACATAACTGCAATCATAGTATTACTTAATGTATACCCCTGAGTCAAGGCTTTGTCAAGCCTCGATATGTCTACATAGCCTAGATATGTCTAACGTGCTTCGTAGTATACCCCACCACTGTAATGTTAATGTTATAGAGACCTTGTGCCAGTTCAAAACATAACAGGGAAAAAATAACTGTCATTCACTGCCACTTCATCTGTTGACAGATCAATTTAAGCAATAATTAACATGGATTAGATTCTAACAATTTATTGTTGATTTTTGTACATAACTTGTGGTACATAACTTCAGTTTGGCAGAACTTTGTGGCAAACACCACATTGAGATCTTTCCATTAAGTCAAAAGAGGGTTATTGTGAAATAACTCGACCCTTGACCTCGCGAAGCGATGCCCCATGCCCTCATCATGCCCATAAAGAGTGTTCTGCTACTATGATTCAATGAAATACAATCAATACATGTAATGACAATCTTAAAAGGCTAATTTGACAAATGTATAAAGTTGATCATTGTATAGTTGATAACAGTAAGAACTTGATTAATAGCCCAGGCTTTTATTTGCTTCAATCGCCAAAGTCTTTTTCCAGGCCTTTTTCCTTTCACTCAAAACTTTTGCTTGGCAAAGATGAGAAATAGTCTACTATCAAAATGATTACGGTATAAATCATTGAGTAATAGAACTCTGAAGTTCGCATACAAAAAAGAACCAAAACGGCCATCCTTGCCCATATAAGGAGATCCGGGTATTAATTGAAGCTAACTACCTATGGCAAGTTGCATTGCAAGTTAGCTCTGGGGTAGCAAAAATCAAAGTGTGCCGTCTTCACATGCCGGAGATCACAGTATCCACTCAAAGGCAGAAGACAAAAGTGTGTTCAGGAAAACGTCTGCATTCCAGACTTTTTCATCCCCACGACAGTTTAACAGGTGCGATAATTCAAAATCCCCATGCTATTTTCCCATAGGAAAAATCACCAGATACCGGACCTCAAAGATAGCAGCTTTTTTGTAGGCGAACTTCAGAGGTCTATGGACACAGTCAGACTTTATGGCCACTAAAGGTAGCGAGTCACCACTCTGTGTCGTCTCTCTTCACCATGCAATCTGAATGAATTTCAGCGTATAGTGGGTTGATTATCAGGGTGGGTGGAGGGGGAGACACACACACAGACAGAGACAGAAACACAGACACACACAGTAGACTACTTTGATTGAGTTGGGGAGAATCTAACTGATCTAACAATGTATATACCATGTCCATATTGACAGAAATTCAAACATGTAATTCTGGCTAACACTCCCTGCCTGCCTTTCATCAGTGGAAAATGTGTTTTTTAAGCAGTGCCATCTACTCTAAACATGATTTAAGCAGCATAGAACTAGCTGAAGCAGGCAATCTGGTGGGCTTCAAGAGGTTTTATACAACCAAAAAAACTGAAACCTGCCTTTATTTGTCCAAACCTGTAGCCACACCAGGCCTGTGTCTAATTGTGACTAGGTTTTTAACATACTTAAAGATGAATTTAAAATGATCTAAAAATCGAAATATTCATGACTAGACAACTCATTTTGCATGACGAGTCACATTGCAGTGATGCATGTGGCTTGAAATGGCCGTGTTAAACTGTGGGGTAAGACAAGACTTCATCAACAAGAGGCTTGTTGAGCTCAGGGTCCTGCAAGAGCAACACACAAACATAGAGTATATTAAGTAGACCAGTCAATTCAGTTCAGTTCATGCTTCTACAAATCTCAAACAATCTAATCTATTTTAGCGACTGTCAGCTAATGGTTTTGCTCTCATACCTGCACAGATGTGTCCCTCTTGCAAACAGCCTTAAATACTATGATACTGGCACTGATGGCAATGCAGAGTTGTAGAGCTGCAAAGATGATCATTATGATGCCCATTCCTTCCCACATGACCTATGGAAACACGGTACAATTATTTCTCTGAAGTGTGTGGCAAACACTGTGTGCTTTATGATACATACAGGGAGTGGCAATTCAGCTTTTTACTATACATTCATAATGCTAAAACTGCAGTGCATGCTCAAAAAGACCATTAATGGGGAAATCAACATACCTTTGATTTAGCTAGATATGTTTTGCAGATATCAACATTTCCTGATGGGGGTGGTGGTGTCCTGTCATAGTAGTTATAGTAGTCATCACATTGTCTGTAGAAGGGCCTCCATATCATGCCAACATTAATTGCATATAGAACAATGGCAGTTACAGCAAAGGCAGCACTTACAATGTTCATCAACCCAGTTATGACAACCTGTAATAAAATACAAAATCGCAAACTTATTCCTGTATTAAACAATGAAATTACAGCAAGGTCAAGCTGATCAGAGATGGTATCAATGTAACACACTGATAACAAGGTAAGTTGTGCATTTTTAATATTATGTTGATGTAAGAGAACCTTATGTTTTATATCACTTAAAACATATAGGTATTGGTAGCCATATATGTGGTATAGGTAGTCATATATGCGGTATCACAGTAGATCTAAAGAATGCTTGATTCACAAATCAAAGAAATCTTTTGTATTTTTGGCCTAGTGAATACAATTATCCTGGTCTCACATAAAACTTACCAGACAAGCACTTGGACACTTCTCTGCAAGAATACATAGCACACCACATAGAATAAACTGAAAGGGATATAAAAAGACAGGTTTTAGATTCACATCTTAACTCAGATATGAAGTGTGTGTGTGTGTGTGTGGGGGGGGTTACAATCTTCGTGACCTAATAGCCTTACCAAACCACCGAGCCAATATGAAGCCCCGGAGTCAGTGAGAACGTTATATCTCGAATATGATGCATGCAATATTGCTCCAAAGCCAATGTTTAGCAATCCAATCATGATCTGAATTGTCTGTGGATAAATAAAAAGAATAATAAAGTGTGTCATAATAATGAAATGTACAAATGCCTCAACATTAGCTGAATATTAATAATCTTAACAGTCTTAAAGTCATAAAGTTCATCTTTAAAGGACCATCCTCCAACACACAACCATCTCCAGTATATTTGAGCAGCATGCACTATGAGAAAACACCCCTTAATTTCACCCCTTATAAATCCCTTACTTTTGACATTAAACCCCTTCTACAATTACCAGTAAGTAGTTTTTAAGTAGAAACGTGCATAGATTAAGGTAGATTAAGGAGGAAAGTCTACAGAATTTACCCCTTACTTTTTCGATTTCCCCTTAACCCCCCCCCCCCCCCCCCCCTCTTAATTAAGGAATCCCTGAATTAACACCTTAAAATAAAATTAAGATATACTTAAAGTGTCCATAACTACCCCTTTATATCAACAAACAAAGGGAACCCCTGACTTGACACCTTATGTAGATTATGGGGTCACACCTTAAAATGGCATTTAAAGGTAAAATGAAGGGCCTGTTTAAATGACCACTTAACATAAATTAAGTGGTTTTGGTATGTTTTCAGGGGTAGGCCTAATTTCAGGTAAATTTGAGTTCATCACGTTTCGTAGTGAACAATATTTCCAAAGAAAGAAAAAACAATTCACCCCCAGTGCAGATTGTGTTCCTCCAAGAAGCCCCTTGAGTTTGTGAGATACAGAGCATGCTGGGCTGTAGCAGAGCGTCCCCAGTATCTGACACAGCAAAGGCCAGTTACTTTTTGGGTTGTTGTTGGTCACCGTTAAAACAGTCACCCCTTCCGCCTTGGTCATTGTCACTGACATCCTGATAATTTGGCCGAGTGGTTGAGAGAGTAGGCTAGAACAAAACAAACAAACAACATATTGCTTAGGCTATTCATTACACGTCCTTTTACATCATCCCAAATAATTAGCTTAGGCCTACTTGCCTCACGAGTATGGATGTCAATGTATGGGCTCTGTGTAGGCTAGGCTACTACTTGGAGTCGGCAAATCAGTTTCCTGTTCGTTCGTTGACATCGCTGTCAAGCACCTGAAGAGGAATGCTTCAGTTGTAGCCTACCAAAACGTGTGCTGTGCTCAGCGAAAATCCTTCCATTTTTATTTTGTGCAGCCACTGCACTGCACGTAGGCTGGAGTTTTTAAGAAAACGTGGAAGCTAAAAATCGCGTTTATAACGACTTGAAGCCGAGCAGAGTGGCACACAGTGCTCCGAGCCGAGCCGCCAACGGACATTAAGACTCGCGTAGGCCTATATTGTTAGTGCGCTCATCTTCAGGTGCTTGTTGACAGAAACAGCCAGCATAGCTGTTCATATAAAACTACACACATTGAATAAGGACAAATACAGTGAAAATCGTAGGCCAGATATAAACATCGGCCAGCCAGCCACCCATGCCCTAGAGAAAGTGAAAGTAGCCTAACAAACACGAAGTTAGATTTTGCCTACTGAGAAAGACAGTAATATAGCAACAAGTTACACCAATATAAAACATAATTATGTTACACTTACTTTATATTGCGTCAACAAATCACTCTGTGAGTTAGGTCAGACGTTTACGCCACAGAATATGATTATGGATGTTCCTGGTAATCCAGCCCCTCGATTCCAATGAGTCATTAACCATTTATTTACCTGTGATCAGGACCGTGGTAAAGTTGGTTTTATATTGGACGTTGGATATTCGAAACATTCGAAAAATCTATTTAGCACTGACTACGAGGGTCGAGTTTTTGTGTCAAACCAACTTTAATGTGTTTAAACAAGGCCTGCCTATATTACACAAAGCTTCTTTTGTCCAAAAACCCATGTTTTGATTTTATGAATTTTTTATGCTGATAAAAGATTTCAATCTATTATGCGGCTTCACCTTTTGACTTACCCATACTAAAACACACCTCCTGAACTCGCCTTACTGCTATAGTACACAAAGCTTCTTTTTCCCTAAAACCTACTCTTTGATTTTATACAATTTTTAATGTTAAATATTTCAAATCTATTATGCGGCTTGCCCTTTTGACCTACCCATGTCAAAACACATCTGGTGAACTCAGCTAACTGCCCTTCATAGTGCACAACGCTTCTTTTTTCCAGAAACTCACTCTTTGATTTTATATACATTTTTTACTTTATAAAAATGCTATAAATCTATTATGCGAATTGACCTTTTGACCTACCCATGTCAAAACACATCTGATGCACTCAGCTAACTGCCCTACATAGTACACAAAGCTTTTTTTTTTCAAAAACGCACTCTTTGATTTTATATTATTTTTTTACTATTCAAAAATGCTATAAATCTATTATGCGGCTTGACCTTTTGACCTACCCATGTCAAAACACATCTGCTGCACTCAGCTAACTGCCCTACATAATACACAAAGCTTATTTTGTCCAAAAACTTACTCTTTGATTTTATATTAATTTTTTACTATTCAAAAATGCTATAAATCTATTATGTGCCTTCACCTTTTGACCTACCCATGTCAAAACACATCTGTAAAAAAATTATATAAAATCAAAGAGTATGTTTTTGGACAAAATAAGCTTTGTGTATTATGTAGGGCAGTTAGCTGAGTGCAGCAGATGTGTTTTGACATGGGTAGGTCAAAAGGTCAAGCCGCATATAGCATTTTTTTAATAGTAAAAAATGTATATAAAATCAAAGAGTATGTTTTTGGACAAAATAAGCTTTGTGTATTATGTAGGGCAGTTAGCTGAGTGCAGCAGATGTGTTTTGACATGGGTAGGTCAAAAGGTCAAGCCGCATAATAGATTTATAGCATTTTTGAATAGTAAAAAAATAATATAAAATCAAAGAGTGCGTTTTTGAAAAAAAGAAGCTTTGTGTACTATGTAGGGCAGTTAGCTGAGTGCATCAGATGTGTTTTGACATGGGTAGGTCAAAAGGTCATTTCGCATAATAGATTTATAGCATTTTTATAAAGTAAAAAATGTATATAAAATCAAAGAGTGAGTTTCTGGAAAAAAGAAGCGTTGTGCACTATGAAGGGCAGTTAGCTGAGTGCAACAGATGTGTTTTGACATGGGTAGGTCAAAAGGTCAAGCCGCATAATAGATTTAAAGCATTTATAGCATTTTTTTTACATTAAAAATATTTATAAAATCAAAGAATGGGTTTTTGGGGAAAAGAAGCTTTGTGTACTAGAAAGGGCAGTAAGGCGAGTTCAGGAGATGTGTTTTAGTATGGGTAAGTCAAAAGGTGAAGCCGCATAATAGATCTTTTATCAGCATAAAAAATTCATAAAATCAAAACATGGGTTTTTGGACAAAAGAAGCTTTGTGTAATATAGGCAGGCCTTGTTTAAACACATTAAAGTTGGTTTGACACAAACTCGACCCTCGTAGTCAGTGCTAAATAGATTTTTCGAATGTGTCGAATATCCAACGTCCAACTTTACCACGGTGTGATAAGGTCAGGATCACGAGCAATTGTGTGCAGTGGGAATCGTGGAGGCTGTTTTGTGTCTCTCAATGTTGAAGTTTGTTACTTAATGTCATTGTCTTATCTAAAGCAGAGAGCCAGAGAGTATTTTGACCCAGAGCAAAGTATTTTTTATCATGACGCCAATTGTAAACTCTAGTGCACAAGTCTAGTGCATTATCTAAAAATTGCTATCTTACACTATCTAAAAAGCATTAGGCCTACTACGCCACTGACCAAAAAAAACTACGGCTGGTTTCCCAAAGCCTTCTTAAGTAGTTCGTAATCGTAACCACCTTAAAGCTGTACCTTAACATTTTCAGGTATTTCCTGAAAGGTACTTTACTATGGAAGCTTATTGCTGCCACACTAAAATAAATAAAAAGGCTCAGTATTATGTAATTACGTGAAAAGTTTCTTGTTATAACAATATCTTTTTCACGTTTTAACAAGATATGTATCACGTTATTACATGAAATTATCACGTTTCATGATAATGATATTTTCAACATGAAAATATCATGTTATTTCAAGATATGATTTTTTCACGTTTTTACAAGATATTTATCATGTTTTTACATTAAATTATCACGTTATTTCAAAATAATGAAACTAAACGAAACAAGGCCATGAGATCTCATGGCTGGCATAAATGATAACTAGTCGTGTCTATGAACTTGCACCCTGACTGCTATTACAGTGCTGCTTGATGAGTGTTTGTTTTTGTGCATGTGTGTATGAGTGTGTAGGCTGTGTGTGTGGTCAATTCCCAGCTGACTGAGGAGCAGCGAAGAGGGATGTGTGTGTATCGGCAGAGAGCTGCTGAAAAGGAGGCCGATAGAGAGGTTCTGTGCAGGATAGACTGCTCACACCATAGACTGTATATATATGGCTCACACAGCCTGATAGTTCTGCTTTATCTTCTTATCAACACAATAAATAAAACTTTCGCTAACTTGACGCAAGAGGGAGAAAGGGCTTTGATAAATATGCAAATCTTCACGCAATGTGGGTGAATGTATAGACCGCTCTGGCTCGGTAGCCTGCATGTCAGGTCATTGCTGTCATTTCTAAGGCTGTGGGGAAGGGACACAGAAAGTGAGAAGTGAAGCGCTGCAGTCGCACAGTGCAGGCTGCTGGAGAGCACAGCAAATATTCAAACAGCAATAGCATGCGCTTTTTGAGATCACACTACAGTAATCCAGTCCCACTGGGAATCCTCCCGACTCTCCCGATTGCCACTCCGCTAGCCTAGGCTACTGCACACAGGTGCAGACTGGCAATACTTGGGTGTTCGCATACGCTATAGGCCTATAAATATCACCCACTGTGTTCAATAATGAGAATGTCTTGCGAGCTTAAAATAGAATTTGATTTGAGTCGTGTAAACGAGCATATCCTATTCTTGCCTCTCGTTTCGTTTAGTTTAGCGCTTTTTGAGATCACACTACAGTAATCCAGTCCCACTGGGAATCCTCCCGACTCTCCTGTTTGCCACTCCGCTAGCCTAGGCTACTGCACACAGGTGCAGACTGGCAATACTTGGGTGTTCGCATACGCTATAGGCCTATAAATATCATCCACTGTGTTCAATAATGAGAATGTCTTGCGAGCTTAAAATAGAATTTGATTTGAGTCGTGTAAACGAGCATATCCTATTCTTGCCTCTCGTTTCGTTTAGTTTCATTATCTTGAATAACGTGATAATTTCATGTAATAACGTGATATATATCTTGTAAAAACGTAAAAATATCATATCTTGAAATAACATGATATTTTCACGTTATAACGTGAAAATATCAGTATCATGAAATAACGTGATAATTTCATGTAATAACGTGATAAATATCTTGTTAAAACATGAAAAAGATATTGTTATAACAAGAAACTTTTCACGTAATTACATAATACTGAGCCTTTTTATTTCTTTTAGTGTGGCAGCAATAAGCTTCCGTACTTTACTACGAATGTCTTTCGTATGTCGTTAGTTGATAAGAGTGGTCTGGAGCACTCCAGCTGTACCAGAGAGGGTAATTCAAGGATCTTTGGCTGCACCTCAGTAGGCCTACCAATGTTTGGGCTCGCGACCATAGATATATATAATAAAGGCTAGATGTCTCGTCCGCGCTGCTGGTCAATGGAGGTCGACGTCCGCACCTCGCGGCCATCTTGCCACAGTCAGCTCGTGTTTCAATGGTGCACTGCAATGACCTGAAGGTGTCATTGTTATAGCCTGGGGGCATTGTTCTGCCAGCTGCCTGTGACAAGATGGCTGCCGGTGATGCCGTTAGGGACTCCGCCATAAGACATCTAGTGTTTATTATATATATCTATGCTCGCGACACTATTGCCGCCAGAGATATTTATTCCCCAGGATGGCACGGGAAGGTACCGCTTTTTTCGTCTCTGATAGAAGGGCTTGGGGCTCTCGCCCGATTGGTTATTTGATTTGGCCGTGAAACGTCATCTCACGTTCATGGCAAGTGGTCGGCTAGCAGCTAGTCTGTTTTGATCGTCTTTACAACAGAAGTAAACAAAGTCAATCTAGTATTTTTTTCGGTGTACTCTTCATATTCCATTTTAAAATTGTACTTCTACTCATTACTTGAGTAAGATTTTGAGCCATCTACTTTTTACTCAAGTACATTTTCCCTACAACTACATTTTCCATATCGATATACCACAAATCAGCCGTAAATCAGCAGGGGAGAGCCAAAGCATTTCCAAGAAGATACAGAGGTGCTAACTGCCTCGAAGAAAAAAATAAGTAGGCTACCTCATCTCATTAGACCATTTTCAGGCAAGGAGTTTGTTGGTCGGAAACACGATTGTGAGCATTTGCAGCATCTAGGCTATCAATAAGCAGTTGACAACTGCTCTTAGATCAACATTGGCAAAGCATTTCATTTGCAATTAAAGTTAGTTAATTCCTCCATTCTTAGATAAGGAAATTGAGAGAGAAGGGTGTAGTTAGAGTTAGGGGTAGATAGTGGGAGTAGCTGTAGGCAACCATACGCAATTATGTTTGATTGGCCCACTGAACCTGCTTTACCTAATTAAAAGAAAAGAAGTGCTGTTTACCCATATTAACTATTTTATTAACTATTTTACACTTTCCAGCACAACATACAAATATAAAAAAAAATAAAGTAACTTGTAATTTGAGTATTTTATTAACAACATACTTTTTTACTTTTACTTAAAAGTTGTATCAGCGATTTCAGGCCCAAAAAAGGCCCAAACATAAATGATCACATTCATCTAATCTTTCCTAACGATCCGCTAGCTGTCTGCCCAATGCAGGCCGTCAAAAAACCGTGTGTCTGTAGGCACCCTAGGCTCCGAGATCTGTACACAAAAACAATTGCTACCAACCAGGTTTGGCAACCCACTCATTAAAGCAAAATAAAGTGTTTCAACCAATAACCAACGAGATGCGCGTTTAGGAGAGTTTTAATTGCACGGGAGGGAGGGGGAGGGAGTAGCGAACTAGCTCTCTGTTTTGTTTAAACATCAACAAAAGTGACGTATCCCCGCTATCGCTGATACAACCTTTAAGTAAGTTTCTCAAAAAGGAGTTTTTACTTTTACTTGAGTACATTTTTAAGGGAGTAATTTACATTATCGGAAAAACCGGCCCCTAGTCTATAGCGAAAGGTGCATATGAAGCACAGCTGAAGACGCACTGTCACAAGCAGCAACTCCTCTGTAGGATAAATGTCCTTAGATTTTTTATTCAGTCAGTTGAATGTTATGGGGGTAAATGACTATGTTTTCAATGGTAACCCATTGTCAATCAATAGTGAAAGTAATTAACTGTATAACTGTTTTGTCGTTGACTATGACACCATGGTGAAGTTAGTTCACTTTGCCGCAATGAGTTCAAATAATAGACGAGTGCAGATGTGTGTTTATACTCTGCTAGGTTTTAGTAAAGCATGGTTTAGTGAAATACCTGTTCCATATGGTCTGGCGTGCAAGCAGATTCCTTCAAATGCGCCGCTGCAAAATACAGATGCGCTGTTTGAAGTTGCGCTGCTTGCTGTTAAAGGGAATGACATGTACATGTGACATGCCCAAAACACACCCATAAGTGAATATAAGACCAACCTTTTTGCACCAGGCGCCGACGTTTGATAACAAAACCCACCTCCAATGGGGACTTGACAAACCCCGAAATTTGTTTATTTGTAAATTTGTCGCCAGTGACCATGCGTTTTAGATCGCCAAGATATAGCCCTATGAAGTAGAAGAGCCTTGAGGAGCCTTTTAGGGATTCTCACCATTGCCACTGCTGAGGAACCTTTTTAGGTCAGAGAAGTTCCTTGAGGAACCTTCCATAGACGTCACTTGTCTGATGGTCTCCAAAGATTATACATAGGCCGAGCAAGATAGTTCGTGTTTATGGGCGTGAAATGGGGATCGAGACCTGTCTACATAAAGTGGCATGTCGTTGACGTATTGATGAGTGTACGTAGCAACCGGCCAACAGCAGCAGAAAAAATAACAGGCGCACACCTGATATAAGGTCGATTTTCTCTAGACTGGAATGCTCAAAACTGCTAAAAATGTGCCTGAAATGGTCAGAAGGGTTTGGGTTTGACATGAAAATGTGCCCAAAATTCACATTCCTAACTCTATAGAACCAAGAGCTTAGCATATGTGGTGGAATTCTGAGCTATGGCCATAGACTTGAATGGAACAGTCGCTGCCTCTGGTCTGCATAAAGGGCGATCTGGGTTCCCAGAAGTGGCTCCTGCTGAAATATCTTGCTCCGCCTATGTAATCTTTGGAGACAAATTGACATACACACACCAAATGTACACACACACACACATCCACACACACACACACAATTAGACACACACACAGGCACGCACATAAGCATACACAAAAGTTACAAGAGTAGGGGGTGGAATAGGAAATGGAGACAAATTGACAAGCGTGACAAGCGGGAGAGGATGAACAGGACTGAGTGACGGTCATATTTTGACATCTAGTTGAGTTGTCTGGTTTTGTATTCAGCGGTGGAAATGTTTTAGATTTGTGAACAGAGAATGAATAATTATATATATATATATATATAAAATTATATTATATATTATATATATATATAATTATATTATTACATCCATTTGAACAGTCACAAAGTTATACAAAATATTTTTTGTTGGATGTAAGGAACTAAAGGTCTGTTCTAATCCTATGACCAACCAAAGGATGCAGGGATGGATTACTGCACGGGCCTACCGGGCCCAGGCCCAGGGGCCCAAGGGGTCAGGGGGCCCTGAAGCCCAAGCCTTTGCATGGAATCATTGCCTCAATATCAACAAATCAGGATGTAGGCTATGAATCTGATTGAATTTAGTATTGGCCATCCCCAAAATGCACCAGAATACAGGAAATCACATCAAACTAATTTAAACATTTCTGGGAGAGGACCCCCAAAACCCCCCCTCCCAAATATATGACAATAAGTGAGGGGCCCTTAATACATCTGGGCCCAGGGACCCGAAAGTTCATAATCCGCCCATGAAAGGATGTATGTATACCCTATTAATGGCCTAATAAATATTACATATACAATACAATAAAAATACTTTTACTTCTGAATACTTAAATATTTTTCAAAGGAAGTACTTGTGTACTTCAACTTAAATAAAAATCTGACTTAGCAACTTTCACTTGTAGTAATATTTGAAAAGGCGTATCTATGCTTTCACTTAAGTAAAGGAATTGTGAGAGAAAGAGAGAGAGAGAGAGAGTGAGAGTTGCACAGAACTTAACCACTGTACAAAAAGTAAAGATAATTCAAATAAATGTTTGACCATAGCCCATACCAGGAGCTGCCACCAAAATATTTTGATATTCACATGATAACAAAAGTGTATCTGTAAAAATGTCTTGCGTTAATGTTCTGCACTGAGCAGACTGTTAAAGGCACACTATGGTTTTATAGCTTCATTTACCTTAATTTACCAGCTTCAGAGTCATTGGAATGGTTATATTACTTTTTTCGGGTTGAACGGTGGCCGTCTCGCTTCCCCCTAGCGCCTGTGAGCGGAAAAACCACCCTTGCAACTGTGGGCCGGCAGGCCGACGACCTCAGTGTCAGGAAGTATAACGAGTGTAACGAATTGCTTTACTGCATTCAAATACACATACACGCCAGGCACCGGCTAGAAAAAGGTAGTGATGGAGTTTCTCAGACATTCGTCATGACAGAGCAAGCGAAAAATAAGCAAAAACCGAAAAAAAACAGTAAGGAAATTGCCAATACTGCATAGTTTACCTTTAACTTAACCAAACTTAGGCAATGCAACCATAACATCAATGTAATTGGAAGCCCATAATTTTTTTTACTTTCTTTAATAGTTTGTCCAAGTTGGCCCACAATGGCTCAGCATATTAGGCAAACAAAGCTTTGCATTATTTGCTGTAAGATTGTGCTCACAACAGTATTTATTTAACAGTGTTTGAAAAAAGGGTGTGTCCAAGGAGAATCAATGATTAAACAACCTGAGAGAAAGTGGAATAGAACATTATGTCCAATATTCCAATATATGGTTTAATGTTCTGCATTTTGTCCAATATTCCAATATGTGGTTTAATGTTCTGCATTTCTCATTAGTAGGTCACTTTGATACTAAAAGTATGATTCTATGTAATGACTGTATGATATCTGTACTGTCCCTGTGTATATCTCTGTGTGACTGTATTTAGAGATAAGCGGGAACATTATGACTTTGCAGTGTTTTACTGTTCTGCATGGCTGGCACATAGTGACAATAAAGGGAGAGCTAAAGGCCCATATTCGCCAGCCTAATGTGAACCTGGAAATGTTGAGTATAGGCATACACCAAAGTTTAGAAATATAGGCCTATGGGTCCCCACGTTTAAAAAGTTTTAATATTCACGTGATAACAAAAGTAGTGTATCTAAACAGATGTTTTTTTTTAAGATTTATCTCTCTGGAACATTGAGGCTGTACCTACTTGTTTCTTCTCTATATTCACATTATAGTACATACATGTCTCCAGGACCTGGTTAGCATCTTTTTACACAGACCCAATGACATTTCTTGCCTTAATGTTCTGCACTGAGCAGACTGTTAATTTAACCAAACTTCTTTTTTGTTATTGTTATCATCTCCATCCAGGGATGGATTACTGATCAGGTCTGTCGGGGCCCTGAAGGCCAAGCTTCTGTGTGAAGTTGCTACTATGTCCTCCATCCCTGATATCTAAATGGGGCCCATCAGTCAAATAAGCAAGGGTTATGTCATGTGATATGTCTTAATAATTCCGGTAATTAGCACTTTGAGTCCCTTTTCTGGTTTGTTTTGGATGAACTAGAGTGGAGAACACCGAAATTTTGACAATGGGTCCTGTTTCGACTTTCTGACTCGTTTTGAATCGCCTTTGACTGTTTCAGAGTGGCTGGCTATGGGCATGCACAAACATGTCCTTAAAACAACCCTTAACGTTCATTTTCAAAACTGTGCAACTCACCGAGTGGTTCCTTTAATAGGACCCCTCAGCCATATATATATATTATAACATAGGTTATGTTTTGCCTCTGATATCTGAATGGGGCCCCCAAGCAAATAACACAGGTGTGATATGCTATGTGATATGTCATAATAGGGCCACCATAGGTTATGTTATTCAAGCCTGTTATCCGAATGTGGATCGCGTCTATATGCTCATAATCCGTCCATGTCTCCATCCCATCTCTTGGACTTTGAATAGAAATTGTAGCCAGAGGTGTAGCCCGGCTTCAGAATGTATAAGTCTGCATGTTGTCACCTTCCTAAAATAATGGCACAAGTCATTTTTTGACAAGAATACATTTTTTTTGCCTAAATCATCATCATTTAATTTTTGGTTGATTTTGTTTGTGTTTTCTGAAAAACCTGGAAAAAATTACTTATTCCATTATTTTAGGAAGGGGACGATGTTTCCCTATACCTCACTAAACTGTTGTAAACAACTTTTCAGCTAGGTAGATCCGCAGATTGAGGAAAAGCACGGCAACTACTGTACTGCCTCATATAGGGCAACAACTGCATGTGGTAAATATGCAACTGCATTGCGGTAAATAAAATAAATACAGTAAATGATTGTTGTTAGAATATTTACTTCGAATACCATCTTAAAATGGTCCAAGATCTCTTATAGATCTCAGATATAAAATACATTTAAACATATAAATTGGAACAAACAGATTGCAATAAATGGGACAATAGTCTTTATTTAATAATCACAGTTTTTCACTCTGTCATGATTTTTCATAAGAAATAATCAGGAATGTCACCATACACAATACATGACAAACTGGTCCTGCCATGATCAAGTGTTGATACAACTTTGAGTTAAACAACATCTGTTTAGTTTTTTTAAAAAACATTTTATTATTATTTGTTAGCCTTTTTAAAATAAGTGTTCTGGGTTACAGTTATGCTGGCGTCACACCGCTATTGTATTTTTGGGTCTATTTGTTTATTTGTGTCTTCGTCTGTCTACATAATTGTTTTTGTTTGATTCTCTTTGTTTGTAAACGCAGGGCATTGCTGTAAAAGAGCTTAATGCTTAGTCAGTTTTCCCTGAATAAACAACAATTGATGTTTTAAATCACATTCCAAGAGTGCCCTCAACTATCACTTTATTAGAGGATAAGATATTTGATTGAAAGGTTCTCACGGTTTAAAATCATGCAAATGGATTTGTATTTGTGCAACATATGCTGACTACAATGCAGTCTTTTGATTATATATTATATTCTGCATAGATTTGATTAGTGATTACACATTTGGTATAACATCTAAAATGTATTTAGGTTGATCACAGTTTGTATGAGGTTTAAGCCAGGAAAATCCATGGCAATGATGCCAAAACAGGATCCCTTTTCTGGGTCAAGCTTATTCAGATAGCCATAGAACCAAGGATCAATTTTCTCAGCTACTCTTTTTGGCGTTAAAAACATGCCCTCCAGTGTGCCAATGCCAGTCCCACTGGAGTAAGACAGTACAACATAATCCCCACCACCACAGGCTCCCTCAGCCTCTTTCAAATGTGTCTCGATCATACGCTCTTTCTCAGGAATGTGGGTAACCTCGTAGTCACCCTTCTTGTCAGTACCCAGAATTGGAATACCTAACTTAAAGCTGTCTTTCTGCAGTAACACAATCTTGCCTCTAACCTCACCCATCCTTGGTATAGCTGACTCAACCCAGAAATCTTCATCACCAACAATAAGCTTTTCAACCAACCCCTCAACCTCATCTTTATCAAACAGTTGGCCATCTGGTTTTACCCTCACGAAAACAGCTTCACTCCTGTACTCCTTTAGAAAGTCCCGAAGAGTGCTCAGCACATCAGTAAATGTAGTGTGCTGATAAATCACACCATGCATGATGTAGAGCTTATGGTCAAAGGCAAACACCCGGAGATCCAGATAGCGTATGCCTGCCCTTAGCTGATCTGCCAATGACCAGGCCTGGCATTCTGCAGCCGGGCCACCGTGAAGGGCCATGGTGTCATGGGTGCCGGGAATGGTGATGTCAGAGATCAACTTGTTGTCATCAATGGATCTCATCCAGTCAATGCGATATGATTGTGGTAGTCTAAGCACTGAGGCGTCATTAAATGATTGGTCTTCACTGCAGCTCATGTGCTCAAATGTCCTGTGAGATCAAACACTGGGTTATTTTTTATAGGATCTTGAAGCACTCATCAAGGACTTGAAGGTGTTTATGGAACAGATTGTTTGATAAAGAACTGTGAATTTCCGATAGTGATAAGCTTATCTTGATTTTGTTCATGCACCAACTAATAGCAAATATTAACTGTGAATTCTAACATTAATTTCAATAAGGTGAATAATATAATTATAGTTCTGTTTTTAGCATTTCTCATTCAACTCATGTGTTTGTAGCCAAATATAATTCACATACCTCCATCGTTCATAGGTTACTTACATGAGCAATGAGACAAAAAGAACCTTCCAAATGACGTTGTTCATATCTGGGTTTTGCGCATAAATCCAAGTTACTCACAGCTTACTTTGATAAAATATAAAATGAATCAAATTCAAATAGGCTATGCAACCATAACAACCATATCCAATAGAAGCCCATCATTTTTTACTTTCTTTAATCGTTTGTTGAATACACAAAATAGCTTAGCTGTTATCCAACATTTAGTTCCAATAGTTGTCAACAAAAGAAGACATAAATGTCCAAGTTGGCCCATAATGGCTCAGCATATGAAATAATTAACCTCAAATACTATTTTGACAACATGACTTACCTTCTCATAAGACTGTAGGCAAACAAAGCTTTGAATTAGTGTGCTGTAAGATGGTGCTCACACGTATTTAACAGTTTTTGAAAAAAGGGTGTGTCCAAGGAGAATTAATTATTAAACAACCTTAAAGTGAAGGTCAACGACATAAGGCTTGGCCACATATTTGTCCAGATAAAAAAATGGAGGCTTGTAGGACTATAGGATATGAGCAGTTAGTTATGGACGTTCTGGTTGTGTTGTTAGGGGCCGATATCATTAGCCGATATCATTAGCCTATCAGTATCATATTAAAGGTTTCCCTAGAAAGGTTTCCCTTTTTCATCAAAATTTTATCACAGTTGCCAGTTGCAGTGACAGTGAGAATAAAGGGAGAGCTAAAGGCACATATTCGCCAGCCCATAGAGCCTAATGTGAACCTGGAAATAGGCATGCAGTTTAGAAATGTATAGGCCCATGGGTCCCCACGTTTAGAAAGTTTTGGATTTGTATTTGTAATGTACTCCCTTCTCTCTTTTTTTGAGAATATTAAGTTGAAAGTTGTATAGTTCTACTTTGATAAATAGCAATGTCCAATTGTAAGCCACCTGAGTGTATTTTTAAATTAAATTAAATTAAATTGAATTGAATATGTTCTGCATTGTTTGGTGTTGGTTGTGATAATTGTGAAATATTCCATTATCTATAATCAACTTGAAGTATTTAGATAATTTTGAAGCACAAATCTAAAACTTCTAAATTGAGCAAAACTCCATTTTAAATTCTAAATTCCAATTTGAAGAAATATAGAGCAACCGGACCCTTTCAAGTTTTCCACATTTTGTTATTTTTCAGACTCATCTTAAAATGGATTCAATTTAAAAAAATGTCATCAATCTACACACAATACGCCACATTTTGCACCAGCTGTAATCTGGCCATGCTGGATTGGGTTAAAACAGAGTAAATTTTACAATAGTCTATAGCCTAGTGATAAAAGCATGGATAATTTGCTCTAAATCACTTTGGGATAAAACTGCTTTTACCATAGCGACATCTCTCAGATGATTAAAAACTCCCACTCACAACACTGCTGACCTGTTTGTTAAAATTGAAAGAGTCTAGCCAAACCCACTTTGCTCAAACTTGTGTTTGAAGTCAGAGCAGCTCACATTCGTTCAGACGCAATTTCCCTCCCAACCGCTAGAGTTCGGAATTGTTGAACAAGTCTAGGTAGCGCAACTTCCAACTCAGCTTTTGATTCTTGTCAGTCCGGTGATGTAATGAAGTAAAAGAGGAGTAAAGATGGCGGAGAACAGCGGCACAGATCCTGCCGTGAATACGAACACCGAGGAAAATGCTGCCACCAGCGGGACCATTATCATGGTCACTGTCAAAACTCCGAAGGATAAAGAGGAAATAGCTATATCCGAAGATTCGTCTGTTGCGCAGGTATTTCAGTGATTAACGAGAAGTGTATCATGTTTTGTTAGCCTCCTGAGTAGCTAGCAACCTTCCTACCTGCCTAGCTTGTTAGCTGACTGTCTATGCAACTTGAATGATGGCTAATGTTAGCTTTGACGGGATAGAAAGCTAACAAGCTAACTACCTTGTTAGCTAGCTAACTTACCACGGACAATTGGGCGTATAGCGTTGAAATTATGTTAAATTTAGCAGCTGTTGGTGTTGTTTGTGGTGCCCTTTGTGGTGATGTTAGACTGTTGACGTGAAGAAAATGGCTAATTGTAAGAAGTAATGAGGATTTACAAGGTATAAAAAATGGTATGTCATGACGCTGTCGGCTAGCTAGTCATACCAGTGTATCGGCGTAATGTTAGCCGGCTATGGCGGCAGCCAATCGGAAGGTTCTTCGTAGTGGTAGAAGGAGAGACATTGTTGATGGCTAGGTGTTGGTTATTAAACGATTCACGATGACTTTTATGGTTCCCGAATAAAATGAATACGTATCGTAGCTTAGAGAATGGTTTATCTTGCCAAACCTAACCGCCGACTGAAATAGTTAAAATCAGATGTACACATCGATTTAACAAAGAGAACATTCTCGACGGATCTGATCTTATCTGGATCAGTAGGTAACGTTAACACGTTAGCCAATGAGTATCACATTTTTTCGGAGATAGTAGTTGAAACAAAGGATGGGAAGGTTGATTTCTAGGCATGATAGTGCTTTTACCTCCTCTAACCAGTCATTCACACCCTACTGAAATACCTTGCTACCACCGATAACGTTGACTATGTTAACAAGCTAGCCCCTGTCATGACACTTGTTTTCATGGGTCACCTGACGCCACTTTCATTATGATCACTGTATTGCGCATCTTGCGTTGTTCTTCCTTTAGGTCAATTCATTTTCTCATGTGTTTTTTTCTGGTAGTTTAAGGAGGAAATATCAAAGAGATTTAAGGCAAAACAGGACCAGTTGGTATTAATTTTTGCTGGAAAAATCCTTAAAGACGGTGACACGCTGAACCAACACGGCATCAAAGATGGACTCACTGTCCACCTCGTCATCAAAACCGCGCAAAAGTAAGCTTGTGCTGAAACTGTTGATTTCTTCCTCTTTTGGTACTGGTGGAACTACTGTCTTGTTTATTTAAGAGATTTCTATATACCTCTATGTACCAACGGCACACTCAAATGTCG
This sequence comes from Alosa pseudoharengus, assembly GCF_046254945.1. Lineage (NCBI taxonomy): Eukaryota > Metazoa > Chordata > Actinopteri > Clupeiformes > Clupeidae > Alosa > Alosa pseudoharengus. The sequence goes on from NW_027468587.1 coordinate 31,825,899, forward strand.
CATTGTAATAAGTGGAAAATGATAACGGACGTTTTTAAAAAAAAAAAAAAAAAATGCTATTCCAGAGCCTCGGGAGGTGGCAGTTCACAAGCATCAGTGTCCACCACCCCTGGCACACCACCTGTGAATAGAAGTGGCACTGGCTCTGCCAATCCTAGTCCAGCGTCCACCGGGGGCACGGCACAGGGCACAGGCCCATCTCCTGCCCCTGCTCAGCCTGCCAACCTACTGTGTGAGTTTTACACTGCCTGTCACATCACAGAAGCTCAGTACAGTTTTGCTTGAGGCTCTCACATTGACCGTAGACCCATTTGTGTGTTTGTAGCTGGGTTTGGGGACCTGTCCAATCTGTCAGGTTTGGGCATGGGCTCAGCCAACTTCATGGAGCTGCAGCAGCAGATGCAGCGGCAGCTGATGTCCAACCCGGAGATGCTGTCGCAGATCATGGAGAACCCACTGGTGCAGAACATGATGTCCAACCCGGATCTGATGCGGCAGATGATCGTGGCCAACCCACAGATGCAGCAGCTGATGGAGCGCAACCCAGAAATCTCGCACATGCTCAACAATCCCGAGCTCATGAGACAGGTGTGCAGAGATGGGGTAGCAGCACTGCCCGCACACTCTTAATCAGCAGCATGGTGCTTGTATCTATTTATCCGTTCGGCAGACAAACTTTTTATGTGGTTATTTCAATCCAACCGAATGGTAGGCTTTCCATTTATGATGATATACAAAGCAAAAGTGATCAGATGGTGCTGGTTTGATATATAAAAATAGGCTAATAAATTATTACTGTTAGGGATTAGGGCATGCTTTTTAATGTTTAGTAAAAATTAATTAACACAGGTAAAAGGGAATGAATAAGGCATTAAAGAAATACTATGCTTTTGGCTGACTACAATCAATGCCAATTTTCTCCCACCTTTTTGACCCGCTTAGACTATGGAGTTGGCAAGGAACCCAGCTATGATGCAAGAGATGATGCGTAACCAGGACCGGGCGCTTAGCAACCTGGAGAGCATCCCAGGTGGATACAATGCCCTAAGGAGGATGTATACAGACATTCAGGAGCCCATGTTCAGTGCTGCGAGAGAACAGGTGATGCATTATTCAACCTAAATGTGCTTCAGTGTTCAGATTAATATGTGTTGCATATGGGCTTACTTGCATTGATGCTATGTCCTTAGAACTGATCTATTTAATGTTAGGGATGTACCAATTTTTGAAATCCTGTTTTAAATAATTTGGCTGATAACTGTGTTGGTATTCCTTTGTTTATTTGCTGAGTCTTAACATTCTTTTATTGTTAATAATGCCCTTTAGCGGCAAGGAAACAAATATATTCTTTAAAAAAATATCTAAACCATTTTCAAATGTTTTGGGCCTTCATAGCACCATCTCTGAATGCCACAGCCCACACATAACACAACATTTAGCTAGTGCAGACTTGATGCAGCATTACAGATAATCAGCCACTTCCATTTGTAAACAATATGTAAGTGCATTCCTGTCTGATATGAACATTTGCTATTGTGTAACAATATTCTATGTCCTAATTGAACAAGAAATTGTTCTGTTGTGAAAAGCAGACCTATTGTTTTCTTTTTATTTGTTTACTTGCATTTTAACTTCAGCAAGTTTGCATTGGGAGATTATGAACGGTCAGCTTGTCAGTCACCCACATTTTAACAAAACTTTCCCTTGTCCAGTTTGGAAACAACCCCTTCTCTGCCTTGGGAGGAAATGGAGAAAACTCTGGGGTTCAGCCCTCCAGGACAGAAAACAGAGAGCCTTTGCCAAACCCCTGGGGCCCTTCTAGCACCGGCTCCACTGAGAACAGGGCCACTGGCACCACCACCACCACCTCCTCCTCCACCAGCTCCTCGACTAGCGGAACCACCCCCAGCGTCTCTAACCCCCTGGGCGTCGATGCAGCCAGCCTTGGAAACGGTAGTGGCATCATTGCGTTGACGACAGGCAGTGTTGTATTGTATGCTAATTTGGCCATTGTTGCTCCTGAAGTCCTTGTCCAGTGATATGTCTGCCTTCCACTTGTCTCAGAAGTGGTAACACATAACTGGGAAGATGCCACTGTGTTTTTGCAATTGGTTGTTGTTAGCGATTGTTACCTGATATAGCAGGTTGTGGCAACATAGCATCAGAGAGAGAGATTGGACATTATTGTTTCTATGACTGATTTAATGAGACACAAATAGGATAGAACTGCTAATAAACAGTGGATGCTCTCATTTACTGTTAACGGGCGCAGCCATCTTGGAAATTGGAACTCCGGATACTCTGAGTTCAAACGAGTTAACAAGTAGGAATTATGACTTGAGGGGACATTCCAATTCCAACTTCCTGCTCGTAACTAGAAAATACGAGTTATGAGTGCAAATGTAATGCAGCACCGGTGAAGAAACTTAATTGTAGAGGTGCATATGCTGAAGTTTCATGATCTTTTTTACCATGGAACTTGGAATGTGGATGATGGTAATCATGAATGTAGAACTTCATTTAGCATATATTTTTAATGGTGCAAAGCTTAGTAATCATACTATGTCTCTTTAGGCATTTTCAACAGTCCTGGCATGCAGAGCCTGATGCAGCAGATCTCTGAGAACCCACAGCTGATGCAGAACATGCTCTCTGCTCCATACATGCGCAGTATGATGCAGTCTCTGGCGCAGAACCCAGATATCGCTTCACAGGTCTGTGAGGTCTCACCGTTCCTTGTTGTTGTTGGGTTTGTGGAAACATGTTGGTGGTGTGGGTGGATTGTTGGGTTTTGTATCATAACGTCTCCATGTTCTACAGGTTCTGATGAACAATCCCCTCTTTGCTGGTAACCCACAACTACAGGAGCAACTGAGACACCAGCTGCCCGTGTTTCTTCAGCAGGTCAGAGCCGCCCTGCCATTTTCACTCACTATTGTGGTTTTCTCGCTGTATCAGTCAGTTGTTGTCAGAACAAAGTTCAACTTTCATGAACCTTCCCACTAGTCGACCTCTGACACACGGCATTTGAATGGCGTTTTGACACGTGGTGTTCCTCGTTTGACCCACAGATGCAGAACCCAGAGGCCCTGTCCGTGATGACGAACCCACGGGCCATGCAGGCCCTCATGCAGATCCAGCAAGGCCTGCAGACCCTTCAGACCGAATGCCCTGGGCTCATGCCCAGGTAAGCATTTTTTTTTTTTTTTTTTTTTTTTTTTTTACTTTAACTTCGGATATTCTGTTAAAGCAAACATCACTTAACGCAGCATTGGTTGGGCTAATTGTTCCTCCTCCCCCACAGTCTCGTCCCTGGCGGTTTGCCTGGCGGTTTGCCTGGCGGTTTGCCTGGTGGTTTGCCTGGCGGTTTGCCTGGCGGTATCCCCGTGGGTCTCCCAGGTGGTCTCCCAGGTGGTCTCCCAGGTGGTCTCCCAGGTGGTCTCCCAGGTAGCATCCCAGGTGGCATCCCTGGTGGTATCCCAGGTGCCCCTGTTCCTGCAGCAGGCAGCGCGCCCGCAGAGAACCCGCCTCCTCCCTCGGGCCAGGGGTCCACCCCCGCTGCTGGGGCCAACCCCACTCAGCAGCAGCTTATGCAGCAGATGTTACAGATGTTTGCCGGAGGAAGTGCATCAGTAAGTTTTAAACAGGAAGACGCCAGTGTCATTAGACTCTTTAATAGATTCCAGTATAATTTGGCTCCTTGAAGCAAAAATCTGATGCCACTAACAAGTACAGCAACATGGAAAATGAATGGATAACGTAAAAGAACATGCACATTCATTTAGACATTTACTGTTAGTTCAGACATCCATATGTGTATGTAAATGTAATATATATATTTATTGTACAGTAATCGAAAAATCACATAGAGCGTGTACCCATAGCGCAAAAAAGGTGGAAGGATGAGAGCTAAGCTAAATGTGCCCTTTGACCTGTGCAGACCCAGACTCCAGAGGTGAGGTTTCAGCAGCAGCTGGAGCAGCTGAGCGCCATGGGCTTCATCAACCGCGAGGCCAATCTGCAGGCCCTGATTGCCACGGGGGGAGACATCAATGCCGCCATCGAAAGACTACTAGGCTCCCAGCCCTCCTAACTCCTCGGCCGCCAGAGCGCCCGGAGCGGGGCAGGGGGGCTGCAGTGGGAGGGATGGATGGATGGATGGATGGATGGGGGAGATCATAACGAAATGAACACAATCCTTCACCACATGAGAAAAAAAAAGAAAAAACAAACTAAATCTACAACAGCAACCCCCCTGAATAGACTGAATTCCAATTGCATCATCTTCTTTCTGTTTTCCTTTTTTCTTTCTTTTCTTTTTTTCCCACCCTTTCTTACCCACCTCACCCCCTCCCGTCCCCTCTGGTTGATCTGTGAAAATCATAGGAATTGGGGTTTTCAAAACTAAAATTAACTGGGCAAACCAACAAAGTAATCAGTATGAAATGATGTCATACTAACATCTTTCCCCCCTCTGCTCGCTGACAGCTGAGACCCTAACAAGATGATACACACACACAGCTGAACTTTTGTCCTCTGTGCTTCCTCCCTCTTAGCCGACCATTCCTTTTCGGATTGAGACAAACGTACATGCGTAAAATTCTCTGTCGAGGCAGTACTTGTGGTAGGAGGCGTTGTAGGGGGAAATAAGCCTTTTTAATTCTTAGAACAAAGACTCCCTGTGTTTCGTAAGAATGCTCACTTCATCTTAATTCTCTCAGTCTCTCCTTGATCATGCTGGATTAAGATCAGTATTTATTGCAACAGCTGTAGACGTTTCTCCCTCACCCGCCTCTCTCTCTCCTCTCTCTCCCTTCCTGTGCCGCCCCGTCTCATTTCACACTGCTTTGAGAATTCCTTGACATTTGACGTGTTAATTGAAATCTAATATTGATGAGGATGTTGGAATCCCTGTTTGAGCACCATAACACCCTGACTCAGATGATTGCTTACACTTCAGCTTCTGTAGAGAGGAATGGATTTGGAATGGGAAGAAAAGATATAATTACTCGAGAAAAAAAGGCATTGTCATCTCCTTTAGTCATTGCTTACTGACAGGTGTACATGAAACTATGGTTGAGGCTTTTCCGTATGGTTAAGAATGTAACAAGGTATCAATAAATATTTCTAAGCTGAAGAGCCATGTTAAGAAGCTTACAACTTTTATTTTGTCCATATCCCTATTCTTTGACATAGAAGAGATTGCTGCTGTGCTTGGAAAAAAAAGAAAAAACTTGTACATTTGATGCAGCATCATACTTAAGATCTGCCAGTAACGGAATAGCATGATAGCTATGATGCTTTATTTTCAACCTGTTCACCAACTATATGGCTAGCTTACAGCAGTCTAATGCAACTAACAGTTGAATTTTGATGTGAATTAAAATGTCTTCAACTTTGCCTCTTGCTGCATGTCGGTAGTCCATTGTTTAGACTTTACTCTGGTAATTATTGAAGGTTAATGCAAATCAAGTGGTGTTTATTATTTACGTAGCTGATCATTGTTTTCTACCATTGCAATGATAGAAGGATAGTTTGTGTGGATATTGGGGTATAACTGACAGAAAGTGGAAACTTGCATTCCATGTGAGTGTCATCCTTTATTTAAAACCTACGTCACAAATCCCCATGTAATTGAGGTAGAGTAGCCACTTAAACACCAGGTTAGCCTTTTTTGTCATTGCTAAGTCACATCACTGTATTTTTCCTGGATGTTAAACTCTGAACAGAGTTAACTTGACGGAGTTATAACGTCACCATGCACATGCCGGGCAGTGATTGTTCAGTAAAATGGTTCCTAATAGTCCGTCTTATTGCTCAGACAAACTAAGAGGGAACCTGCTCAGAAGAAGAAGAAAAAAACATAATGGGCCATTCTAGATTGAGCGCAGGCCTCGACGAGCTTTATTTCGCTAGCAGTAACGGCAAAGCCAGCGTAAGCAGACGTAAACTGGACCTAAATGACCGACCATGGACATGTGATTAACAGTAGAACAACTACATCTCCCAGTATGCAACAGTGATCCCTCGTGCAGTTATCACCTGACCGCGTCCACGGAACGTATGTGCCCAAATATCTATCTTCATTCCTACTTCCAATCTTTTGTGTTGACAGCAGTCATTTTAAATTATCGGAAATGTTACGACCAAAGGCTTTGACCCAAGTTCTCAGCCAAGCAAATACAAACGGAGTTCAAAGCACATTGTAAGTATTGCCTGGGTCAAAATACGTAATATTATGCTAACATGCTAACGTTTACATTGCTAACAAACTAAATTGTGCAGTGGTAGAAAGGAAGCTAGATGCTAGCCTGCTAGGTCATGTAGCTGCTAAGTTAGACACCCTTTTACTCCCCTGGTGGATTGGTAAAATGACTCTTTCAAAGTTTATATAAACAGCTTATTTTATTTCTATTTCTTTGTGCCTAACGCGATTTGCCTAAATATTTTACCAACTTTGTATTCAGCAAGTGAAAGGGATCGATTAACCCAACGTAATGTTGATAAACTAAAATGATAATTCATGCTCTCCTAGACTATTGAACAACGAAGGTTCTCTTCTGGCATACTCTGGCTATGGTGACACAGACGCACGGGTCACTGCGGCTATTGCCAGCAACATTTGGGCAGCCTATGACAAAAATGGTCATCTAGCTTTCAACGAGGACAAACTGAAATTCATCTTAATGGACTGCATGGTAAGCATGGCCTTTTCCTTTTGGTTTAGGGATTAGCTCTATCGAAATTGTACCAATGTGAAGATGATGTTGCGGTGGCGTTGATGACGTTGATCTCTGTATGCTGTATGTTGATGTCCTATATTGCTTATTTGATTCCATTTAGCAACACTTATTTTGTAGATTACTAATGAACATTACAGACGCAAAATATCGCCAAACGATTGATTTGAAATATCTATTTGACCACTTTACAGGAGGGGAGAGTGGCCATCACTCGTGTCGCAAACCTATTGTTGTGTATGTATGCCAAAGAGACAGTGGGCTTTGGAATGCTGAAAGCCAAGGTAAGAGACTGTCTGGACTGCAGGAAAAAATACTATACTACATTGAAATGCCAAGTGAGCTCAGAGTATTATTTGAACTAGCATAGATAACATTGCATAACATTTATTGTCCCAAAGTGTAGAAAATTGTATAAGCAGAGGCCTACAGAGAGGCGCTATAACTGGTTAATGGTCAATCATCAATAAATAGGCCTTATGGTATTCTAAACCTGATGGTAGGAACTGGTATTCATTATGTAGCACATGAGTTGACTCCGATATTACTTCACTCAAACATACTGGCATTTGTGGATATTTGTCATTATTTGTGGGTAGTACCAGGTATGCCATATTGTTGGAGGGGCAGCCGTAGCCTACTGGTTAGCACTTCGGACCTGTAACCGGAGGGTTGCCGGTTCGAACCCCGACCAGTAGGCACGGCTGAAGTGCCCTTGAGCAAGGCACCTAACCCCTCACTGCTCCCCGAGCGCCCCCGTTGATTCAGGCAGCTCACTGCGCCAGGATTAGTGTGTGCTTCACCTCACTGTGTGTGTGCTGTGTGTGTTTCACTAATTCACGGATTGGGATAAATGCAGAGACCAATGCAGAGACCAAATTTCCCTCACGGGATCAAAAGAGTATATGTACTTATAGTTATACAAAAGCTACATCGGCATTGAGACCACAGTATGGAGCTGGCTCCAGGGTTATAAAAGTATTTTGTTTAATTGTACCGTGTTTATAGATATTTTTATAGATATCCATGTGTTCACGTCTGGCTCCTTAGCTATCATTTTGGTAACTATAAAGAGCTATTTGACATCTTTAATGTAAATGTAAATCAGGTTTATAGGCCAAGTATACTTGCGTATACAAGGAATTTAGTCTCTGCATTTATCCCATCCGTGAATTAGTGAACACACAGAGCACACAGTGAACATACAGTGAGGTGAAGCACACACTAACCCAGAGCAGTGAGCTATCTTGCTACAGCGGCGCTTGGGGAGCAGTGAGGGGTTAGGTGCCTTGCTCAAGGACACTTCAGCTGTGGATGTGAGCATGGGAGAGCAGTGCTCGGGGATCGAACCGGCAACCCTTCGGTTATAAGCCCGAACCCCTAACCAGTAGGCCACGGCTGCCCAGTTTAGAACACTAAACATATCGGAGGCGCCTAATGTTGAGATATTCCCGTCTAATTTCTCCTATGATCTAATGCTATTTTCTATCCAAAGTAAGGTGCCTGCTTCAAAGTTAACTGATATACAAAACTCTGATACCTTCAAGTTGTCTGACGCAAAGCTTGTGTGAAAGAATAATCTTGTTGGCTTGCTTAACAGTCTGCTCATGGGTAGACCAAAGGGATGGATGCTGTCAGTCACCTTATCTTTTATGCAGTTTGCATGAGACAGACTAGTTTTGAATTAAGTTGCACAGAGAGGTTACCAAATCAGGCAGTGGTGTGGTGCCCTATCTGACTAAGTTTTTCAAGATTGCCTGATAAAAGATTACCATACATTTTGGGTCAACCCTGTGAACTTGATGCAGATGTTGTTGTAGTCTGCCATACAGGCTGTCAACATGTATGCTCCAGGTCAGTGAACTGTTAATAAAAACAGTAAGGTATTTGTTTGAGGAGCCCTGTGAGATGGCTTCATTGTACACCTCCGAGGCCTGTAGTGCACTCATCTAGGGTCAAGCACCACCTCCTCTCACGTTAACATTATAACCACCAGGTAGTTATCATGCAAACTTCTACAAATCTCCTAAAGATCCGCTAGCTGCCTGCCCCATAAGCAGGCCGTCAAAAAAACGCGTCTCTGTAGGCAGCCTATAGGCTCCGAGATCTGTACACAAAAACAATTGCTACCAACAAGGGTTGGCAACCCCTCAAAATCAAAATAAAGTGTTTTAACCAATAACTGACGAGATGCGCGTTTAGGAGAGTTTTAATTGCCCAGGACGGAGTAGCGAGCTAGCTCTCTGTTTTGTTTGAACATCAGCAGAAGTGACGTATCCCCGCTATCGCTGATACAACCTTTAATACACACACACACACACACACACACTCACACACACTATCTATCACACACACATCATCACACTATCTACTGTATCACACTATCACACACACACACACACATCTATTTCATTCATATTTAACGTTAAACCACTTGTTTAAGATGCATCATTATTTTGTTTTTTTTAGGCGGAAGCGCTTGTACAATACCTGGAGGAACCCTTGACACAAGTGGCAGCATCTTAGAGAAAATTAATGAAATCACTTCTTCCTCTTTCTGGTGTCATGTTTTGGGTGCAGAAGGGAGACTCACTTTGTGCGCTCAAGTGTGGCTGCATGTGGGGAAGTCTGGACTTTGACTTAGAATGCTGTCAACTGTCTTCACAGAGAATTAACTATTTATTTATATAACTATTTTACACGCTCACACTCATATCTGCAGGGTTAAAGGTATGTGTGATGTTCTGTATAGACTGCTGTGTGTGTTGTTTTCTTTGTGAACTAACAGCTTTGCCTGTGTGAGAAACAATGCCTTCTGTTGTGCTTGTCTCTGCTCAACAATCTGGAAGATATATGTGAAAATGAAAGATTTTTTTTGTATGAAATGTGTACAATGTCAACAATTTGTACAAATGTACTTAAAGATGCTGAAAACACGCAAGTATATATATTAAGTAATTGTATTAAAACGCCCATTTAAAACCATCATCCCTTGTTTAAGATCATATACTGTATGTCTTGTGTATTTTGAATAAAGATATATGCATTATGTCAGTGCAATAGTTATTTCTTTAAATGAAAAACAGAAATGTTTTCAAAGTAAATGTAATCATCTCAGGTACAGTAATTCAGTAGCTGAGATATAAATATTTACCTCAAATACCAAAATCAGATATGAGTTCCATGTCAGGGGCCACTGTGGCACCATATAGTATAATGACTGGCTCTTTGTGAGAGGAAGTGATCTCATTGGTTGAGCAGGTGCAGAGCGAAAGCACTGCCTGTATCACTGCACCTGTGCCTGTATCGCCCTACCTGTTCAACCTGCCTTCTCGCCTTCCTGAAGGGCACGCCTCCCCCCAACCCCCACTGCTCTTGTTAGCGGAACTATCTGGCTTCAGAGCAGGGCAGTTCCTTGTACACAACTAAACTGTCCTCAACTAAACAGAGAGAAAACCAGTCTAATGCTAATGGGATAGAATCCATATAGTAGCCATTTACTGTTAGTCTTTTGACCATGTGGTGAAGAGAAACAGTCTTCAAGGTATTGTCATCAGTCTGCAATCTCAGTTTGAAAGACGCCTCCAGATTTAAGCCAGGCTGTTGAGGAACTACCGAATGGGCTAAGCATGGGGTCAGATGAGGCTTATAATTTCGTCTTTAAGGGTGAGTTGTGTCTTTACTGTTTAAAGATACTTGTAAAGTATATTTACATATATGTGCATGATGGTATATGTTGTCAAAGCCAAGTGAATACATACTAATAAAGATTAAACTATTACAGTTAACATTACAGTACAAAGTGCGTGGCAGGTTCTCGCCCCTAAATAGTTAGTTGTAGCTTAGGTAAATAAAGGAAACTGGTTTGATAAGACTGTTAAATACTCTGGACAAAGTTTTTATTATTATTATTAAACTTTAAATGGTCAATAATTTAGGCATTTCATTACACCCTTTCATTTCATAAAGCATTTCAAAGAAGAATAATCTTCATTACAAAATGTCTCAACTAAATGTACTTATGCTTGGTGTGTGATATGGCATAAAATTGGGTGAAGCCTCAATAAAATACGTTTTTTTGTGTAATGTAATGGATCACGTGCCCCATGATTTATATCCAAAACGTGATACCATCTTTGTTGCCATGTCATTCATTTTTGTATTCGCTCGGATGCATCTAAAGCCCTTCATATGACCCAGGGTTTGAGTTATGCACGGAGAAAACATGCTGTTATGTTTGAGTTTCTGCTAGTAGAGAAGGGGTTCAATAATGCAAGTGAAATGATACTGATAGAAAACAATAGGCTACATCTTCTTTGAGTGGTTTATAAGGCCTTTTTATAGTTCATATAAAACTTTTGTTTTTCTGTCCAAAGAGTTTGTAGGAATTAAATCCTAAAGTATGACAATGGGAAACAAGCAGAACTATGTTTTCCTAAGGTGCTGTTTCTCAAAAATATAAACAGAGCTTTTCGGAATGCTTCAAGGTCTTGGGTCCTTTTCACCATGGCAACCTGACTACTGTTTGCATAAGATAGGTTACTGAGTAGAGGAGGGGAAGCATAGTTTGTAGTTGTTTTCATCTTGCTTATGAAAACAAAAGGGAAACAACGGTCTGTCATTGCCAGTGCGGTGAACAATTACCCAAAACAGACGAAAGTTGAGCAACTCAAAGTTTCCTTCACACTGTCTTAGGCTACTTTATGGTCACCCACTGTGCGGTTCAGACAAAGCTAGCAGCACTTGAATGTTTTGAGAAATAACTGAACTATTTTGAGTCATATTTGTCAAAATAACTGGGCTGGTTGAAAACAATGCAAAATGAACGCCTTAACACTTGAAAGAAACTGGCCCCAAGCAACATGTCACACAATATTTAACTTGGTCACTCCTGGTGTTCTGGGAAAGTCACTGAATATAATTCCATTGTCACAACCCCTGTATCTCCCCCAGTGTCAAGAATGTCTTACTTAGTCTCCTTTACTCCACTCCAAGCAATGTGAAAGGTGAATCAGCTGCCAACAGTAGGAGAGGTGGTGAATGCCACCAGCATGTGTAATGCATACCAGTCTTCAGGTGTTATATAGTGACTGACTGATTCCTTGCTGCCTGCAACTTTGAGGGGGGGAAACACTCTACTCACATATCAGACTAAGTGTGCAAAACAATGTTTCTTTTTCTCTTGCAAGTGCACATCACCAACTGCCCCCACCACCTTGTTTGGTCTTGTATCACAGTAGGATCAGTGATGTGCAAGAGAGCACCATACAATGCCCCTCCCTTTCCCTTCCTTTTTTACTGTTGAAAATACATGTCCTGACTTACTGATAGCATTAAGACTGGAGGCCAGATATCACAGGGAGTGTCTAGTGTCTGGTATTACTCGTTCATTTAGAGCACTTAACTGCAGTGTTTCACCCATTGCCCAATCTCAAATGTGCACCATGGTCATTTAAGGATTTGTAACATATTCTGTGGATACTAGGGACTGTATTTTACATAGTTCAAATGCAACCTCATATCTACACTCCTTCACTGGACATAGACTACCTCATCTTTCTGGAAACATTGCTATTTATTAGTAACTAGTTATCTCTATCTTTAAATTGCTATGATCCTGCAACATTATACTATTCTATTTGTAACTGCCACAGTTCAGTTAGTTGAGCTAATTGCAGTGGAATGCTAATTCTCAGATGACTGTTCTTCTTGTTGCCTCTAGTGGTTCTGATTGGCGAGTCTGGTGTGGGCAAAAGCAACCTGCTGTCACGCTTCACCAAAAATGAGTTCAACCACGACAGCCGCACCACCATTGGAGTGGAGTTCAGCACGAGGACCGTGCAGCTGAACGGCCTCACGATCAAGGCCCAGATCTGGGACACGGCCGGCCTGGAGCGCTACAGGGCCATCACTTCAGCGTGGGTTACTACTCAAGATTTCTGACACCTCTGCTACAAACTGACCACTTGTCAGTCTACTAGGAGAATGACAGATGTGCTCAAAATGCCGTCCTTCCTCTCAACAGATATGTTTTGTTATATAGTGTGTTTCCTGCTGGGGATGCTCTGATTCCTAACACCAACAACTTTAAATTAGTCTTATATACAATTTGACCCATGTGTTCACATCAACATTGGGGGGGAAATGATGGCATGGAGCCTTAAGCTTGTTTGAGAAACAAATCCTCTAATTGGTACATTGGTAACATTATAATTCAGTTTTTGTGACCTACCTGTGTTGCTTATTTTATTTTATTTGGAGGAACAATACAAACCATAAATGCCTTCCATGTATTTTTTATGGAAGTTACACAGGAATTCCTTTTGGTTAGCCAGGACAACTGAAGAGATTGTTTCTTTACCTCATTTTAACCCTAGAAACATTCTCCCCAGAGTTGTTTTTCTGTCTGTCCACCCACATTTGCTGTTTCAATGTGTTCCTCATTTAGTCTTTTTGGTGCATTCTCTCCAGATATTACAGGGGTGCAGTTGGAGCTCTGCTTGTCTATGACATTTCAAAGCACCTTACTTATGAGAGTGCAGCACGGTGGCTGAAGGAGCTATACGATCATGCAGACCCCCACATAGTCGTCATGTTGGTAGGAAACAAGTCTGACCTGGCATCTGTGCGGTCAGTTCCCACTGAGGATGCCAAGAGCTTCGCAGGTATTCATTAAATTAATGCCAGTTCTCAAAATAAAGCAAAAATAATTATTTTTTTGATGGGTCATGTATAATGAGTTGGACCACTTGAATGAATTTCCATTATATTTTCAAGGACATTTATATTCTGAGTTTTAAAACATTTTTTGCCCCTTGATGCAGAAAAGAATGGCTTGTTGTTCATGGAGACCTCTGCTTTAGAATCCACAAATGTCGAGGTTGCCTTTAACAATGTCCTTACTGGTAAATTACAAATTACAATTCTAACTCTGTTAATAACTATAATTTCAATATCATACTGTCCTAACACTTGACTGAAGTCCTCTGATATGACATGAGTACTCTCATTTCTTTGCAGAGATCCACAAGAAAGTGTCCAGCAGAGAAGTGACCAGAGGCTCAATCAGTGCTGTGACGTTGACTAGCGAGAATGCTCTATCCACCAATAATGAAGAGAATAAACCATGCTGCAGGAATGTCTGATACTTTTTAAATGGACTCTAACCCTTAAAGTTCAAGAATCTCTGCTGAAAGTCTTTGTCTTGTGTTATACAATAGCATGTGAATTTTAGTGACTAGAACAAATAAATTATATTCTTTACAAACACACTAGATGATCGCAGTCATGCTTGTGTCTTACAGATAAGCGTATGGGCTTTGTGTTAAGTGGAAGAGCGTGCGTTTCACTGTTATGTTCTGGTTATGATCCATATTGTAATTGGTTTTGTTTTTTTAAATGAGAGACACAATTTTCACAGTATCTGAAACCGTGGCATATCAAAGTGCAGGTTTACCTTTAGATAAACTGTTGTACACCTTTCTGTTAAATTGATTTTACTGATCTAATCTGATTTGTCTTTCCCATCACTACAATAAATTATTCTTGTCATATAAAGTTTTAAGGTCCATGTATTTGTATCTGAAATTATAGGCTAGTAAAGTAGGCTGAAGGATGTCGGATATCGTTCCAATCTTGTCAATAAATAGGCCTGCCACTGTTAAGTATAAAACATATGGTTTATTTGACTAAATAATTATGAAAATGCCAGTAATTATAGGCTAATAGGTGTAGGCCTATAGGTGATGCTGATTTTGAAAATTCTCCATCAAGCTTCGACTTCATTGCTGTAGGGATATGGCAACCTTGGCTGATATATCTACAGGGCTGTAGTGGATATATATACTCTTTTGATCCCGTGAGAGAAAACACAAGTAAACACAGGTCACCCTCCTCTGAAATGTCAGAAATAGAGTTTATCCACCTCTTATTAGTGTTTTTGACATTCAAAAATCACACTGTATTAACCACATTTACAATATTTACACTCATCAACACTCTAGGAACCATTTAATACCACTGGTATTGTTATAAACATTGAACAATAACCTCCACCATCATCAAACATGTTCTGAATGCCTTTTTAATAAGTCTGATACCACATGGCACCATTATAGTTCACCCACCTCTTATTTTTACCACTACACCCCTTTTAATTATGTTGGTAGGCCTTCTCTAGCCCACACCTATCTGGTACCATGACTGTCACTCAAAAGTATAAGCCACGTGTCACCACAGCAGCAGCTAAATCATGTGGAAGTGAGGTCATAGCCAGTTAACAGTGTTTCTCTGATGTACAGGTAAGACTTGGTTTCAAGAAACCTGGGGCACCGCATACCTTTTCAGGAAAAAAAAAACTTAGGTAAAATCAGTGAAGCAACCCGTGACTGAAAGCACCACTGGCAAATCATCGTAGGCTAGAGACAATGACAGCTACTGTTACTTCCAAGTCAAACAAGGGGCGGGACTGCGCATTCGTCACACAACGCCGCTCGGAAGTGGAGGAGTAGGTCGCTTAAAAACTTTCCAAAAGCTTCAGGGTTTCTGTTGTTGCACTCCTCTCAGACGTAGATGCAGTATAATATAATTAAATTATTTCGGAAGCAGGGACCTTGGAGTTTAGTTGTAGTGAGTGCTACAGATAAACCAAAGAGGAGCTTGTGGGTTGTCACGAGCTGTTTGGATGAGAATTTGCCTTGACTCACGCGATAAAGTGGCTAGGAATTGTTAGCCAAAGGGGAGTCAACAAGTCGTAACTTAACGTTACAAATTACGTTGCCCGAGAAGATATCTAATCGGTGACACTAAGAGCTGTCTGGACAGCAATTTGAAGAAATGGCGACGAGAGAAGACGAATATGACTACCTCTTTAAAGGTGAGCCCTCCGCATTAAACGATGACGTTGCCTCACAGCTAGCACAGTTAGCTACCTTGTGAATTGGCTAGCAAAAGCTAGTAAGCTAGCGAGGTACGCTAGCAAGGTTAGTAGCTAATGCCACTTGAAGCTGTTGGAGCTTGCTAGTCTACATGCTAACTGCGATCGTTATGATTTTACCAAACTAATCAGTAAAGTAGCCAGACGGATCACTGTAACTTTTGCAAAGGTGAACAATGTATTTGCTATGTTAAAATCAGCTGATGTTTGCCAGCAAACAGTATGCTGCTAGTTTAGCTAATGTGTTGTTGATATCTATAGATGAAAAAGTCAACAGTTTTAGTGCCACTAGCTTCTACTGTCTGCGTTAAGTTGCAAGGCGCGTGATGGGTGACAGGGAATTTGAAAAATCGGTAGATGACAGTTCTGACTGGCAACTTCAAACTAACTAACAAATGTTAGCTATTCAAATAGCAACTGTAGCAAGGCATGTGATGCAATCTAATTAGAAGGTGGTCATCGGGAATTTAGTTGGCAGAATGACACATCGCGATGAGTCACCCTGAGGTGGACCTAGGTACCTTGAGCCAGTGTCCTTGTTTTGGCCATTGAAATTCTTGGTCACCTCTCTTATCAGAAGACGGATAGATAGATCGATATATACTTAGAATATGTTTTGTCTCACCTGATACATCCTTTACGCCTACCAAAAATGACCTGCGGAACATCTATATTTAAATACATTGACATAGGCTACAGTCTTGGATAGCCTAGTATACATTTAAATACAATGTGTTATATATAACACATTATATGTATATATACACTACAATTTGTATATACATTGATATACATTTAATCACAGACTTCACTCTCTGAGCTGTCTTTGATTCCAGAGAGGAAATTCAGTAAGTGTCCCTTTGTTCCCAAGTGGAACGGGCTCTGCTGTTGTCCAACTGGAAAGACCTGTATTACTATCAGGAAGAGTGTGTGTCTGTGCATGGTTGTTTGTAATGCGTATGCCGGTGTGAGTTAGAGACTAAAATGTGCCCTAGCTTTGAGGTGGCGCCAATAAATGTGTGGCACAAGCACATTTGTTTCTTGATATCATTAAACAAACAGATGACACTGGTTAGAGTAAGAATGTGGTGAATTCACACAAAACATGCTCTTAGATGTGGGTGGGTCTTACTGTAGTTGCAGTGCCTAGTTGGTGTTTAACTATGTTGGTGTAGAACAGTGTTTTTCAAGCTTTTTCAGACCAAGGACCGCTTAACCAATAAAAACACTCATGGACAACCTAGCTTAAAAAAAAAAAAAGAGTAGACCTACTGCAACAGTGTCAACAGTATATCACACAAAAGGCCTACTCACTGAACCACCTTGCTAATTGTCTTTGCACCTTGCTTATTGTTTCAGAGGATTCAAATGTTTTAAACTGGCATAGGCTTACATAGTGTTGCAGAACTGTTTGGATTTATATACAAGTTGGTTTAATATTGCAAACAACTCATTTATATTATATTTTACCACGTCTGCTCGCGGACCACTTGGGGTCCCCTGACCACACTTTGAGGAACGCTGTGGTAGAGCAGAACTACTTCATCACTTCTACAGAACCCCGCACTGTGTTGCTGTAAGGCAGACTGCTGTGCTTCTGAATCAGTGGCTGTATGTCATAACTGCATTGTGATTTTGTTTTTATTGCTTGGAGTTACAGTCTGAGCTGGATACCAGGTTACATCAAAGCTAATTGTGAGCCACATTGAACACTAGTACTTTTGGCACCATAACATAATCGTTATTTCTGCATGATCACTATGGGGCAGTGGCTGTGATTTCTTTGCGGCTTTGTTGTGCGCTAAGACACCCAACCCAGGCAGCGTTTCACAATGGTATGTGGGTGAGGATGGGAGGGGAGCGTCCTTCTCAGGTGGCTTTTCATTCAGCAGTCAAAGAGATCTGGGGGAACACACCCTCGGTCCAGTGGCACAGCTGAGCTGACGCCCAGTCGTTTGCTTGCGTCACAATCGGGAGCATGACTTGGGAGTCACAGTGGAAAACAACCACTATGGCCCTGTGTGTGGGTGTGCGATAAACTCAAACGATCAGCTTTTGTACACTGTCATGTGGTACTAGTTCAACACAAAGGTAGTACAGTGTTGTAAAGAAGGGGATCATTTTGACTTGGCTGAAGGATTCCGTAGTGATTCAGTCATTGTTGGACTCACTGCAAAAGGGAAAATGATACTTGTGTAGCACGGTTCAGATGGCAATGGCAAACAAGGCATGACAAGGCCATTGGGGTCACTCCAAAAGCACTGACCACACAATTATTGTTTCTTTACTTTTATTCACTCAAGAAAATGAAATGGGAAACCACTGAATTGGTGATTTCAGTGATCACTAAATCAAATCAATTTTAGGACTTTTAAGTAGTTTTTCTGCTTTGACTTACTAATTATCAAGTCATCTCTCCATGTATTAGGTTTTAGGTTATGCATTACTGCACCACTATGTATTAGGCCACTACTATAGTGAAGAGAAACAGAACATTTGAAGCAACTTAAAAAGTCATGTTATTTCATTGTGTATTTCAGGTAATCAAATTGTTGTTTTGTTTGAGTAAAGATAAATCAAATGACAATATCCAATTACAATTCTACTGAAATTACTTGCAAAACAAAATTTTTATGACAATTCATTACAAATTATTTATGACAATTCATTAAAATGGTGGATATAGCGTTTTGGAACCAAACTCTTCATTTGTTTTTCTTTCCCTGCTTGGAACATTCACTTGCATTCTAGTACTTGCTAATGCATTTATGCTCCATTCCCAACAACTGATGAAACTGTGCTTTGGTCCAACCTTGCAGTGGTGCTAATTGGGGATTCTGGCGTGGGAAAGAGCAACCTTCTGTCCCGCTTCACCCGAAACGAGTTCAACCTGGAGAGCAAGAGCACGATCGGGGTGGAGTTTGCCACACGTAGCATCCAGGTGGAGGGAAAGACCATCAAGGCGCAGATCTGGGACACAGCTGGCCAGGAGCGCTACAGGGCAATCACATCCGCGTAAGTCACTGTTAACCCCCGTCAGGGCAGTCACATCCGCGTAAGTCACTGTTAACCCCCGTCAGGGCAGTCACATCCGCGTAAGTCACTGTTAACCCCCGTCAGGGCAGTCACATCTGCGTAAGTCACTGTTAACCCCCGTCAGGGCAGTCATATCCATGTAAGTACTTCCTACCCCCCCTCACAGAGTGAAGAAATGGACACATTTATGCCTTACATAACTTGTGACATTGCCTATTGCATTGTGAAACATATGTCGGTTAACTATAAGTTGACCAAACATTCAGGTTGACTATATAATGGCCATCAGCAACAGTGTTGTAGCAGTAAGTTCATTCTCCAACTTTAATTTCATTAGTCATGTGCAACCCTTTTATTTTATTTAAACAAGTCCAATGGGTGGCACTACCTATTTTAATCCCCTTCTGGGCTAATCATTTCCTTACCTTCATGTGTAGTTACTACCGAGGAGCTGTTGGTGCCCTCCTGGTGTACGACATCGCCAAGCACCTGACATACGAAAACGCTGAGCGCTGGTTGAAAGAGCTGCAGGACCACGCTGACAGCAACATCGTCATCATGCTGGTGGGCAACAAGAGCGACCTGCGTCACCTGAGAGCGGTGCCCACGGACGAGGCCAAGGCCTTCGCTGGTAGGTCGTCCGCTTCTGCTGCTTCTGCTTCCCATGTGTAAAGGCCAGGGGGGGGCAGCCTTGGCCTACTGGTTAGCGCTTCGGACTTGAAACCGGAGGGTTGCCGATTCGAACCCCGACCAGTAGGAACGGCTGAAGCACCTAACCCCTCACTGCTCCCCGTGCGCCACTGTAGCAGGCAGCTCACTGTGTCAGGATTGGTGTGTGCTTCACCTCACTGTGTGTTCACTGTGTGCTGAGTGTGTTTCACTTATTCACGGATTGGGATAAATGCAAAGACCAAATTTCCCTCACGGGATCAAAAGAGTATATATACTTATATACTAGGCCCGTTCACACCAAGGACGATGAATATAACGATAACGGCAAAGAAGCATCACACTAGCTAACATGAATGTTGTTATTGTTATAGTTTATGTGTGGACCGGATGTTTTCATTCATATTATTCATAAGAGCAATAATGTTTTTCCGTTATTGGTCTCAACGGCCCTTAACATTTACAGAGTGAATACATTCAACTGAAATTAGTATATTTGAAAATATCCCTTCAAGGGGAGGATGGAATATGATGCCTGAATGGTGTCTTCAGTGTATAGGCATTTCACTATTCTTTGGTTAGGATAGAAATCCATGGGCTCAAAAGCATTAGTGTGGTTTCAGAACTCCAAGAAAGCAAAGCAATGCAGTGGTATATATGGTAAACTACTAAACTTTAAAATGTAGAATTACGTATACTTCTTTTCTCATAGGGAGAGGTGAATGGTGATACTGCTCTATTCATGGGTTTCATCAGGTCCCTTTCCACAGGTTTATAAAATCAAGCACCTAGATTATAAATGCAGACTACATGGTGCTTGATCAATACACCTGTGGAAAGGGGCGTGATAAAACCCATGAATAGTATGCTTTTTCTGATGACAACGATTCTCTCTTTGTTTTTACAGAAAAGCATGGACTGTCCTTCCTGGAGACGTCTGCTTTGGACTCGTCCAATGTGGAGTTGGCTTTCCAGACTATTCTTACAGGTCAGTGGGTCATGTAGGCCTGTCGGTGACCAAAAGAATACACTCAAGTATTTTGAGAACATCCCCTTTCTTGCTACCAGTAGGTGGCAGCAAATTCCAAGTTTGTGGTGTTTGTATGTGACTGCTGTTTCATGAATGAAATCAATCTGAGGTCAATTACACAGCTTCCTTACTACCGCACACAAAAGAACCAAATTTGAGATTGCCCCGAGAGCATCAAAAACAGGCTGTTGTCTTCAAGTATTTACCATTTTTACAGATGATCTATCATTTATCAGAGTCAGTTATCCTAGGAACTTGGGTTGATACAGCATAAAGGGTCAGAAATTAACAAGGTAGCTGGTTGAACCTGCTGCTCAGGTAAAGTCTTGCGCTGGGGACAGATAAAAGTGCCTTAACGACGTGCCGCCACGCTAATGAACCATATTTTCATTTAATTCATCCAACAGGGGCCAACCATTTCAGTGCTCTACTGTGTAGCAGAGGAGCTTCACCCGCCTTCAAAAAAGGCAGTCTAAGAGAATGGCTCATGTATGCGTACATGGCACCACCCACCCTCTTTGTAGAGAGTTACTGCATAGCTAGTGATCTCTTTGGAGAGGTAATTCACATGGCTTTACAAATTTTAATTTGAACTGAGAAAAGGTACATTCCAGTTCCCTTGCCCCTTCAACGTATTCCCCTTCTGCAAAAATACAACCATGGCATTCTGTTCTTCCACTGATCGAGTTTTCTTGCATCATCTCAGAAGCTCCTTCCTTTTCTTGACTTCTGGAACAGAGTTGCTGTTGGTTTGTAAATAGTGTCAATACTCGGCCACAGCTCATACTGCATGTTTGAGCTCTGGTGCTTGCTGGCATCATAGGACTTGCAAATCTCTCTAGACTAGCACACCACCCTCAGCCCCTGGCCTTTTAATGGATATCTTAAGGTGGTGATGATACAAGGGGCATGTTTTTGAGCAGTGTTTCTGAAACAATTACTTGACCCAGTTCCTGTGGTTCTGATCGGATGACTGTGATAAGCTGCCCACTAATGATGAAAGTGTTTCCAGATAAATAAGTGGCCAAGTGCTCACTCGGCAACATTGCCTGTCAGCAGTGCTCCAAAAGTTGACCTGCAAGTCTTTTTTATTATTATTTATTTTTTTAAGGGGTTTCCATGTAACCCTGAAAGTAACTTCCCAGTTATAAAAACAGCTGGATATAGTGAGAATAGGTACTGTATAGTGTCTGAGCATGAAAACAACTAGATTGTTATGCTTAATAGGAAGATACAGCAAGTTACTTCAGGCACAGTGTGGACTAACTATCTGCCTCTAACCAAATCTGAGACTATCAGTGGATGTGTGTTTTCATTTTCACGACGTTTTAAGGAAACAACGTTAGTCATAAACTGACTAAAAGGGTCGCAATCCTACCTGATTAACAACGTTACATAGTGTAATATCAAGTGTTCAGAGTGCACAATGGAAATGTCAGAGACTTCATTCTCCATATAATAAGTCAGTGTAGCATCAGAATGAGTGTGATGCCGTTATTTTAAGGTGAAAGAACTGCAATGTGTTCCTTTAACATACATCTCCTCATGACCTCTCCCTTCCACAGCCATCTACCACATAGTGTCCCAGCGGCAGATGTCTGGGCGCAGTGACGCCGACTTCTCTCCAAACTCCAATGTTGTGCCGATCACTGTGCAACCCACCCAGAGCTCAGCAAAGCAGGGCGCCTGCTGCCAGAACAACTGAAGTTTCTGCACACACTAAGGATCCTGGGTAACAGAAAAAAACATGAGGGAAAAGGCCAAAAAAGCAAAAAAAAAAAAAAAAAGCAAAATGTAAAACAGACAGTCAGAATGCCGGACTGCAGCACAGAGACCCCCCCCCCATTCCCCCCCACACACACACACACAAACACACACACACACAAACACACACACACAGGTGTCTGCATGAGTGCTGTGTACGCTGTACTCCCCTTACTCTATCTATGCATTCTTGTTAACTTACAATTGCAATAAGCTTCACAGCTATGGCCCCAGAATCTGCAAATGCAATAAGCAGTGGACAAAAAAAATGAAGCACCTCCAGGAAAGAGTTGGGTGAATGTAGAATTAAATGAATTTGGTTAGCATACTGATTAGTCTGTTCCTGAAACACCATACCTCTTATCTTTCACACTAATACGATTGTATGGGCGGGTCACAACAAGCCATGGTTTGGGGCAGAGTGCAGTCTTTCCGCTAGCTGTGATCACTGTCTCTCTCCCATCCATCTGGACATGTAGGTGAAATTTGGGCCCATGCACATATTTGCACATTTGCAGCTGAGATAGAAGTATGAGAGAAACATTCAGCGAGGGCACGGTGCAAGAGCAGATAGCAGTTTATACTGGATGTCATCCCAGTTAGGCTCAATGTTTTGAATTACCATAAAGGGAAATTGTGCTTATGGAGTCAATCACAGCTAATTTAAAAAAAAAAAAAAAAAAAAAAAACCATTTGACCGCATTGTGCACATGGCAAAGATTACCTTATGTTCTACCTTCCAGCAAAGTTCTGGCTTACTGCTTTTTTTGACATCCCCTACTGTATTTATTTAATGTTAATATGAACATTTTTCGTTTGTATTGTTTGACCTGAGGATTTTTTTTTTTTTTGCCTTGCAGAGAATCATCTCAAAGCTACACTGGGCTTTTTTTATTTAATATTATTTCTGGGATATGAAGGGTGACTCTTTTTATTTCTTCTTTTCTCTTTGTGACTACAGATTCACATGAAATTCACAAGAAATTCTTTAAGGATGAAATCATTGTACGCGATTAATTTCAGCTTTGAGTAAATGCATACTTGATTGAGGGGAATGCCATGAAAGACCTGTCAAGTATAGCAGATCAATTTATTTTAATGAAAGGATGTGTCAAAAGAAATCACGAGCACATGTTAAGAAATATTTTTTTGTACTTGCTTTACTGGAAGCTTCTTTTACCTCTGACAATGTTGGATTCACTGTATGTTTTTTTTTTAAATTTTTTTTTTTACATAGTATTTTATTTCCTCACATTTAACACATCCATGCATTGCACACTTTGTACTGTTAGTTTTAAGTCATTAAACGGGTGCACCAGTGGCTTGTGGCCTCCGGACACTGTTTTGAAGGTGCATCTCCGGTTTCTAAAAGCCACGTCTCTATTGGATGGAAAGGTTTCAAGGGTCTGACTCGGAGCAAATAGGCATGCAACGCTCCCTCTGTTCTCCCTCTAGGCTGCTTCCTCATCATCTGTGTGCATGTATTAGGTTGCAAGGAGCAGGGAGGCCCAGCGCCTTGCCTCAGGCCTGTCCTGTGCATGTCTGATAGGCTTCGTTATACACTCGTCTCACTGTAAATGAAATCCCTTTTTCTTCTGCGTGTAACCTAAAGAGAGCTGGGTCTTATGGGAGATCTCATGGATTATGGCCCCGCTCTCACTCCTGCTTGGATGTTGGAGTTCTGGCTAAAGCAGGGTGGTACGGGGGAAAGGGGACAGACCAAAGGGTGGCGGCGGCAGTAGTGGTGGGGGATTGGCTCAACCAAGACCCCTTCTGTCATGGAGGTAGGGGGCCTTGTTTCAAAGTCAAGGTCACTGCAGTGAAGGTCAATATTAACTTGGTGCCCGCTGCGAAGCTCCGATGCAGACCGACACGCTGGCAGTTCAATTGTATTTCCCTCTAATATGTCAAACAACCAGAGTCTAATGCTATCAATGGCAATGCAACCAAAAACACTCTCCTATGCAGTAGATACATAAACATTGTTAATTGGATAAATCCTGATGTGATTGAAGTAGTGCGTTTTCTCGTAACTTTGGCTTGGCAACACTAGTGGCATTGCTCAGCAGGAATGGGTTGGTAGTGGGTAGATATTTTTAATGATAAATAACATTATGTATATTTGGAATAAATATGTATGAATAAAATGAATTTGCTATTAGTTAAGTGGCCAAGGCATCTTGATTCTGTTCCATTTACGATGTGTTATGCATGAAAGCATGTGCTTTTTAATCTTTAGTACACGGCAACATGATGGAGGATTATTTTTTGTTTTATTAGAAACATTTACAATACATTTTGAATTTCATAGAATAAAGAAAATAATCAAAACTAGATGGCATATAGACATTAATAAAAGTATCCCAAAAAGTAAACAAATTAAAATAACTCACAAAAAATCGTGCTAGGAAATAAACCTGCAATCTGACATGCCTGACGAGGGCACTGCACGGAATAGAAACAAAGCAAAACAAATGAACATGAAGATTTTTAAGCAATGGCTGGCCATGAGAGGGCCAACTCTTCTCACTCACCACAAAGAAACCAGAAACTGAGACTAGGAGTTGACTGGCTTAAACCTAAAGCACTAAGATCACTACTGTATGTATGTATTTATTCATGTAAAATTGGTATGGAACACTTCTACTGTGCTGGAAGATTCTGAAAGCTACCTAAGACAGACGGGAATATCACCTTCTGAAAAGGATAAGACTGACTGTCCCATCCCTCTCTTAATTCAATACCATTCATGACTGAGAACAAATCACACACAATTTCTTGTAAATGCATATATGAAACAGGTTTGAAGAAAAACAACAAAAAAATGGATGTAAAGTTGTTCAGAAGAGTGTTGACCTGATAACACACTTCAACAGACATTTCCTTCACTTCAGCCTATTGAAATGTGCCATCAAAGTCAGATGGACATAAGCTGTGTCCTTTATTGATGTCATATTGTAAATAGTCAGATGGACATAAGCTGTGTCCTTTATTTATGTCATATTGTAAATAGTCAGATGGACATAAGCTGTGTCCTTTATTGATGTCATATTGTAAATACACAGTAGTGTTGCCTATGAAAATCTACAAGCGGAAAAAAGCACTTGAGCCCTTGTGTTAATAGGTTCAACAGCACAAACACCAAAGGTTCAATGCTTCTCCAGTTTTGGTGATGATATATGATACATGCAAACTTGTACAGGTATATTGGATTGTGTGTGTGTGTGTGTGTGTCTGCATGTATGTGTGAGCGGCAGAGAGACTCATAGATCCACTACACATAAGCTCAAGTATTCATGGAAACATCCCGGGAATATGGTACAAAATCCAAATACAGTCTTGACACTTCTAGTCTCTAAAATGAGAGTTCATAACAATGGAGCCATTTCATTTGTCACATTGCCTCTCCCATGATGTCATTCTCCACAGGCCCTGAATTGTGTCCACAGGATTTTAAGAGCACCAGTATGTGTAGTAGATATATGCATGTAAGTATGCAAGTTAGTGTCTGTTTACAGTAAGTTGACTGAATGAATCAGTCTCACTTCGTCACCTGTGATACCAATTCTCAGCACTGCAATCAGGAATGATGCAGCAGCAAGGAAGGAAAACAAAATACAAATTATAGGAGGAATTCTAGGACACAAAAGGGGTGTTATATGTCGAGTTGGTTATGTGGGATTAGTCAGAGGGTTAAGCAAACAACACTTACTAAGTGTTGATGCAAGACGCAAAAGTAATGCGTAATTGAGGCACGAATTTAACGCTGAGTAACTAAAATACTTCCAAATCCTAAAAATATTATATTACACTCTGACGTATTTCCACTGTTGAATGCACTGGTCTTCCTTTAAAATAGTGCATATCTGAAGTTTAAGTAGAAGTCAAAGAAACCCTCCATCACCTGATGTCACTTTTTCAGTGAAATCAAGCTGGAAGGATTTCTTAAACTTTAATAAATAAAACGTCTTTCATTTTGTAATATTTTTTAGTAGAAACCAACTTCGAGTTTAGAAATATATTAACTTCTTGTAATTTTTAATTAAAAAACAAAATGTCTTGAGGTCACTCATAAATATGTTTGATTTCATAAATAACATCCAGATACTGACCCTTTTTTCCTCTTGCTATGAAATAATAACTCATGTTAGCAAAATAGAATTTTACGAAACTGTAATAATATTTTTTTCTTCTTTTAGTTGCTTTCTATAAACGTGGAGCGGAATGACCCAAACATATACTGTGATTGACCCTTCTCTCATGCTCTTGCCATGACAACAACTTAAAGCTCATATTTGACAAATAAACAAAAGGCAAAAGAAGTCCATTGGTTGATGTAGAGGTTTGGGTCAGGGGAGGGGTAATTTTACATTCAAATGTATTAACTACCTATCTTTCTATACTGATAGGCCTTACTTAAGTGCATCTAAAGTTCCAATCACTGAAAAGGGACACTGCCATGATTATAAATGTAGAATGCAGCCTTGAAAACATCTTATTCAGAAAATAAATTATCATAAAGTTTCTAGCATAGCTATTGTAATATAGGCTTATGTAATATTGTATGAATAATACTAATATTATAGGAATGAGGATAGAAGATATACATCCCTGTGTCACAAAAAAGCTCTGCTTTCTTAATTTTAAGACATGGGATAGCATCCTTTACCATTTGAGGGAATATATGAAGCTATATCTCAAAGCAAACATTTCATTAAGATGTGGTTATAGTCATTATTACACTGTTGCTAACATTAGGTAAAAATCATTGCTAAAGCTTTCATCTTACAGCCTGTGGTCCATATCTTACTCTTAACATTTTATAGGTTAATGTTCTGCATCAATTCAACGGCATGCAAAATCAAAGAGCTACTTATAAACATGGTATTTTAAAAAATACAAGAGCAATACATACTCGTAAAACCATAGTATACTCTTAACCTAAACCCTTACTTGTAGACCCCTATTACATTTCAAATCCCTGGGGGAATCAAAGAATAATATAGCCCATGTGGCATTTGTTCATGAAAATAAAGTGTAAACAAAGGCCCGTTTCCTTAATTAAGCACGCCTGACTACCTGGTGATGTTGACAAAACAGCACTCCATCACATAACCTGGTGTTACCTGATGTTTTTTTTTTTATGGAGTTCAATACAAGACAAGTAAGTTGGATTGCAAATGAATCATGCAATACTACTGGGATTGCACTTGACTGGATATGAATTCCACAAAAGTGCACCGTTGTTTTGCAAGATTTTCTTCTATCGTTCAGTGGCATAAGATGTTGATGAATGGATGGTGTTGTAAGATGGAGGGAGTTGGTTGAGTTGGCTATGAATTGGTTTCAGTCAGCTGCCTGAACATACTAAATCCAATATATTTCAGATGATGTTTGGTCAGTATTGTAATTATTTTTACATATTTTAGAAATGCCTCCCTATTCGGTTATTCTTTGGCTACCATAGACATTTGATCTTAAATTTCTTACCCAGAGAACGGAAAACTAGCTGTAACATTTTAAAGACCTAGCTAAGCAGTCCCATCCATTAACTACAGAAAATAATTTCTTAATCAACTTCAATACTGAAATATATTTTCATGATATGCTTATGGTATGCTATATATTTTTTTATAAAGATTTTCCCTACATATGAGTACACTTAATAAATGTCAAATAAATGCTACTTTTCTTTAAAAGAGATATGTTTGGCTCAATAGTGATAGTTAGTGGGCATCAGTTTGTTCATGGTTGTAAAAGCCATCTTTGAGCAGTCCTAAAGGGGTAATAAAGTAAACCGTTCCCAAACTTTCTATTGTGCTCACAACTGTTCATGACTTGTTTTGGACACAAAAATCCCATTCTACAGGTTCAGGGGCCCCTGTTGTCCTGCTTGGGGCAAACAGGAAATGTAGCTGTTGTTCTTGTCACCTTAAGAACTTTGTAAAATGAAACAAAACAAAAAATAAAAACACAAAAAGTTTTTAACTATACAAACATATTCACTGATGACAAACTGTGCTGGCATTAACAATATTAAAGTTCTTGTAAGAAGGCATATTTTGAATGCATATGCAGTTAGTGACAATTGGGAATAGTACGCGTTAGTGTAACAGAAAAAGATACAATACATCATCCAACAACTCAAGAATTGAAAATAATACTTGTCACGGATTTCCCTCACACTGGAACTTCCACTGACTATAGATATAAACTTACAAAGTATGTTAACCGTTTTAATATCTTTTTCTGTTTATGAAGTTTTACTGCTGGTTTGTTTGCGAGTGATATTGCTTTTTCCAGCATTTATGTGCAACCTGGTTTATGTAAAGGCGTGATCTTTTGGTGGTGGAAACTGTTGTTTGACAATCTTTCAATGTGACAGATGTATTTAGCTAAATGCTTATTGTTGTTATTGTTCGTCACTTTGGACAAAAGCGTTTAACCATAACGCCATGCACTGCATAGATACACTCTTCTGCTTATGGTTTGATGAATGAGTAATATATTAGGTTAGGTAATAGCAGTGCAATAAAGTGTGTGTACACTTCATCTGATGTTTATTTGATAGATTCACCACTATTTCAGTAAGAGTGCGGTGTTAGCTAACAGAAAGATATATATAGTAGTGTGGATGCCTGAACCCATTTGAACTAAACTCACGGTCTCATCATGCCTACCACCATTTGAAATGGTTTTCTCCAAAAGCTTTCAGTGCAAATCAAAGTACACCCAAAATCTAGCCACACTACACCAAACAACAATCATCTTGCTTGAATAAAATCCAGGTTGTGCACAACTCTCAACTACCATGAATGTCCACCATCAACAGTCGGTTTAGCTTCCGTCCATACTGTCCTTTCATAGAAATAAGGTGCTTTCTCAATATTTTCAAATGTCATTATCGCCGCATTTTAACATGAATTAAATGGCTAATTTAAGTCAAAATTATCTGAAGGGGTTAAGTGGGTATCTACGTAAAACTAACTGAAAGCTTACCCGTGTCTTTTAAATTATTGCCCCACACTGATTATTAAGAAGCTGCTGTCAATATTTAAAGTTGAGGAAGCCTTTAAATATTCAGTTCAAATCAAGGCCAAACCGCCGCACATTTTTTTTGCCATCCTCAAAAAACACCTATTGCATGGGTAGCTAAAAGGCTCCTGAATAAAACCGATCATGAACCCAAACGTCTAGCTCTAAAGGGATGTATTAGGGAGAACCTCACCCAAATTCCAAAAGCAACCCGCCATTCAGAAACACTGTAGTTCCACACCAACTCTCCAGTCTTGCAGTATTCCATCCTCCCCTCTCTCCCCTGCTCTCAAAAAAGACGCTCTCCAATGGCCCTAATCCCTTCCTCTGAAAAGCCCCAGCCTGGGTATGTGGCAGGCAGTGGCTCTGTAATTTGATTCAGCATGAGCAGAAGCTAAATGGGGCGTTTCCTCCACTTTCTTGTCATTTACAATTGTGTGATTGCATTCTGGAGTCCAGTGTGGTCCTGCTATGGGCTGGATGAGGTCACACACAAACCCTGACCTGTGTGTGCATGTGTGTGTGTGTGTGTGTGGTGGGGTAACTGAAGGATATAGCCCTCCCCCAAACATACACACACACCAACCCATATGGGCATACAATTCACACATTATCTGCACTTCCCCCTCCACTAACACGACCATTAGTTTGTATGATGTTAGGTCTTAACTCTCACTTCGTTTCGCTAGCTCTGCAGCATCATCTTACACTCTTCTTCTTGTGTGTGGGGGAACTTCATGCAAGGGGACATCCTTTCCTAACCCAACAATACCACGGTCATCCAAAAGAAAAGAAGTAGGGGGCGAAATGAGAAAAAAAACACACACACACACACACACAAAAGGCAACTTATTAGCAGTAAGCAGTCTGAGTTGGCATCCATTTCAGCTGGCCCTGTTTTTTCTTTCTTTGAAATCTTTTATTTTTTGTCGTTTTTTTTTTTTTTTGACAGGACAAAGGAGGCCCCTTTCCCCTGTGGAAGCACTGTAGATTAGAGCAGGGAGGAGGGAGAGTTAGAGAGGGAGGTGTGTGTGTGTGGTAGAGGGTGGCAGGCGAGTGTGTGTCTGTGTGTGTGTGTGTGTCTGTGTGTGTGGTGGTTGTTGGGGAGGTGGAGGGAAGTCCCAGCTGCACCAAGTCCAGGCTCCAAATGAAAAGAGTAAGGGGTAGCAAGGGGTAGCAAGTGAGCGGCCTGTTTCTCAGACCCAACTGTGGAGGTGGTGGCTTGGCCGTGGTGTGTGTGTGTGTGTGTGTGTGTGTGTGTGTGTGTGTGTGTGTGTGTCGGTTTCGCCACTGGCAGCTGGACCCAGAGCTGTTGGTCCTCCCCTGCTGCCTCGGCTGTGCCCATGCTGCCACTGCTTCTTGCACCTGGAACCAGGTCACGTGATTAATTATCGATCCCTCATAAGGAAGGACCGAGCTCGGAGAGTAGTGCGCCAATGCCACCACTATAGACGAAACAATGTGAGGCTCTGGGAAGGACCCGACAGAAGCTGCAGCTAGTCATTAAGGCTTGCTTTGGGTCTGTGTATGTGTGAGCGGCTAAACGGGGTAAAGTTGGGAGGGGGGGGGGGGGGGGGCAGTCCTAAAGAAAATGGAGGGAGAGAAAGGCTGGCAGAAAGGAGCAGGAGGGGGGAGGACTTGAACTTGAGGTCACATCTACAGTGCACTATGAAACACCTGCTTTTAGCTGCTGCTTCAGTAATTACTACAACACACAAAAACCGGACAGCAGGCACTTTGTAGCCCAAATAGACGACTGTGGTAAATGGGGGAGGGGAGGCCTCATGATGTAGAGTAGAGCTAAGCCTCTCGCCCTGTCCCCTTCTTTGTGCGGGGCTTTTTCCAAATCTGATTATAGGCCAACTTTTCTCCCAAATTTATCGCTGCATCATCTGTGACTCACAGCTCAACTATACTGTGAAGCTTCTCTCAACCGTTAGCGCACACACAGACACACTTGGACATCCAACAAGACAAAAAAAAACAGTTCTCAGATTATTTACGCAACACCCACTGAACAGAGAAATTATCTGGGCACGAGAGGGGGGTTTTAGGACGAGGATTCTGAGGGGAAACTGTTTCCTGGAAAGACTGAATGAATCCTAACCAGACAGCCATCCTCATTCAACTTCTACTGAGTTTTATAAATTCAGAAAACCACAACGATGTCACATGAGTCACTAATAAAAATGGTTTCCTGTTCATATCTGAATATCTATTAAAAGTGTTTAAGAATAAAATGGTTCTAACTGATGTATGAAGACATACCGAGTGTTACTAGGCAGACTGGACATAGAGACTTAGGCATTTGGCCAAACATATTGTTAAGTAAAATTCCTTAGGTTCCTACTTTTTTCTTTCCCTCCATTTTTTCCAGAACATTCTTGTGGATATTAACAGGACTGCTAGCATTTTTTGTAAGGGTTCTTTGTTTCATAATTATGAAAAATGGTGCAAATTAAATAGCAAATAAATTGTCAGTCCTCTGAGCTTTTGTTCAATTCTCAACTGTTAGTTTGGTATACATATAAAATCAAGTTAAGGTTTGGAGAATCCTATATATCGATAATAATATTCTAATTAGCAAGGAGGGTTGACAATCATAGTTTGATGTGAAATAAAATGTAAGGTGCAGCTAGTTTTTCTTTTAAACATATTTTCAAAATATGTTTGCTTCTTACATGTTAATTTGAATACCAGGATGTAAAACTATCCTCCATACTTTCTCGTTTAAAAAAAGATAACTCAAATGTTCACATTATGAGTTGTCTGTTCACACCCATTCTTGAATAAGATCGGGTAAACAGCAGCCTTTTTGAGTCAAAGAAAAATGTTTCGACCTATATTTTACGTATAAATGAAAAGTTTTATAAAATATATATGTGTGTATATTTATAAAAGAAAAACTTAAAAATATTTCTGACTTTTTTTAGTAAAGCAAGCAGTGCCCTCTAAAATATCTGCTTGTTTGGTTAAAATTCACTTAAAAAAGAGCAAAACACAAAATGTAACAAAAGAAACATAAAAAATAAAATAAAAAATCATATTCACTGAATCATTAAATCATTCATTCAATCAATCACAGAGTAACATAAAACTAAAATAAAAAAAGAATTTTTTTTGTTTGTTTCTATGAGAATATTCGGATGGCCTGCGTAACAAGGGTGTGGCAGACAGGGCACTCGGGGTGGCTGAGCTCACAGATACGGATGGCGCACTCCATGCAAAAGAGGTTGTGACCGCATGGCACCAGTGCAGCTGTCACCTTGCTCTCGAAACACGTCATGCAGTCCCTCATGGTGGGCGGGGAGTCGGACAGTGGCAGCCGACCGGGAGGGAAGGCGGGGCTGCTGGAGGTGGGCTCGCTGTGGGCACGTCGGGCCTGCGCGTGGGGGGACCCCCCGACCACAGGTGGCACCGTGGTGCCACAGGACTCCGGCAGGCTGGGGGACAGTCTGGTGAGAGGCAGAGGAAGACCCCCAAAGCTTTTGGAGCGCTGCTGGGCGTAGAAGGCCATTTGTTTGGGGTAGTCAGGGTCCACCCAGCTGGAAGATCCGTCGGAACCGAAGTAGGAGCCTGGCTTGTCGCTGCCCCCAGGGTTGGGGTACTCACCCTTGCTGTATATCCCGCCCCCACCACCGTTGCTGCCCCCTACTCCTCCATTACCACCGACCATGGCGTCAGAGAAATTCTGGCGGTAGCTGCTGGTGAGGGGCTTGCGCTGGCCTCCCTGCAGGCCCCACACCTGCTGCAGACGACTCTCCAACCCCGTGGTGGCACTGTCGGGCCCCAGGCAGTCGTTCTCGTTGTTGTGGTCATGGATGCCGCCCGTGCGGAAGGCGATGTGCGCCTCGATCTCCTCGCGTGCCCTCTCGGCGTTGCTCGGGGAGCCCGTGATCTCAAAGACGGGGTCCCTGTCGCGGCTGGGAGTCACGATGTACGTGCACGTCTGCTGCTGGATGCGCTTGATGGTGGAGCCCTTGGGGCCGACCACCAAGCCCACCACACGGTACGGGACCCTTACCTGGATGGTGGTCTGGCCAGGCAGGGGCGTAGGCGGGGAACCGCTGAAGGAGACCCCAAGCTTGTTGCGGGAAGCCCGCAGCATAGAGAAGTGCTCGGCCGCTGAGATGATCTCGCGTCTTGCCAGCGCCACGTCTTCTTTACGGCCGGTGATGAGGAAGACAGGCTCCTCGCCCCGGACGGGCGTTTTGATGTAGGTGTTGGTCTTGGCTCGGAGTGCCTTGATCTTGCACCCTGTAGGGAGAACATAGCCAGATTGAGGGAGGGGAGAGGACACATGTTCTTGGGTAGAGGACATTCATATGCAGGAAAGAATGATTCTGACTGTCAGTTAGAAAAAACCTGATGTTACAGCATGCATTTCTATGCATTTCACCATCAGGATGTTCATGCTGAAGAGCATGTCCAAACTGGTACAGACTGGAGCGTTCAATGCCAAACCCATAGCTCCGTTTCAAAAGAGAAGAGAAACATCCTCTAATTCAACTGTATCTGCTCTGTAGAACAATGTTGTCTAATAATATTTCAGTGATTTAACTGGACCTTTACTGGACTAATGGCAGGCATGCTTTTGACATAACAGAGAGCTAGGCAAGAAACACACCTAGCCATGTATGTTGTAGTTTAGCCACCCAACAGCAACTTCTACCTGTGGCTTGGCTCTAATACAGTTTTAATTTATACATGAGGCGATGAGTTGTAAAATACGAAAGCTTTCTATTTTCCGTGTTCTTCACACGGAAGCCTGACGCTAGCATGCAATGCTAAAGAACAGCAGGACACTGGTGAATGGAGAGATAATGAACAGTGACAAAGCGGAGTTCAGAGCCCTCATGGCACTAATATTAAAAGACAACTGAACAATACTCTCTGCTACAATAGTGAATGGCGACCTGAGACTGGTTGTTATTGTACCAGATTGGAAAAAAATCTGAGAAAGTTCACACACACACGTTGTTGTATGGCATGTAGTTTACTGGTGATGGGAGCTAATTTATTCAATTGAGCTCTGCTCATCTTTTCGTTACTACATTAGAGTCTGAAAATCAAGAACCTCGAGTGAACATCAGCTCTATACAGCAACAGGGTGTGTGTGTGTGTGTGTGTGTATGTCTATGTAAAGCCCCACTCACTAATAAATCTGTTTTAAACATAAGAATTACTATGGGTGATGGAGAGGCCCAAGCATCATCAGTCTATTTGCATCCTCAAGATGACAAAAAGTTTACCTGGATGAGTGTTCACTCCGTCAACATTCCACAAGAAGGAATTTCTTAAGCTTCACACAAATCCGCTAAAAAGCAAGGCCCGCCATCTTAAGGAATTTAGCATCTTTTATGGTCTTAGCTTTATACGCTTGAAAATTCAATGTTCGGTGCTTAAATTCAGTGTACAAATTTGTATGAAAAATATTCACCACAGTGGTTTATTTCCAAGATCCATGGCTATTGGAGCGCATTGCATCAGATTGTAGTTGCATTTAACGGTGGACAAAAAGCCTCCAGTGTGGTCCTCTCAGAGAATATTTGTCTGACATTTTGACAAAGCCAAGCTTTTGTGGTGGAAATATATCAGACTGAACCTTGCACGTAGTCCCTACAATATATTCATATATTGAGGGCCCAGAGTTGTGTTCCTCAGTGCACTGAAAATAAAAATGATATTGACTAAGGTAGGCTGTATACATGATGTTATTTGTTATTATGTATTATGTCTACACTGCTCACTGCTCGCAATCAATGGGTATCTGTTGAGAGAATGACATTCATCTAAATATCTCACATGTTTCATTTGTGTTGTTATGTTTATATAATCCTGACAGTATATGAATAGAAGAAGTAACTGAATTGATACAAGTTGCACAAACAACTAAGATAATCATGAGATTTGTGTAATATATTACCATTGGGCGTGATAATTTTGATAATAGGCGCTCTGGTCATGGCTCTGCAACTGACTAGTTACAGTGGGATCTGCCTATCAATCTCTGAATCTCAACACCTGAATCTCTTGAATCTCTCAATCTCTTGAAAAATGGACACCTGAAAATGAAATTACACCCATAGCTTCTCCAGGACACAGCACCCTACACCCAGTGCCAGAGGTGACTATCCCTATCAAAATACCCCACAACCCATTAAGAAAGGGATTATTTGGTTGTGCAACAAAAGGTTTGAACAAACTAACATACACAAAAACATATTAACAGAGATACTGTTTTAAAACCCTGCAAATCAGCAATTCTCAATGAGGGCAAATTCTGCTGCACGTGTGCTCCGTGGATCCACCCTATGGCGCTGTCATCTCCCACATTAAAATTCAAACGCACACTT
Source organism: Alosa pseudoharengus (assembly GCF_046254945.1). Classification (NCBI taxonomy): domain Eukaryota; kingdom Metazoa; phylum Chordata; class Actinopteri; order Clupeiformes; family Clupeidae; genus Alosa; species Alosa pseudoharengus. The sequence goes on from NW_027468587.1 coordinate 31,861,464, forward strand.
CAGAGAAACGCGCGAGGATGGCCAGACAAGACAAAACAAAACATGACCGCCAAAACCAGATGAGCCATAACTCCAACAGCTATACATTGAGCCATACAGTGAGGTTTATGTTGGCTATTCTCCAACCACATACAACTGGTTACATTTTTAGCTGTGCATTTTCTTATTTTTTTTTACAAAAGTCATTCAGTGAATTCATTCAAAGCCTCGGGTTTCAAAGTCTCGAGACAGCTGTTTCATGGCCCAATTTCGCCTACTCCTCTGACCCCACGGTTTCCAAGCTGGCTCTGTAGGGGGGATCTCAGGGACTGTTGTATTGGGTGGCTGGGCGTGACTGAATGTTCACCGATTCCAAAACGCGCCCCCTCCCACTCCATTTTTTTTACCAGCTATTCTCGATTTCCAATGCAGCGCACATTCTGTTAATTAAGTGCATCCACATTTTGTAAAAATTGGCTACACACTTTGCTACTTTTTACTGCATATAACAGCAACAAGCACTTTGAACAACGCTCCCTATAACTCCAAGACAGCCAATAGAGTAGGCTATCCAACCATGTGGCCATTTGATCATTTGAGATCATGTGCATTGTGCTGTCAGCCTTATAGGCTACATGCAGATATAAAGCCAACCCAGCTACAGTTTACCCAGGGGATAGAAGAGCATAAAAGTAATTATGACCAAATACAATAGATCTAAACTAGTTTCTCGCTGAGTCACGTTTTCATTCCCCTGTTTGGAAGCGACAGCTCTAGCCTCCCACAACCACACCTCTCTTTCAATCTCACACCTTTGTTTGACAGCTGCTGTCATCTACAGTATCGTCCAAATCGTTGGACGTCAACCCATTCATAGAAAACCCGAAAAGAACTGCCACAATGTCTCTAAACTTAAGTAGTCTTCATGGGCTAGAGCAACTTAGTTAGGCTACAACGTGAACCTTCGCCATTGTCCGCTGTCACCGAGGCCACCCGAACACAAAAACAACCGCCAGCATTAAAATTTAACGAAACTGAGAACAACTTGAGAAGAGACATGTTTTCGGGGAACACGCGTTGCCTAGGCAGTTAACAGCACAATCCTTAATTAGGCATCAATTACTTAGCCTATCCCTGAGTTGATTTGAGTAGCCTGCGCTTTCTTACGTTTTTTTTTTCTTTTTTTGAAAACTGTCGCCCGCGCTCAGACGACAAAGGAGTGCTTCCCGTGCGTGAAGTGTGCGCCTGCATGCTGACATTGATGGCGTGGAGCTAGAATAATGCGCCCATGAGGTAACGGTTCTACTGGCGCTTTGTGTCTGTCCAATGATGACACGATGGGACACTGTTAAAAAATAACGATGTAGGGGTAAGTGTGTCAAGTTATGGCAGTTATGTATAACACAACTGCAACAACGTTGCCGTGTCTCAGAGGACTACAACATAAATTGAGCACCACTCCCTTTTCTTTATCAATAACCCCAGGTATCAATTCTGGCGCAGCAAAACAACAGGCTACAACGACAACCCGAACAAAAAACTTAACTGACTGCCATGCTTGAATTAAGAGGGGGAATTATATCTGTCTTTACCTTGTCTCCCCACTATTTCGGCCACATGTTCAGAGCTGGGCACAGGGACGCATTCTGTTATGTTGCAGCCACGTCCTTTAGTTTCAGTTGAGGGTCCCTCGTACAGGACACATAACTTGCTCTTCCCTTGCAAAAGCCCGGTATCGCCGCCGCCACCTCCTCCGACGTTGTTAGCATGGTTGTGGGGGTTATTGTTATTGTTACTCCGGTCCTGTACTCCAGTTGCTGGAACCCCACCACCGTCTTCGCCTTCCCCGAGACCCAGCAGAGACAGCTGGCCCAACGCGACCCTGAGGGCACGAGAGTCATCCTCTTCTTCATCGGGTGGCACCAGGAGACCTTCACTACCGAAGCCGGAGCCGGCTAGATCCCCGCCGTAGCCCCCATTTTTGTCCATGATCCCTGCTAGAACCAGCAGGCTAGGCATGGCTAACAAAAGAGTGTGAGACAAAGACACGGGAAAGAGACTGGAGAAACAGCACCCGTGCCGCCTCCCCACCCCCTCCTCCTTCCAATTCTCCCTTTGCAGTAGTCCCTCCCATAGGCCGGCCCCCTCTTTCTGTCGGTTAGTTTCAACAGTTTTTTCTCTGCTCAAGGCAAACGGGACACAAGGCCGTCTGCGGGAAGAGGGGCACGGCAGTGTTATGCTCCACCCCGTCTGGTTTATACCGATCCCTCCTTGCTGAGACAAAACGAGCCGCCCTCCCGTTAGAACTGTTCTGTTTCGGGTTCCTTAGTCTATGGTAGCCTATGTATTGCAATCTCAAGTTTTGCACCACTTTTGAGACAAAATATCAAAGCAAATTCGCGCTGTTTACGCATGCTTTTTCTGCCGATCAGCTGAAGAGCGGAAATCTCACATGTTAATGTTCATCATAGCCCAAATCACCAGGATACAAAATAGCTTATCCTGGCTGGGGGGGGATTTTGACGGTCAGGAAAATACTAGTGACCATTTGTTCACGTTAAGGAATGTCCTGAACACAGCGTTTAGCACATAGGCTACTGCATGCCATGAAAATAACAAAATGCTTCAGTCATACAATATGCTCCCCCCACAACCCGGACGTGCCTTTCGTTTTTGGGGTGCCACATGGTTGTTGAGACTGAAAGAGTTAAAAGTGACATATTTTGTCGGGTCCGCCCACCCCTTTCGCTGTGGGTTGCAGCAGGTCACTGTTGTTTTGGCCGCCGTGGCGCAGGGGATGACAGGCTGGTAGCTGAGTGGGAGCCCACGAGCAGAAGAAGGAGAAGAAGGAGAGCTGTCACACGGGCGTCGCAGAGCATGTGCTTTGCTGCAGTAGGCTACTCACTGATCCTTAAAAAAAAAAAAATCTGTAACCGGAGCCTTTACAGCATCGTGAGCAAAGCCTGAACAAAGAGCAGTTTGCCTCTAACACGTCAATATCTCAAAAAGCCATGTCTGGAGGCTCATGTACAGTATATTATTATTATGATTATTATGATTATTATTATCGTATATGGATTAATGTATGTGTGTACATACAGCAGTGCATTATTATTATTAGTATATTATTTTTTATTTTAATTATTTATTTTAATTATTATTATTTCAAATATTTACTTCACCAGAGACAAAAGCTTTTTGATAAGTGGTTGTCAATATTTCACAGTTGAAACATGTTTTTTTTTTATTTACATGTAGGCTTTAGACTTGGATTTTTCTGCATGTGAAACCAGTGTCCTCGTACTCTCCCTTCTCGTCACTGTATTGAGGTGAATCTGAATCACTGAGTTAGTTTACAGCTGAATGCTGGGCTAGTGTGGATGCCCTCATGGGTCTGTGTTTGGTCCTGGTGGCTCAGCCAGATAATCTGGGGCTTGAACCCCACTGGGTGTGTTCAATTAATCACTTATCAGCACCAACATGGTCTCTCCAAACAGCGTAATTGGGTTACCCGTCCCGCAACAATAGCAGTCATATGTCTGGCAACAACTGTGCTTTGTTGAGTGTCCAGCTTGGGCTTCTAGAATCTGCGCTGCTGGTCATTATTGTGCCATTAGTGCACCTGTCCATGCCATTGTTGATACTGTGGTCTATTCATGCAAGTCTCAGAACGTTTATTCAATGGCCTAATTCGTAGTAGGCCTTCAGAACCAGATCAGAAAGAAAAAAATCCTGACAGTTGCTGCCTCCTCAGATAAGTTTACGTCATGCCACTGTCTTAGTATTTAGACAGTTCCATTATTGATCTATAACTCACAAAATAGCATGGCTGGCTACTCAACAATGACTGAAGAAATATTTGTGACAACCATCACAAAGGCCCGATGCTACAAGGGCGCAGCAGAATGATGTCATAGCAGTGGGCAGCTCAGGTGCACATAATCGTCGTCTAGACATGTCCGCCTGCTCGCTAATCAGGCCCGGGGATCCCCTGCAGTGTGCCTGAGTAGCCTGCTACTCCAGGGAGAATCAATGATGCCCCGTGCGCGGACGGCAGGGATCAAAACCACCGGCCCTCCGCATCGCACTCTGACAAGTGACCACAGCAGGCTGCCAGCCGACAAGATGGGAGGTGGAGGACACAGAAAGAGAGAGTGGCTCCAGGATCCTGGCAGGGTGGACAAGAGTGACTGCCCCCCCCCCCTCCCCGACCAACATGATGGGCTGAAGAGGCAGGAGCTGGGGCATCTTCTTGGTGACAGAGTCGGCGTGGCCAAAAGGTCATCTGCCACCACTAATGGTGTCTGCTGGGGAGTCCAAGGCCCGGATCGATAGAGGCGATGGATAACGGATACTGTTTCCTGTGCTCTACCATCTGTCTGTGTGGGAGTGGGTGTGGGTGTATGGGTGCTGTCTGTGTGTGGCTGTGTCAAGAACATCATGTGTTTTCATGTGTTTCGGTGCGTGTCCAATTCCAAACTCTCTCTCTCTCTTTCTCTCTCTCTCTTTCTCTCAACCTCTTGCCACTCTCTATTGCTCCAACTCTCTCCCTTGGGCTTACTTTGAGCCCACTTTTTTTTCTCCCTTTTTTTCTCCCTCCACAACACCCTATTATTTGGACCATCTGCTTGTGCGATCCATCTGCCTCTTGCTCTCTGGGCCCCTTGGTGGCCGAGGCTTTGGAGAGGTTTCAGATCCACATCTCTCACAGAGCCACCTTTGTGTTGTGTCCTCACACATATTTCACATTGTTTGACTGATAGTTACCCGTCATATCATGCTAGTCAACCATAAACACACTGCACACATAGACACATATACTGTGAAGTTTGAGCGGTGGCTCTGATCGCGAGTCTTCCTGGTGGGGTATGCACTCCTTTTGGTTACTTGGGCAAATTGTCTCCCAGTGAGGTCAGTGTGACTCAACAGTCCAGCTCTCAGCAGCCATGATGCCTTGCTGGAGAAAAACTGCATTTGCAGTTTTGCGGTTGCATTTTTGTGGATTTTTTTGTGAATAGAGGATCAGCAGCTAGCGCTGTATGTAAGAGCTTAAGTAGGGGTCCAAAAGCAGTCATAGTATTAGCATAAGTATTTTGGCCCCAGTAGCAGGTTTTTTTTCAAACTAGACAATTGAGTGTAGTTTAGTTTACCAGGTATGGAATGAACTGACTCTTGTGTGGTGGTGATATTACAGAACATCACATACTGACCACTACATTCACATGGACATTTATAATTATGTGTGTGTGTGTGAACCCTTTTACACAAAAAATGCAGTTTTAGCACAATTTTCATTGTTGGTGTAAAATCTAAATCAATCATGATTTTTTTGTAGAAGAATAGAAACTATGCTTTTCCATGCAGAATGGCCTTGGGTGGGGTTTGATTATTGACAGATTGTTTGAATACAGACTGACACCATTTGGGCTTCATTTGATTTCTGTGATGTGTGGCGTGGTTGGAAATTAACTGGACCCCCCCCCCCCCAAAAAAAAAAAAAAAAAAGAGAAAAGAAACACACACACATACATATATAATAACATATTCCTCCATGCACACACACACACAAGCACACACACACACAAGCACACTCGCACACTCACACACACACACACACACACACACAGCCAATTGCATAGGGAGTGGTAATACTCCCCTCATCTGGGAATATGAGTCAGGTGGCTATGACTTCATCACTTTTCCTGACTATTAGGTCATCTTTCCCCCCTTCTCTCCCTCCCTCCCTCTCTCTTTTACACACACACCCCTCCCCCCTTCTGGACTACCAATCATAATCTAAGCATTTTAGAGTAGAGTGACACACCTCAGGTGATGATTCAGTTAATACCTCTCATTACAAGTAAGCAAGCTCAGAACAATTTCAATACCTTTACATTGATATTAAATGTCAATATAAATTAATATCAATTAAACAAATGATATTGCCAAACTAGAGGCGCCGACACTAAGACCCTTACATTTGTTTGAATGCTTAGAGTCACCCCTTTGACTTCACCGATGAAAGAAAAAATAAATTAATAAGTAAAGAAATGCCTGTATAGCCCACGTGTGCTTCCCTAAGTGTGAATCAGTCAAGTCAATTGCACCAGTAAAATCCGGGAAGGCAGATGATCTGCCGTGTCTACATGTATTGTCCGCACGGGGGCGCCATTCCTCTGCATTTGAACACCAGACATTGCCGAAAGACAATGAAAAAGCTAGACAGCCAGGTGGCCTCTCTGAATCCAGGAAACAAGATGCTGGTGCGGGTCATCGGAGGATGATATTTTACTGGTAGTATCATGATAAAGATTGTCTAAACTGTAGTTATATGGAAGGGCGGGTAATGATTGATTTTGTGGGATATTCTCAAGATTTAGAGTGTTTTTCAAACACCGATAATCTACACTGCATTTGTGAACATATTTAGGATGCAGGCTACTAAAGATAAGATAGTAAACAAACAAGATTTTAAATTAGTTAGTCATAATTGCGAATGCCTTTGAAGTTGGCTTATGTAGTGTGGACTTTGTGGAGCTGATGAAATGGTGAAAGGATTTTTTTTGTAACAACAACAAAAAAAAAACGGTAGTGACTGTGTGCTAATGCAACTGAGTTCACTGACATCAGTGCAAATCAGACTGATTATGTTGTCACATGTGTAACCCAGATATTGTATTCCTTCATGTTCATAGACTACATAAACACACACCCACACAAACACCAAAATAATTATTTAGTTTGCCTGCAAAAAAAAAAAGAGTAGCCTAACCAGCATACAGTATTCAGAGTTGGATAGAAAGCTGGAATGTCATATTCTTGCGAGAGGGATATAATTCATGTGTTAATCCCAACTGTAGTAGTCGGTTAAGGTTAACAAACAGATTTTAGATGCATGGTTTGACCTCCTGTGGAGGATCAATTGCTTGTAATTGGTAAAAGATAATGTGGGCTCAGTGAGAGGAAATCAGTGCTGCATAGCCTATGGACACAAGTCTGTGTTGTCAGTCCTCCATACACTCTGTGATTCACTGCTTGGATGGTTTGTGTCACAGAAATGATAGAGAGCACAGCATTTACAGTGTGTCTTTGGGTGGACGTGATCAGCCACCAGAGGGCAGAGTATTGGCTGGATGAACAAGTTTTTTTCAATTTTAAACCATGTCCAGATGTTATTAAATCAGTTCTGTGTCTTACCGCGGAATGAGCGTGTACAGACAGCAAATAAGGGTGTTGCATCTGGCCATTTAGGGAGAATGGTTTATGGCAGACAACCCACAATTACGATGTAGAGGTTTTTAACCTTCTTAGTGAGACATCCCTGAATTATTTGGACTCATGAATAGGAACCTTCCAGCATACCCAGATGGCAATCAGCCATTTGGTTAATGGTTTCCATGGAGTATGATGCTGTATGACCTCTGTATGAGTCAGAATGCAAACACACATTCAAAGAACAACATCGTGCAATGGTGTCAAGCTACCTTGTGCACCTTATCTATCTTCATGACTGAAGTTACCACCATATATAGCAACTACTTGGAATATTAACCCACATACTGTATATTCAAGAGAGTTCAGGTCATGGTTTCTGATGACACTCGCCACTACAGATGAACAATGCAAATATGCTACAATGCATTTGTAGTGGGATGAGTGGTCGGAAGTGTTAACCCAGCTGCCTAGAAATCATTCTAGTGATAATTCAAGCAACATGCTGCTCTATCAAATGCCAAAAATGATTACATAAACAAAATAATATGAATGTCTAATGTTTTGTTTATGAGTGGGCAATACCTGATCACTCAAAACTTCAGTAGACATATTTAAGTAATAACATTGAAAGAAAAACAAAAACAGCCTAAAATATTTGCTAGCAACACACTGCGAGTATCACTTGAGAGTGTTTGCTAAGCTCAAACTACAAGCACACACCTTCTCTTGCCTTTGTCTTTTATTTATGTAGCACATTTTTATGCAGAGTACAATCCAAAATGGTCCACACTCACAGATATAACGGCTTAACCAAACAAATTAACAAATAGTAACACATAAAAAAGTAAAAAATACATAAGTGAAATCAATTCATTAGGCCTACATTTAAACAGATGAAATGTCCATCCATGGGGCAAAGGTGACTACAAAGGTGACACCTGCAGAATTAAGAAGAGATAAAAGCTACAGTCAATGCCCCATCATTAATGTACACTTCCCTCACCCATAGAGCATAATTTAGCAATTAATAATGAGGACTGACCACAGGGCAGACAGTGGTCTATTGAACAGGGGCAGTTGTCTCCTGCTTGGTGTGCTGCCTTGGACTGAGTCAGTGACAGGTGTGTGACAAAGCTGTTTATGGTATCACAAGAGAGAAAGCTCAGAGCAGGTGTGAGAGGGAAAACAAATCAGATATGATTGTTCCAACAAAGACTTTGTTTTCAGTGGGAGATAGCACAGTGGGATTCATTAATTAAAAACAATGAGAGTATTTAATCAGACAAACCCAGGATTCAGTTGGTGGTGTGCATGAATTAGGCTAGGTTCACACCACAACTATTAATGCTCATTTCTGATTCTGTTGTTTTTATTAAATGTGGCAAAATCAGATTCCTATCCCAGTGAGGACTGGTGACAGTCTTCAGCTCAGATCTACACCTGGTATGGTTTATTTAAACCACAAATGTCACGTAGGCCTATAGCAAAATCAGCTTAATGAGAGTAAAAACGTGACCAAACCAAGTTTAAATGTGATTTTGAATCTTGAAAATGTCAGATATGGACTCCGCATCTCCAGTAGACCCTAAAAACATACTAACATGGTCCATTTTGGCCAAGCAGCTCTTATAATATGATCAATATAGGTGATTATGCTAATGTATGCTAATAAGCTCAATTACACAAATTGCCCAACATATGCAAATTAGCATCCGGCAGTTTCTGCATGCTACCCATACTATATATTTCCATCATAAAACTTTGGTGTACTCAACATTTCTGGGTTCACCTTTCTGTCCACTGGACTAAATGCACAGCCCAACATTTGAGATTTATCAGTTGCTTATGGACAGTTGCTAATCTCCTGCCTTAACTGCATAATTTTGATTATAGGCTTATTTAATATATTAAATCAAAGAACTAGGCCTATTCTTTCTAGTTTGTTTTTTGCCAATAGATTCATCAATTTATGATACAGACAGCCTTCCCCAATTGTGAAAGAGGGGAATGTATAATAGCCAGACCTTTGTGAACAGATTCATTTGTAGAACTATTTTGAGTAGCCTATTAAGCATTTGCATGAGTGTGAGGGTATTTTGATTAATAAGTATGTCAGAGACTTGCTACTGTATTACCCATGTGTTTTAATGCATTTGGTTTTGTTTTCATTTTAAAAATATGTAAGTGTCTTGTTTTTTTTACTTGAGCCCTTGCCCTTCAAAATGTCTGCAAAATGTGTGTCAACATCTAGTAAAACAAATCGTATTTGGCCTGGTAGTGTGAACCTAGCCTTAGTGATTGTTTTTTGCTACAGAATAAAACTTCTACTACTTCCTTTTATTTTCATTGCTCTAATTTTTCCTTATTAAATCTAGGTGTAGTTTTTAACATAGATTGAGGTGAGGTTACATACTTTGTTGCAGAGAGTGCATGCACCTCCAACTTTCACCTACTGTATGCATGCACCTACACAAGCATCTTGATGAAGCCATTTTTATGAACTATTCCAGATGATACTGTATCTGACTGTTTATCTTGTCTCTGACTGTTATCTTTACAGTTGGTGATATACATGATAGCCTGTTGTACCTTAACTTCCTCTGTGAACCTAGTTCACCAAAGTTTGTATGGAGACTTGTCTTCTTCTCTTCTTTTCGTATCTTGTTTTACTGTTTGCCTTTTGTTTTGTGGTGGATGTGACATGCAGCACTTGAACAGACTTTGGGGTGAGGGTTTTGATGCTTTTTCATCCAGTGAGCAAGATTTGTATTGTACAACAATTTCGTATTTATATAAATAATGTAAAGATGTCTTAGATACAGCACATCTTTATATTTAAGAGATGATGTACTTAATTGCTCTACATGATGTCACTGACTCCTTGGTTAGCTAAGAACAATGACAAATATAGGTGCAAGCAGCAATGAGGGGGCCAAGCTGTTGAGCAAGTTGTCATGGCAACGCAATTATACACAGATACAGCTTCTATCCACAAGCCATCAGAATGCTGAACTGTCATACTCTTCCTTATACCTAATCTCATCAACCTTACACTTCATCAGGGTTGTTCTTTTTTCACTCCCTTTTTTGCATTTGCCACTTGCATACACCCTATTACCCCCCCCCCCCCCCCACACACACACACACACACACAAACCCCCCACATCAAATGTATTGTGCATCCTCAGGTTCTGGTCAAGAGTCCACATACTAATTTTGGTGTCAATACGAGAAAGTGTTTCTAATTATAGCACCCCTAGTGGTCAAAGGTCAATAAATGTATTGTGCGTCCTCAGGATGTGATCCCGAGTCCATGAACCAAGTTTGGTTTCAATATGTGAAAGCATTGCAGAGATATAAGCTAATTTCCTGTAACTCTAGCACTCCCCTAGTGGTCAAAGGTCACTAATTTTATTGAGTGTCCTCAGGATTGGGTCCCAAGTCATATACTAAGTTTGGTTTCTTTACGTGAAAGTGTTGCTGAAATAAGAGTCTACTTCCTGTGATTATAGCGCCACCATAGTGGTGAAAAGTCGTCAAATTTATTGAGCCTTCTCCTTATTGGGTCCTGACCCCATGTACCTACTTTGGTTTTTATATGTCAAAGCGTTGCTGAAATATGACTACTTCCTTTGATTATAGCACCCCCATAGTGGTCAAAAGTCATACAATTTATTGAGCCTCCTCCTTATTGGGTCCTGACTCCATGTACCGACTTTGGTTTCTATATGTTAAAGCGTTGCTGAATTATGAGGCCACTTCCTGTTTGGTGGCTTCGGTTGTGACAGGCGACAGGTTTTGAATATGGCTCCAAAAAGCAATGTGTTTATGAGTCATGGTCTGACGATCATCTGTATCAAGTTTCGTGAAAATCGGATAAACTTTATGACCTGTGAAAACTTTTAAGTGTTTTTGATGAAATCCAATATGGCGTAAGGTCCAATATGGTGGAAATTGACATCATGGGGTGCGTTGAGTTCGGCCTTATCCAAGGATTCCACAGATACCTCAATGTGTACGGTTCAAACGTTAGGCGCATAGATGTAATGCAAACTTTGACGCATTGGTGGAGCACTTGACACGAAACTTGGTGACATGAATCATAGGACTGTACCATCAATGTGCCAAATTTCCCAACTTTTTACTGTATAGTTCAATGGCAAATGAGCGTTTCGTAATAATAATAAGGACACAGAATCGGGTTGCCTCGCAGCTTCGCTGCTTGGCCCCCAATGACAATGCCTATGGTCATGTGTAGGCTATATATCCCCTCCCACCCTTTGGTTCTGTTAACACCTGACGAAGACCAACTTTGGTCGAAACGTTGTGTAATTAAAATCACAGCAACAGTGTGGAGGTTACAGACTTTACCAGCCGCATCAATAGCAGGCCTATTTTCAACCACTGTTTCAACGAAATATAGGATTTAGCCTACAGGCATATTATTGTCCTGACTAATCACACTTCCTTATCCTGACGGCTTGACTATTATATTACAGGACTCATTACTCAGTCATTATTCATTATCAGAATTGATCACCATAAACGGAGTGTTTAATTGTACCATTATGGCATTAACCATTATGGCAGAGCATAATTGTACCATTATGGCATTACAGTTTTTTTCAATTGCTAACAAGCGCGTACCCATACTTTAGATACTTTTTCTAAACTCTTAACACAGACTCACACCTACAAAACACATTTGGCCAAATGGATAATTTCCTTCTCAAAAACACATTTTGTTAAATATATACTAACTCTTCATTTCAAAACGGAACACATCTTTCTCTGCACACACTAACTTTACCAAAACACTGGAAATCTGACTCAAAATGAAATTATTCTGTCAAAGAATAACACTTGTTTTCACTTCACAAGGTACATGCAGTCAATCAAAGTATACCAGGTTTCAAAATACGGGCTATTGTTGACATTACAAAAACTGCATAGACTTTTATGTTTCAGTTTTACAGGTATTTGCATGCAAAACATGCTCTATCCACAGTTTTTACACTAAATTTCTTGGTTGGGAACTGTATGTCCACATGTAAGGTTCACATTCAAAAGCATTCCAGTAAAAAGCAAATCAGTTTTTTCCCTTCACTGTTTACTAAAGGAGGTACAGTAGAAATACAGTATGATAGAACAGAAAAAGTTTTACAGTATTGCTTACAGTAAACAAAATATCCATGAAACACACAAGAGTATTCTGAACAAAAAACATCAGCAAAAAGCCCAGATAAAAAAGAGGGGGGGGGGGACTAAAAAAAACACAAAATTACTGTATCTAATCTCTGCGATCTTCACCTCAGGGTTAGGCCACATGTTTTCATCAACATCTCATCTGATATTATCCAAGGCGATGCACCTGAGATAAAAACCATTTGGTAGCAGAAGCAGAGCAGAAGCAGAGGTTTTTATAGTGTATCTAAGGTTTGGAATATTGTGTTTGCTATTGTGGGATGTTGTGTGTTAACATTCGCAAATACTACAAAAACAATCCATAGTTTTGTTGGGAGGTATAGCTTGTCTGTTAAGAAAATGTAAGCATTGTGGAAATGTGTTGACTGACTGCATATTGTGTGAAAACGACATGAAATGTGTGAATGGTATGGCCACAAAAGACTGATGCTGTGCTAATTGTGTTTAGAGTTTTGAAAATGTGACAACTGGTTAGACAAACGCTTGTTAGCGACTGAAAAAAATTGTAACACGTGTTTTATTGTAGCCTACCACCAGGACTTGTCAATTTGTCAATTGTCACAAATGTAAAATCTTTTTCAGTCCCACTGTTGTTTTGATACAGTGCTGCCTGCTGTACATATTCTGTGACTTCATACTCAACACTGACCTTGCTACTGCCAGTCTGATATCTCCCTCTGAAGTCAGAGAATAGTCCAGCCCTAAAATGTAATGCAGTGTGAATATTAGCCACAGGGGGCAGCGTCTCGTGCCCTGGAGCCTCAAGCTGCACAGAAAACTTAGCAATGTTTGCAGGCCTCAAAACATGGGGTGGCTCTTTCAGGAATGTAGGTAAGAATATTTCTTCTCTGGGCCCATCCTCACTGTGGCCTTTCATGTAAATAACCTCAACAGTGTATGTCAGTGGTAGCCAGTTTCAGCTGGTTTGGGTTGTAACTCTTTGTTGTAACAAATGACACAGCAGTATTGCATCCAATCTGTTGCAAAGCCATGCCTTTTCTGATTTAATTAATGACACCTGTATTTGGCTTTTGTCACTCAATTTTGTTTATCCTTCACCTTTCTAAGTGTATATGACTTGAGATACATTTGAGTTTATATAGACTGGCTTTGTTGTTACTGTGAAAAGTTTGGTTACTTGTTAAAGAAGTCAGCCAACACACACCGCTAGACCTTTTTTGAATCTGTGAAGGAAACTTCCAAAGAAAATACACAGAGGCTGCGTGAAGTGATTGTGTTTTTGCTGCATTCTTGGAATGCATTTGAAGTCGGGGGAAGACAAACCTGTGGGCTGTTAGAGTAACATGCCATTAGCGGCCTGTCATGTCTTGCAACCTGTATTAGGTGGAGGCTGCATGTTTGCAGTCATACCACATTTCACAGGTCCTCTGTGTGTGAGTGTTCCAGATTCCCATGACTTTTTGTTTGTTTGCTTGTAAGAATGTACTCGATTAGTAGGCTAGGCAGGTATGTGGTTGTGCCATGTGTGCTTCCTACAGATAGTGCCATGCAGGAAACAAATGTTCAGCCAAAGAGGGGTTTGGTGATGGGAGGAAAAAAACATGTCTGTCTCGTGAAAAAGCTGCATTGTCACCAGGAATGTTGGAGGGGCCTGAGAAAGTGGGGAAAAGACACTTGGTTGTACAAGAGAGTGGTTTGTTTTCTTGGGGGTGTGAGCTGTCCCCAGTCTCTCTCTCCTTGGCTCTCTCTCTCTCTCTCTCTCTCTTTGGCTCTCTCTCTCTCTCTCTCTTTTTCTTGCCCTCTACCTCTCTCTCTCTCTCTCTTTCTCTTTCTTGCCCTCTCTCTTTTTCTATTCTCTCTCTCTCTCTCTCTCTCTCTTTCTCTTTCTTGCCCTCTCTCTCTCTTTTTCTATTCTCTCTCTCTCTCTCTCTCTCTCTTGCCCTCTCTCTCTTTTTCTATTTTCTCTCTCTCTCTCTTTTGCTCTCTCTCTCTACCTTTCTCTCTGACCAGGCTTTTCCATGGCCAAGGTCATGCTTGACTGCCGAGCCAGCCAGTCAGCCCTGCTCCTGCATAGGCAGCAGTATGGTTGTTGGGTGTCCATCCAACATTGCCTCACCCAGGGCCAGGGAGTTGCCCTGCTCACAGCCTAATCCCACACGGTAGAATAAAGGGATTGGCCAAGGCACTTTTCAGAACTCCACCCTTTTGTGATAAATATTAGTGCAGGTTTGTGCATCCTACTAGAGATGGACATCTCCCGTTTTCTTGGGGGAGAGACAATTTCCTCCTCTGGCTCCGCAGCCGACAAGGATGACTTTATTCTTGTTTGAATACTACAGCTGAGCTCGATAGGCGAGATTGTAAATCTGTAATTTCTCTTCATTTTTTATGACAAAGGATTGGTGCGGGACTTTGCCCAAGCCACCGTGGCCTAGAGGGCCGAGTGTCTCATTTTCAGGGAAAATTCTCAGCTCTCTAAAGCAGATCAGTGCTGTCAGATATGGCAAACATCATCATCATCGCTCAGTCTGGATATTAGGAGTGTGGAGGGATTTCTTAGGACTTGAGATCAGTAGTGCGTCAGCAAACTGAAAAGATGACTGGGACAGAGAGCAGAAAGTGAAAGGGGAGCAACAGAGAGCAGAGCACGAGCAGCTCCCTCAGCCTTTGTGGGCAGACCGCTAGAGTCCAACCCCGGCTCCTCCTCTCCTCTCCTCTCCCGCCTCCATCTATCATTTTTTTCTCTCTCTCACTCTCTCTCTCACTCTCTCTCTCTCTCTCTCTCTCTCTCTCTGTTCGCTTGCTCTGCCGCACATTAACTGGGGCTGAGAAAAGCTGGCAGCCAGTGCTGAGCAGACGCCAGAGGAGCACAGAGCGAGGCGGCATTCCTGTCCTGAGTCTTCACAGACTGCTCCCAACTCCAGAGACCAAAGTCAAACTCTCAGACAGACAAGACCAGCCTGACAGGGGAAGCCAGATCCACCATTTGCAATTAAAAGAGCAGGTAGAAAACTTTTATTTGTGTTGTAGTTTGTGGTTTGTTATAGTAGTTTTACCTATAAGTCTTGGGAGTGTTGTGCTGGCAGTTTCTTGATAGTTTTAGTCAGAGTTTGAATTAGAGTTTAATTTGAGCAACTCATTGGCATGTGTAAAGCAGTGGTGTGGTTCAGATAGAAATGTGTTTTATCATTTGTTTCTTTTTGCTTATAAATGCTGAATACTTTTTTCTAATTCTGTTGTATCTGTGTTCCAATGCCCGCTTTTGAATGACCGTGCCATGTCTTAATACAGATTACAGCTATCATCATCACTGCCGTCATGATTGAAATCTTGTCTTAGTGCTATGTTGTTGACAGCCACTCAAGACACTGCAGCCTAATTCCAGTAGTTTATCTGGGAAGCATACAGAATGTCAGCTGAGAAATGAATGGGTTGTGACGATAGAGTAGGCTGAGCTGGCCGCTAAAATGACCAACTGCTTGTAGCCCTCGTGGCTGATATTTAGGAGTAAGCTCTGGATCCATAACCTTTCCCAGTCAGCAGATGGCATGAAGTGAAGTCATTAGCATAGTCTTAGGAAACCATAACTTTTGAAATAAATAATAAATGTCTATTACCCAACTCGTGTGAGGCGGTAATGAAAACAGTGTGTCTTTTTGCGTAAGCTGAGATGACTCCTCACTGAAATACACACATCTTTTGGGGTGTGGTTGGGGAGGGCATGGCAGAGCAGGAAGAGACCTTAATGGGGAGAGGGAGGGAGGGATGGGAAAGGAGGACTGGAGTAGGGATGGAGGGAGGGACGGGTGGATGGAAAGGATTGGAGTAGGAGTAGGAATGAGGAGAGTCTCCTCTCATGAATTTATTCCATGGTCTGTCATTTACCTCGTCATTTAGACAGCTACAGCTCTTAGAGTCAAGTCTCTGTGTCAATGTGTTACATGAGGCAGCGGTCCTCTCCTCACACCCCTATGTCTCTCTCTCTTCCTCCCCGCGTCTCGGCTGTCCCCAGCTTCAGTCCACCCGTCTTTCCGAACCCCAACGATGGAGACCCCAGCCCAGAAACGCAGCAGCCGTGGAGGGGCAGCGAGCGCCGCGGCCTCCCCCAACCGCATCACGCGCCTCCAGGAGAAGGAGGACCTGTGCAACCTCAACGACCGCCTGGCCACCTACATCGACAAGGTGCGCTCGCTGGAGTCCGAGAACGCCGGCCTGCGCATGCGCATCACCGAGTCGGAGTCGGAGGTCAGCCGCGAGCTGGGCGGCATGAAGGCCGCCTACGAGAACGAGCTGGCCGACGCCCGCAAGACGCTGGACTCTGTGGCAAAGGAGCGCGCACGGCTGCAGCTGGAGCTCAGTAAAGTGAGGGAAGAGTACAAGGACCTCAAGGCCAGGTAAGTGGTCCAGACTGTACTGGACAAGACTGGACATGATGGGATACGAGAAGAGTGTTTTTATTGACATTCCTGGATGAAAAAAATAGAGGATAGAAAGGGACTTATGAGGGCATTTCAAAAGCATTAACAGAACACAATTCTAAATCAAAGTAACTTCCCCAGATCAGACTCACACATTTGGAGCACCATTTTTATTAACTATACACCAGCAGGAATTTTAAGAATGGTTTAAGAGAAAAAAAGATTATAGTGAGGAGAAATTATCTGTTTCATTCTAATCAATATTACTTTATGAACCAGACACCGTATACAAGTCTGAGAATTACGAAGTTTGTGTGAAGCAAACGTGAATGTTGTGTATGGCATTTGAATGGTAGACCAGGCAGAGGGGGGGGGGGGGGGGGGGTTACTATAGTTTAGTCCATGATTTAATCTAAAAGCACTCTGAATGAACCTCAAAAATGATATTGAAATGTTACCGTGCAAGATCTCAGTAGGCACTTACCTCTATTATCTTCATAACTTACTTGACATTTCAAAAACAATAATACCATCTGAACTGACTGACATTTTAAAGTAATTACCCCGACCCTCAGGATGAGTGCATGCACGCGGGGGAACAGGACTGTCAGCTCTCTGCTGTAATGTTAACATGCTTTTGACTGAGGGTTTCCTCATACTCTACTGGAGTAGAGCATTATAGGAATGTTTACATTCCCCTTATCCTCAATTTCAACGTTTAATTAAAGTCCAAATCAAAGTGTATTGATGATGGGAGAACGTCCAAACCCTGTCATGAAGAGATTTTCGCTCTGTTACCAACAGATTTGGGAAAATGTCAAATTAAATGGGATCCATCTGATCTTTTTATCAGAGCCTTCTATATATGGGAACCCCACATGCGGTAAGACCTCAGTTGCCTTTAGCGATCTAATGACAATTACATCATGCCTTTCTGCTCTGCTGCCAGTTCAGCAGTAGAGAAGCCAAGCAGCACATAAACAGTATATAACACCAACTAGCCTGAAGGCAGACCTGATGAGACGCTGTGCTGTGTTGGAGAGATTACGGAGCTAACCGTGTGTCTGTGTGTGTGTGTGTGTGTGTGAGTGAGAGAGAAAGGGTGGTGTGGGTAGTGGGTAGGTAGAACCACTGATCCCCTGAAGGCAGGGAGATGGATGACATGGAGGCCCAGTCATGCGGCCACACCTAGTCTGTAACCTGGATTGAGTAATGACAAGTTTAACACTTCGCCAGCACTCCCTCTCTCTGTCTGACACTGGGACTTGTTTGGCTTTTCCAATGTAACTTTTGGCTGAGCCCTTCACAACGCGGTAGCAAGTAGAACGCGGCCCGCCTGAGGGTGATTGAGGTGCTGTGGTCAAATCGAACACACTTTCAGGTTTGAAGCTCAACATAGCCTCCGTAACCAAGGAAAAACGAAACCCAAAAGCAGCCTACCACACACACTGTCTAGGCGCGCATCTCATTGACATTTGTTGCTGGTTAGGCAATCAGTGTTCAGATGTTAATCTCCTCGTTTTCCCTTAAAGCTCTTGAAACAAGGCTCCATGACTCCTTATTCAAGAGTTGCTGAGGAGGCATGTCAACACCGAGCCTTTACCTTCAGTCCATAAACTCCCGTCTGTGTGCTTTGGGTGTTAGCTCATGGCCCCCTTCATTCATTCGCACATTCATACATTGTTTCTCAAGGTTATCTCTGTGTGTATGTTGGGCAGTGGAGAGCAAATGCTTTGGTGTGTTGGTGGAGGTGTGTCCCATTCCACGTTTGCTGTTTTAAGCACATCATGTTGCGTAATCGTCTTCCTCTGATGTGATGTTTGTGACACCTTAACTGTTTGAAACATGAGGTTACTTTTGTACATTCTGATTGACTGTAAATAATAGTTCCCATAGTAACTCTGTATTGGTCTTTGCTAGTCTTTTCTCACACATAGCTCCTGTTTAAGTAGAAGCTTAGTTAGATTTTCCCCTTTTAGAAGTGAAGCCCCAGCGGATAGTGGAAGTTGGTGTCTCCTAGGGAGAGATCAATCCCTACGCTCCATGTCCCGGAAATCACTCAATTATGAGGTTTAGGACTCAGCGAGAATCCATCTCTGATGTCGCAGCAGGCAGTGTGTTAGGGGAGTGTTTGGTTACCATGGCAGCACTGTAGCCTTGCCATGGGTGTGTAAGGGAGGGGGAGGAGCGGTGAAGGGGCGGCGGTTCTCGAACTGACGATCGAGTGAGTCAGATGCTTTTCAGGGCCGTGTGGGAATTGCCTTGCCATGGTCAGATGATCTGGAGCCAGACACCAGCCCTGTGCCTGGAAACTCTGTCTTGCTTTTCCACTAGTTTTTTTTTATGAGGTGCAGCCAGGGAGTCTGCTCTGTTAATGTTTTGCATGTTTGATGTGTGTGTAGGCTACACAGTGTCTGGTGAAAGTGTTTTAATGGGTGGAGCTGTGATGAAAAGTGTGAGTAAAATAGCAATTTGCCTGATAAGCCACCCAGAATGCCTTGCGCAATTCAAATGTTTGCACAGCTCACCTTTGGTCACACTGTAAATGTGTAACTCATTCACAACTCCTTTCACCATTATACTTGGCCGTGACACATTGTTAGTCTATCTCATGCAAGCTGTAAAAAAAAGTGGCTGCTGGATTGGAATGCCTGCCCTACAGCATGATGTCGTCTTCAGTAACTTTGTGTTTGATCCGTTCGACCCAGTTGGCCAGTCAGAGCAACAGTACAGTTGGCCGGTGCAGAGCAACCGTATTTGACCATTTGTCAGGGCAGAACAACAGTGCTCCCATTCACTTGCGTCATGTATGAGAGCCTTGTGAACTAGCAGCACTGCTTGAATGAATGAAATGAATGAGTAAAATGAATGAATGAGTGAAATGAATGAATGAATGAATAACTGACTGACTGACTGACTGACTGAGTGTGACAGATGCTTGTACAGCCAGAGTGCGCAACTGGTCAGGTCGCATGTGCTTCCGACCATGAGTCGGCACATGCCCATTTTAGACGTGCATCTGTTTGTCGACGTCATGGCTACCGGGACACCCTCCTGTCTCTTCTTTGGAGTCGCCTGAAACGGGACCCCACGTGCCGGCTGGAGCATGTCCCCGGTGGCTGGCTGAGCTGTCTCCTTTAAAACACACACACACACACACACACACACACACTCTGTCTCTCACTCATACACATTCAGTTCTCTCTCTCTCGCTCGCTCTCTCTCTCCCCCTCCCTCACATACGCACAGACTCAGCCCACCGGCTGAGCAGCTGAAAGGTATTCTGCTGTTTACAGTAAACCTACTGTCATCACCCACAAGGAGGATAAAAGCCTGCTTGATCTTGTCCTCATAATAACGCTGTGTGTAGTCTAGTTGGATGATACAGAACGGAAAAGTTGGTTTGTGTTACACAGAAGTAGACTCCCCCCAACCCTCCCCCCCCCGTCAGTGGGACGTGTGATCTGGGCCCTGGGGGTAAAAGGGGAGACTCTGCCGGTCTGTTTGCCAGTGCTGCAAGTGCTCTTTGTGCAGCTGTGCTGTGCCACTGCAATATGCTTCAAGCCATGCAGATAATGCTGGACTCGTGAGCGTGTCAAAGTGTCCTAACACGTGTTTTGGAGGTGTGAATGTTATGGACGGAGTCTTCAGGTAGATTTTGGTGTGTGTGTGTGTGTGTGTGTGTGTGTGTGTGTGTGTGTGTGTGTGTGTGTGTGTGTGTGTGTGTGTGTGTGTGTGTGTGTGTGTGTGTGTGTGTGTGTGTGTGTGTGTGTGTGTGTGTGTGTGTGTGTGTGTGTGTGTGTGTGTGTGTGTGTGTGTGTGTGTGTGTGTGTGTGTGTTCGCGCTCGCAGTGCCCACATGTTTATTTTCCTGTGCTCAGATGGCATATTATCTCCTGCCACACCCCTTGGCATGCAGAGACGGCATTGTGAATACAGGAAGGCGGTGCCTCTTAGAACTGGATTTATCCAGCCACCATGCCACTCTTATGATTCAGAAGCACACTAAATTATTTTCTATAACTCATGAATCCTCAGTAGTAAACATGTTGACTGCATCAGTCTCCTAAGACTTGATGTCCCCTTTCTCATTGTTCCTGAGTGGACCTTTTATTTAATTTGAAAAGCACTTTAATGCTTCCTTGTAATACTTTTGTAATTGTTTGCATTACTTTTTGAGTTACCCTTAAATTATTGCGCAATGCAGTGCAACATTCTGCAAGTTCTCCAGAACTTCTCAAGAAATACAGAATGTTTGGAGGGTCATGTTCTTTTTCAGTAAACCAGTATCCTTTATGGATACTCAGAACATTACAATTATCATAGAGTACAGCTGGCTGCAAGCCTATGATATGTCAGTATATTACAGTATATTTCCTTTATCAAGTCCTCACTGCTTCCTGTTTGTAGAAAGAGACCATATGTACAAGGACACAAAGGAAGTTTATTGTCACATGCATATAGTTACTGGAAGTAAGAAATGCAGTGAAATGATGTCTGGTGTCAGCTTATGTCTCCTGCTAACATATGATTTCATACCATTGTAATGATCTGGTATTCAAGTATCAAATTCATTGTTCTACTGTTAGATTAGCAATCTAATTCTAAATGGTGATATCCGTCCGTAGTCATATCCATTAATCATGATCTATTTATTACTCTATTCACTGTGCACATTCTCCAGAGCAAAGACCCCTGTGAGGGATGCTGTGCACAGTTATTTTCTAATGTCCCTAACAGAAGGAATTGACAAAACAAGACATCTACTGTACGTGTGTGGGGCCCCTTCTCTTTGCTATGCACACCACCTCCCTGGGTCCGATTATCTGCTCACATGGCATCTCGTATCACTGCTATGCAGATGGCACACATCTCTATCTGTAATTTCCATCTGACGACCCCTTGCTCTCTGCACGGATCTCTGAATGCCTTTCAAACTTTATCAAACATGGATAAAGGCACACCATCTCCAGCTGAGCTCTCAAAAACCGAACTGCTGGTCCTCAACAAAAAAATTGACTCCCATCTCTTGCCCGTACTAGGGTAGTGAGAAACTTAGGAGTCACGATTGATGATCAACTAACATTCTCTGATCACATTGCCTCGGTTGCACGATCGTGTCGCTTCGCACTTTACAACATAAGACAGATCAGGCCTTATCTGACTCAATATGCTACCCAACTCCTGATACAGGCCATGGTAAATGTAAATGTAAATGAAAGCAAGAGATGTTGCAGCTGTGGTTAAGGAATTTCTTTGCCATAAAAGATATGGTAGCACACCTGTGTGTCCAAGACCATTTCTGCCAAAAAAAGCATATAAAATACTGGAAACATGCATCTACCATTTTCTTAGACACCAGTGTAGGGATCTCTATAGAGAATGGAAAAGATACTGAGGTTGCCATTGTTTGACTAATACAATGTATGAGAGAAACGGTTATCCTTTCACAGTGTTCTAGTTGTCCCTCCGAGCCCATAACCTGTGGAATCTCCCGGTGTCATGGCCGTCTCGGGTGATGCTGGACCTGTCTTGGGGGCTGGGTGGGGACAACCCCTACCCTGGAAATCTTAGAGAGCGAGTCACTCCGGCAATCAGTAATGATGCTCATTACCCATGCCCTTGCAGCCGAGCTGCACCAATCACATCGGTGTATCTGATGAAGGCGGGCCAGAGGCGAGCTAACGAATGACGACAGCGCTGAGACTTCGAAGTCTGGAATCAGTCAGTAAACATTGGTCGTAGTGTTATCCAATTGCGTGCAGTGATATTTTCAAATGCATGCTTGGTGCCGCCCCTCGAGTTGGGCCATTTTTTAATTACTCATAGCCAAACCCTAAATCGTTCTAGATTTGGTTCTGGATGTCCAGGCAAGACAACCCCTGTGCTGCTTCTTTTTTTTAAAAATGGTAACTGGTAATATTGGCTGGGGGATAGTTTCATTTACAGGGGATAGTTTCATGTCTGTATATTGCGGTTTGAATTACTGCTACTGTATTCACAGTTCTGGTCGCTGCAATGGTTTTGTTCTTTATAGGTGTCGTGAACCATATACATTCCAAATTAACTCTAATGGTCATAAAGACAGAAATAACTTGTCGTTTGTTAAGCTTCATCTCCTGGTACCTATAAGGCCCTTGTGGGCACATTTCCTCATTGGCAAAGCCGCGTAGGTACAGTACTCTGTAAAAAGTCTCTCGTACAAATGCAGGAGTGATGGAAAGCAGATGTGGGGAGCATTGTGAATTGGCTGGATGGCCACAGAGGCCTTATTGTTGGTTGGCGTCGAGCTGGGAGTCAAGATAATGAAAGAGAAGGTTTTGGCCATCCACGCACCATGCCTATGTTCCAGGGGCACCACACAGTGTGTAGGAAAGTGTGTGTGTGTGTGTGTGTGTGTGTGTGTGTGTGTGGATGGATCAGAGTTTCCATGGCAGTCAAGGCTTTTCCAAACCAGACTATGGCCAAGAACTAATGAGTCACTCACTGAAAGTAAATCACTTAAATATGGTAGTGTTGTGTGGACACACACACACACACAAACGACGGCTGTGATTGGATGTTTGATGGAGACACGTTTGACTCATTTCCTCCGTTATGTAATTGTTGTACCTCCCCAGGGAATGAAAAATATATTTCTATTATGTTTTGTAGATGCATCTTTTATGTAGTGAATGAACTCAAGATGTCTTTAATGGGACTTTGTAGTGTTCTATGTGCTCTTTCAGCTCTGCACAGATGCATGAGAATGAATTCTCAGTGTTTTACAAAAAGTTATGGTTTTGATGCACTTTTTCATTGCATCCACTAATCCACTAATCTACTTGAAAGTGTGTTGGAGACACTGCCTTAATCTTTTGTGGGATCAGTTTTTTTCCCCCCCATCTGTCCTTCATGCATGCTTTGCATCCCTGGCAACACTCTTCCAGAGTTGAACAGGGATATTATTTAGAAGTCTGGTGTTTTCTTGTGTAGTCCTTTTATTACTGGCTTTTGACTGCTATGTTCCGTTGTCACGATGCAACTTTGAAGCCCATCATGTCCAAACCTGAGCCTCTCTGTGTTTCTGTGTGTGTGTCTTTGTCTGGCTTTGCACTGTGTCTGTGTGTGTGGTATTGTAACACCGCTGTTAGTGCATTGCACATCTACATGCATAGGGGTGGATTGCCCTAATGTGGGACATTATTTGCTTTTCTGACTTCTGTATTAGGATACAATGTGAGGGCAGCACATTAAGTCCACATCCAATGTTGATGACAGGACCCTACATCTTTGGCATTCCCATAGTTTCACTGGCATTCATTATATACCCCTGTTTGGTGTTTTGTCTTCAAAGAGGGCAGCTCTCTCTGCAGCTCCTCACATGGCTGCCCCATGTGGCCTAGCCTAGCGTGAGGGAGCTCCTCCAGCTCCTCACCGCAGGCTTTGGTGTCTCTCCAGCACTCCTAATGCTGCACCCCAACCCCCCCCAGCTCCAAACTCTCTGCATGCATGAGGGTAGATGAGAGTGCCTGGGCTTGGCCTGTGTTTCATTCCCTGACAAACCCAATCAGATGGTGTTTATTGTTGCTGTACATGAAGGGTATGGCGTGCACCAGGGGCTTCGGAATTGGGGTTGGAGCCTCCGTGTGTTTGTGGGAAGGGGGCTTCATATGTTAACTCTCTGTTCAGGAAAGGGGCCTCCATGGAGCACTATGCTCAAAGTGCCCAAAAGCTGTTGCTACACTTCCGACATGCAGTAACTTATATGACCAGGAAGTGTGATTATAAAGTACAAGATGCTAATTGTGCCAGATTGGTTATTAGAGTGAGCAGGCTCATTTCCAGATGGACCATGTGCTTTTGGTCTTGGATTTTTCTATATTGGTGTATATGTTGTTGGACATGCTTGGCCGTTATGAATTATGTTTTATATTTATGGTCTCTGGCAGACACTTTTGTCCAAAGTGACCTGCAGTATATGAGTTGACTTCTTGTCTGATTCATCAAGATTTGACTATGGTTTTGATAAACAAACTAGATTCAAATGCGTCTGGTATGTAATGTTACTATGGTGCTTAATGCTGGCAACGTGAGTTTTATTTCCCCATCAAATGCAAATTCAGGCCTTGCAGTGTGAATGCTCATTTGCTACTCATCTGCACATCCATTAGCACAGGAGGAAAAAAGGAAGGAAACCCCTCACTCTGCATGATTCACAGTGAATTACAATTCACTTCCACGGGCCAGTCTCATAAAAGAGCTCATAAAAAATATATAATTTTTTTTTGCAAGCACATAAAAGGAAAAGCACAAGGCATTTGTCAAAGTTTGTGAAATTCACACAAAGAGGAAAGATGTGTGAAAGGGCCACACCCAACAACCGGTACAGTATACGGTGTACACATTCAATCAGCTCTTGTGTTAGCGTAGCTCCAGCCTTGTATTTGGATAGTGTTAATACAAGATTTGGCTATCTCTTATCAACTCTTTTGAATCAGTTATCTGACCTTGTCAGAGTGTATGGAAAGCACTGCTTCTCAGACCTCGAGAGACCAGTGATGCATTCAAAAATTAGCTCTATAAATATGGGGTTCTGAAATCCCAAATAAGGCATGCTACCACTGGCTTCACGCTTTTGAAATGTAAATAAATCACCAAATCAGTTTGACCAATCTAGTCAGGAGTATTATGTCACTAGTACTCCTGAAATGCACAGAGGAAATCCTCCATCATGCTCAAGGATATAAAACGGACAGATTTGTGTTTGATCTTTCCCTGTAGCTCTGGCAGTGTGTCGCTTGAGCATCGGTTATCTTTCGTATCAAAAACATGTCAACTAAACAAGCAATCTCCATTGTCTCGTAACCCCACAGAACTGGAGAAGAATGCATCTAAGCCAGTCCGTGCTCGTCTCTCTCTCTCTCTCTCTCTCTCTCTCTCTCTCTCTCTGTCTCTGTCTGTCTCTGTCTGTCTCTGTCTGTCTCTGTCTGTCTGTCTGTCTGTCTGTCTGTCTGTCTGTCTGTCTGTCTGTGTGTTTTCTGTTTCATTGTAAATGTTATGCAAGTGTCTGGAAGGACTTCAGGTCTTATTTCTTGTCCTTTTTTTGAAAGCATATTGAAATAGACCATATGCCTCTGTGGTACTCCAACAATGGAAGTTTGTCTACCACACATCTGTGTTCAGTCTGGCTGGAATATGATGCTTGCCTTACGCTTCATCATCATACTACTGTATTCAGACATTTCATTGAAGAGTTTTCCTATTGCATGTTATCCAAAATGTGATGTTAATCATTTAGGATCAGCAGTACAGAGGGGTTCCCTTTGAGAGAGTTAGGAGAGCTGATCTTTTTTATTCATAGTGGACTGTTGAAACGTGTGTACTAGCCCAACTCCCAAGTTTGGAAAAGTGTGTTTTTAGGTACTTCTGAGTCATCAGTGTTATATGTAGTTTATGTGTCTATAGGGCTCTGTGTGCTACATCCACTCTCTGAACATCTGCAATCTACTACCTTTCTCACCCGAGCACAAATGTAGTCTTTCAACACACACATACATTTCCACTTCAATTCATTGGAAAGCTCCTTCGGTATGCAAGCGTGACTCAAACTGCAGTCTGTGCATTCAGAGGGAAACCTTTAAACAATCATCCATCAGGGAATGGGGGGACCCTTGGCTAATTTCTCTGGAAAAGTTTGGCTTGTTTGGAGTGTGACTCACCAAAGGGTCCCCACCCTTGTGTGCCCACACATGCAGGCATGCCTGTGTGTGATTGTGTGTGTGCGTTTGTTTGCGTGCGTGCGTGTGTTTGCGTGCGTGTGTGTGTGTTTGCGTGCGTGCGTGTGTGTGTGAGTGTGTGTGTGTGTGTGCACATGCCTGTCCTGCATCAGTGACTAGAGTAGATGGTTTCGCAAGCCAAGGCTGCGTGGGTGTGGGTGGCAACAGTAGTAATCGTTGCTAGAGTGGACCTGTCTAGCACCTGGTGCCTCAGGTAGAGCGCCTTTTAAAGTAGGTTTATTGTATGGTCTAGCATTACTGGAGATAATATGCCTGACATTAGATGGCCAAAGAATGCAGAACATGTTGTTTTTTAGAGTTTGGCTCTAAGAGCCTCAAGCCATTCACTGCAAGAGAGGACCGTAAATACTTTTATGACCTAATATATGCCATAGAGGCCTTCTTTCCACCCAGTAGCCTGTGTAAGTTAAATGGACACCTTAGTTTAAATCAATGTGTAACTAGACTTGAAATGTTTATATGTTTGTTCACTGTAAGGATCATTCAAAATACCATTTTTTTGCGTTATGACAAATGAATCTTCTGGCATTTGCCGGTTTAGTGCCATTTCTTGTCCTAGTGTGCAGGTAGATTGCCTTTTCAGAATGCAGAGAATGTCCATAACTAAACACAGGTTTTTTCGACATGTTACTGTCATTATTTTGGCAAGTAAAATGTGTTGTAGAAATACTTACAATTCTCTGGTACCGCACCTGAATTCAGGCATGGGCCAAGTTGTTTAAGATTTGAAAAAAAAAAAAGCCAGCAACAGTTGACCGAAGTGCTGTAATTACTAATAATTACTTCCAAGTTAGTTTCAGCTAGTTTCTGATAACTTCAGGTATAGAACTCTTCCTTGCTTTAAGCCCTGTAAATGGTATAGAATATTCTGGAATAGAGAACTAAAGAACTGTTCCCAGAGTGACTGTCCTTACCAGCAGAACTGTGGGTGATCTAAATGTTCTTAATAACAGTATCTAAAGCTAAAATTAAAGTCAGCTTGCATTTTAAATGTTGAGCTTGAACGTTTAGGAAATGTTGTTCAATAGAGGCCTGATGTGTGAGTCATCAGATTATATTGTTTGATTGAAAATGTTGCCATGATCTGGTTTTCATAAACTCTGACTCCAGCATTTGGAATTTGAACTTACTGGGATAATAAGCACTCCTTGGGATAAATACAAGTTTTTGGTCTGTTGCGGTTGTTTCTGCCTCTGACATTTCAGATTTTCCATCCATAGTCGATCCGATGGAAAGGATACTTTTTTTAGCCTCAACGTCACCGATATGAGAGAGAATAGAAAAGAAAAAACAGAAGTTGCAGAAGGGAAAAGTCCCTCTGCATTTTATTCTGCGTCGGTATCCTTGGAAACGTGAGTGAAGTGCGACACGCCAGTGTTTCCACTAGAAGTACAGTCTGGACCCTGTCGCCATGGCAATGCTACAGCAAACACACTGTAGGCCGTTGCTTGTCTTTCTCTTTCTTTTTTTTTAACTGTGGCTTCCATTTTCGTCACAGAAGTGGACAAAGATAGCTATGAGTCATAGCAGGCTGGAGGCAAAGGGGCTGATGAATTCTACCTTTTTTTCTGTCTTCCTCCTCTTTCTCCCTCTGCTTTCTTTGTGCCATGAAATATCTCCACATCACACACACACACACACACACACACACACACACACACACACACACACAAACACACACAACCTACTCTCCTCCCTT
Organism: Alosa pseudoharengus; assembly: GCF_046254945.1. Taxonomy (NCBI): domain Eukaryota; kingdom Metazoa; phylum Chordata; class Actinopteri; order Clupeiformes; family Clupeidae; genus Alosa; species Alosa pseudoharengus. The sequence continues at coordinate 31,889,719 of NW_027468587.1, forward strand.
TTTCTCCTCACTTCCCAGCATTGATTCGCTTCAGAGGTCCTGTGTGTTTATGAGACAAATATCAAGTCTATCTCACTGTCTCCACTTGTGGTATGGTGTGCAAGGCTATAGCAATTACTTTGTTTTGCCCTCTCTGCATCTGATTGCTGTGCTGCTGTTTACAAATCACACATTTTGTGTCGTCTTTGATTTCATTCCCTCAAAATAAACCTCATTGGTTTCTCATATGTCACCCCCTCCTAAAATTAGCATCACCCTCCTCCAACCTCAAAAGTATCGCTGTCCACTCCCGCTGTCCACCAGGTTCAGTTGGGTCTGGACCAGTGAAGTGCACTTTCCACTGTTCATCCACTGGACTGGTAATTCGGCAGTGTAAACATCTCCCACTCCTACTGCTTCCTCTATGATAAACATGGTTCCATTTGCACGTTTATCCTGCCAAGTGATTCAAAATGCGTTGGGTCATAATGTAAACTATGATGAAAATATCACGGCTATGTGTAATGCACTGGAAACCCACCTATCCGACGGAGTGGATAAAAATACATGTGTTTTCCACAGAGACAGATGTTGCATTAGGCTAAGCTTATACAGCACACAGGGACACATCCTTCCATTGTCCACCTCAGTCAATGTGGCTTCCTGATGAGTGGTCTTGGAATTGCTGACAAAAACAAATTATTTCTTAAATGTGTTCAAGCAAGGATTACTAATGCAGTAAATATTTGTTTCCATGGTAAGCACTGATAAAAACAGATCACACACACACACACACACACACACACACACTTTAAGTGCCCCGTTGGGTTAATAAAGAATTGTTCTTCTTCCGGCCTGCCGGAGTGCTAGTGGGACTGGGGCGATGCTGACCTATGGCCACCCACACTGCTCCCCTCGGCTTTAACACTGGCCATTAAGTCCCAGTGGACGCATGTATTTCTGCACCTTCATACCCAGAGGGACAAACAAGAATGCTATTCCTCCCACTACATATGAATATCCAGATTTCTGCCTTACTATATGAAAAATGGAATACTTAACATAGGTGGACTAGCCTATGTTTGCACATTCCCCTTGTGTGTATGGCAAGGTGCTACACACTTTGTCATTGTTCAGGTATGCCTGGTCATGCTAACAAGCTTACCAGAATTTCCGGCTAACTTTGTCAATTTATTTGAAAAAGCCTCAAGTCTGTAGCCTTTCCCTAATCTCAGAGGAATGTGTTGAGACACACAGTAGCGTTTGTCACTGCTGGGTGGGAGTATTGCACAGGGAAGTGATGACTAGATGCCAGAGCTCAAAGAGCCCCCCCCCAAAAGGCCTTGCTTTCCTCTTTCTCTCTCCCTCCCTCTCTTGAGCTTTATGAACATTCCTCACATTGCTTGTAGTCAGCGACACTGACACTCCTTACAACTGTCACTCATGTTGGTTCTTATCTGCACGGGCCATTGCTCACACCACTATTGCAAAGGTGGCTTGGGCCTCACTTTGTGGAAATGCAGGGGTGTGAAGCTATGCTAATCTATACATGTAGCAAGCACAGTATAGCTATATCTAAAGTGTACTGTTAGAAGCAGTGGTGAGTAGAAGAGAGGGTAGTCTATGTTCGCAGGGTTGAAAAGCAGCCGTAGGTTGTAAATCATTTGCCTCCCTCGCAAATGGTTCAATGGTTGGGAAGCTGCCCTTTTCTGTCTTTTGAAATCTGAGAGGATTGGAAAGGAAGTGCCCCCAGGCTAGTGAGGCTCTCTCAACACTATCCAACTGGGTGGTTTATTGATGGAAGAGATCTACAAAAGAGGCCTCTTACCATTTGTGTATATATACGTATGTGTGTATGCCGTCTGTCTGTGTGCATCACCGATACGTAAATGTACTGTCTGGTTCTGAGTGTTTGTGTTATGTAATTGAATCAATGCACACATTCGGGTCCTACCATTGTCTGAGGAGCTGTGCCAGCAGCAGCAGTGGTCTGGAAGCCATCTCCTTTGCCAGATGAGTATCATTAGTGTTGGAGAACCCTGGACTGTGGAGACTACATGTAATACCTTGGAGCTGGTTTTCCCATCTCCTACTTAAACTTAATTCTGGGGCATTAAAAATGGAATGCTCATGATTTAAAATGTAGTGTCTTGTTTTCCACTTGGTTGTTAATGTGGAAGTTTGAAAGTTTTTTTTTTTTTTTTTTTTGAAATATTTTTGTTGGGCTTTTTATGCCTTTAATTTGATAGGACAGTGGAGAATGACAGGAATCGAGTGGGAGAGAGAGTCGGGGTGGGATCTGGAAAGGACCACGGGGCGGGAATCGAACCCGGGTCGCCGGTGCACGTGCCCCAGCCGGTTGCGCCACGGCTGAGGCCGAAGTTTGAATTTTTGTAAACGCCTGCACCATACCCCCCCCCCCCCCCCCAAGAAATCAAATGCACATGTTGTTTAGTTATGTTGACGGATTCCTGTTCGACATGTACGCTGCCCTACAAAGCCAAAAGGCAGTAACTGCATTTTTGGTCAAAAATGAGTTATTGACATTTTTGGGATATTAAAGACTTCCTTTATCATGTGGATGAATATCTATACTCAATGTGACTGTTTTTTCGAAAAAATAGAGGGTTGTGTTCACAGTAACTCCCAAAACCATACTGCCCTACAAAGGCAAAAGGCAGTAACTGACCAGAGTGTCAAACTGAGAAAAGTGACTTCAAAGTTTTTTGTTTTGTCTACACAAATGTATTATAGGTAGAGCAATGAAAATCTGGTGACTTGTTGCCTGATGAAGAAATGTGTGTATATAAAAAATATTGTGCTTAAAGTTGACCTTTAACCCTTATTTGTCAGATACTGTACTCTGCCTTTGTATTATGTACTAAAAATAAGGAGTCGTGCAAAGGCAAAAGGCAGTAACTGGGGCATTGAGGAGACAAAGAAAGAAGACATTGTAAAAAACATTGTCCTCTTATGCCCCCCAATAGAAAGGCTTTTTGGCTCTCACGTCTTGTGGAGGAGTGACAGCATAATTCAAATCAAGTTTATTGCATCCAAAACAATGGAAATGACATTGCTTATGTTATGCCCACCGTCATAAGAAACCTCAATTTTAAGAATGGGTCACTTGTTTTTATCTCCATACATGAATTTTAAACCATCCATTAATTTGCTATCTTTGCGTTCTCTTTCAAATAAATTATTGTTTTTAATTATCAGAGATAGTTGTTGTATTTATTCATACTGTACACTCTTGTGTCATCTATCTGCAGTCACCCTGTTGGTTTTGCTGCACACAAAATTGAAGTTCTTTAGTGGAAGTGTTGACTCCAACTGAATGCACTCCCAGCACTGGATAGCAACAACTAAATGTCTAAGTAATTGTGTGTCATCTAAAACAAATGCCTTGATTTAGACTTTAATGAAGGTGTTCAGTTAATGATCTATATGGTGGTAAGCAAATATTGTTTATATGTCAGTTACTGCCTTTTGCCTTTGCACGACTCCTTATTTTTTAATACATAATACAAAGGCAGAGTACAGTATCTGACAAATAAGGGTCAAAGGTGAACTTTGAGCACAATATTTTTTATATACACACATTTCTTCATCAGGGCAACAAGTCACCAGATTTTCATTGCTCTACCTATAATACATTTGTGTAGACAAATCAAACAACTTTAAAGTCATTTTTCTTAGTTTGACACTCTGGTCAGTTACTGCCTTTTGGCTTTGTAGGGCAGTACGTAGGTCTGACACTAACACTAACAGCAGTGTAGTAACTGGGAGAGAGAGAGACAACAGACTACTACTGTCTGGTCCTATTACAAGATGGGTCACTGTGGTAAACCCACTGCAGTGTACCTCATTTCTCACAGGTTTTTTAAAATCAGTCTCTCTCTAGAACACAGAACAGTAAAGGCTGTGTGTAAATCAGTCTCCCTCTAGAACACAGAACAATAAAGGATGTGCGTAAATAAGTATAGCGCTTGTTCCTGAACATCTGGTATGCTATCTTGCATATAGGTCCTCTGAACTATTAGTGTAATTTTGTAATATCTTGGTAATCTTCAGGTCTGCAGCATATCCATATTCATTTTAATGCTATATTTGCTTAGTAAGGACTGGTAGCATGAAAAAGTAGGGGTTCATTCTCAAGCAGATGAACACACTATCCATTTACTTTCCGCAATAAAGACCACCAAATTGCAAATAAATGTTGGTCTATTCATGGCCTTTTTGGTAAAAACCATCCAAATGACCAGCGTGGTTCTCTTTGGTCTGCTCTCAGGAATGGGAAGAAGGAGTCCGACCTGGAGGCCGCTCTGGCTCGCCTCAAGGACCTGGAGGCTCTTCTCAATTCCAAGGATGCCTCATTGTCCACCGCCCTGAGTGAGAAGCGCACTCTGGAAGTGGAGGTCCGCGAACTGAAGGCCCAGCTGGCTAAGGTGGGACATTTGTTTTGGCTCATTGAGAAAATAAAATTCAGAATGAGGAAAAAAAACTTTATTACAAATACTCATTAAATGACTGATGACTTGATGGCTTAAGCCTTATGAGTGGCCTTTCCATAACTGTCCTCAGAGGAAGTTTAATATTGATGGTATTGTAAGAGGCGTATTACTCTCTTTGGTGTTACAGCCATTTCACAGACTGCATACACACAGGATGGGTGAAATGATCTGTTGTCAACTCTGCTGGCCGCTTGTTGAACTTCTAGGAAGAGTTTCAGTGTAGTCAAGCAAAATGTATTTAATACTGTTGTGAAAATGGTCATAAAGTTTGATGAAATAGTTTTATGCCATGCCAGTCTTTAATATTTTGCACTCAGAGTAAGACCTGTATGAATTCCGACACTGTACCCTCAGTCTGAAAGTTCCTTAGTATATTTCCTTAAATATTGTGTGGACAGTCCAGGTGCCCACAGGGGTGTAGGTTTGAATCCAACCTTGGTCATTTCCTGATCCCATCTCTCTCTTTCCCACTTGCTTCCTGTCGATCTACATTATCTAGATAAAGGCAAAAATCCTCCCAAAATATACAGAAAATATATGTTGTGTAGACCATAATGTGAGAGACCCAAGGCTCAGGTGTGCTGTGGTTCCTTTTCCAATAGCTGGACGGCAGCCTTAACGACGCCAAGAAGCAGCTGCAGGACGAGATGCTTCGCCGGGTGGATGCTGAGAACCGCATTCAGACCCTAAAGGAGGAGCTGGACTTCCAGAAGAACATCTACTCTGAGGTCAGTTCAAGAGCCACTGGTTAAAGGCTCACCCATGCATCTGATTATCATTGTTGTTGCTGTTGTTGTTACCAGGGGCACAGGAGATATTTTTAAAGTGAGGGGGACCAAAATGTGAGCAAAAACCCAGATAGTGAAATCCAGCTTCTAGATATCGGACCACCACTTCTGACCCACTGTCGACCATCCTAATATTTTAAACTTGCCAAAATATTAAGATAATAACAATGATCGTTTTCAAAATCAATCAAAATTGTCAAAACTGGAGGTTGGGAAGAATGCTAGATCTGCCCTCAGACCAGCTTGCTATGTGGGAGGTCTCAGCTTTTACACTTATGCAATTCTACTTTTGAGTTATTTCACACTGCTTGAGCCAATGGTTGAAGACTCTAAAAGCTACATGGGATGTTGATATTTTATGAAGCCATGAATGAACAAGAGTTTATACAGGTCGTCATATGCCTGTGATCCAAACACACATGATCAGATAGGTAGGCCTACTTAAATTGTCTGGTATAAAGTTGTCAATCAAATTACCAAATCAACATGCACTCTCCACTAGTTACCATTTATTGATGCAATGTTAGAAAATGTGAGGGAACGGCATTACAAGTTACCAGAACACATGGTAAATAGGCTACCAAAGAAGTTAACAGACAATTACAATGATTTACAATGATCTGATTTGCACATTGGCTGGGAATGTATACCATATATGTCAACTTACATTGTTTGCCCTCTGGAAAAAAAATGATGTTATCCTTTTTTTCTGGATTTATTTGGATTTTCCTTGTTGTGCCCCGAGCTTCAAAGAACTCCTCACATCTGTTACAGACACAAGTAAGATAGCCTAGCTACATTCCCAGCTTGTTTAGGACCCCCTGAACGCTATTAGATAGGATACACTGTGTCCGATACAGAGATACCTTTACTGTCTATGAGGAATTTATGCACAAAAGTAACTCTAGTAAATTAATTGTGTCTTGTAAATCATGCCTGAAATACATGTTTTAGAAGTTAAATGTGGTGTAAGAGTGTCATGTCCCCTGAGCCTACAACCACTTGAATAAAATAATGGCTGCATAAGCATAAGCAATGTAACGAATTGAAAGGTTGATCGACAGAAAGACCGACAGAATGGAGGGGAATAAGGGGTGAAGAAATGTCACTGAAGTCTTTCTACCAGAGTGGCTTTAACCTTGAGAATGAGCTGGTAATGTTCCACCGTCTTTACATATCTGAATAGAACTGAACGTTTTTGTCCATTACCCTAATCCACAGGAGCTGCGCGAGTCCAAACGTCGCTACGAGTCGCGCATGGTGGAGATCGACAGCGGCAAACAGCAGGAGTACGAGAGCAAGCTGGCTGATGCCCTGACCGAGCTGCGCGGACAGCACGAGGAGCAGGTCCGCATCTACAAGGAGGAGATCGAGAAGACCTTCAACTCCAAGGTGAGCAGACCGCATTGGTTACAGGCAGAGGTGTAAAAGTCTGGTTTCAGAAAGTGAAAGTCCTGTATTGGTTTTACCTGTGCACCTAACACAGGTACTATCTATCTGACTGAGTAGTTGTAGGCCTACTTACACTCATCTGATTTAGTGAATGGTCGGAGCAAATATGTGGCAGGACTTTTACTTTCTGAAGTCGGACTTTTACAGAGTTGTAAGACATGCCTCACTTCACTGAAGTTGGCACCCTCCGTTATCGGTGTATAGCATTTTGAAAGGCATTCTCTTGTATCTTGTGCGTGTTCTTCCCAGCTGGAGAACGCTCGTCAGTCTGCGGACAGGAACAGCCACCTGGTGGGCGCCGCCCATGAAGAACTGCAGCAGACGCGCGTGCGGGTGGAGGGAATGTCCGCTCAGCTCAGCCAGCTGCAGAAGACGGTAAACATCACCTCTGCAACTTCTTCTTTCTCTCTAGCTCTCGTCTTTCTGACTCTTTGACAGCCTTTTTATCTGACTCTACAGGAAGTCTGTCTTGGGGCAGCCGTGGCTTACTGGTTAGCGCTTTGGACTTGTAACCGCAGGGTTGCCGGTTCGAACCCCGACCAGTAGGAAGTGGCTGAAGTGCCCTTGAGCAAGGCACCTAACCCCTCACTGCTCCCCGAGCGCCGCTGTTGTTGCAGGCAGCTCACTGCACCGGGATTAGTGTGTGCTTCACCTCACTGTGTGTTCACTGTGTGTTCACTGTGTGCGGAGTGTGTTTCACTAATTCACGGATTGGGATAAATGCAGAGACCAAATTTCCCTCACGGGATCAAAAGAGTATATATACTTATACTTATACTTCCACCTTTGGAGTTTAGTCCTTGCTTGTTGATCACAGATAGATTCAATGTAGTTATTATATCCGTATCAAATCTGCTTCAATTACTTCTATAACAATGTCACATACAATTTTACACTCTACAGTAGCGTTTGTCTACAATCTACATTTGGAGCAACCACGATTTCTGTCTGTTTTCATGCATGTTTAAATGCCTGATGTGCCATTGATGTCCAAGTGCATGTTCCCATGTTGGCAGTTGGCAGCTCGCGAGGCCAAGATTCGGGAGCTGGAGGAGGCTCTGTCCCGTGAGCGGGACATGATGCGCAGGCGCTTGGGCGATAAGGACCGGGAGATGGCGGAGATGAGGCAGCGCATGCAGGAGCAGCTGGACGAATACCAGGAGCTACTGGACATCAAACTGGCCCTGGACATGGAGATCGCAGCCTACAGGAAGCTGCTGGAGGGAGAGGAGGAGAGGTGAGGGACAGACTGAAGCTCTTCACAGGCAACATGCTTCACAGACAGTGTACTCAAGTGTACAGCACACAGTGATGTCCAGCATGTTCTACAGAGGCGGGTTACACACATGGGGTCTGACCAAAACAGGGAGGCAGCTGTCTCGCTGCCTTCAACTGTCTAACAAGTCACTTGCCGTAGCAGGCATCAAGGTACCAGCTGTGAACTTTTTCTTTGGACGGCCTAGCAAGCTAGTGATTTCTGCCGTCCGTTTATTAATTGTTGGGACACCATTGTCAAGATACTGACAGCTGACTTCATAATTTAATAAAATATTGGATACTGGAGGCAGCAGAAAAAGATATATGCATGTTGCCTGCAAAATGAAGGTATCTTAGAAAGCAGAATTTTGTACAGATGTTTGATTCGGACATTCCTTGATGCCTTTCTGCCACCACATGCTATCTTAGACAGGTTTTGGACAGACACATGTAACATGACACCCATGGGAAGTACTGATGGTGAAGTGCTAATGGCTGTTTTTGTAATACTTGGACCAAACACACTTCCTAAAGTCTATTATGCCCTGTTTAAATAGACATGAGTTCCTTGTACTCTTTTTCTCCTTTTTCTGTGTAGCAGAACAATGACATTCATTTATTAGGTTAGAACATATCAGCTCTGTTTAAAATGGTTTGATTTTGGCCCCCTAGGCTTCGCTTGTCTCCCAGCCCGCCACCCACCCGTGTGACCGTCACCCGCTCCTCTGGCTCGGGCGCACACACCCGCACCATCGTCCAGAGCAGCAGCAGCCGCAACTCCTCTGGCAGCGCCAAGAAGCGCCGTCTGAACGACACGGACAGCGAGGCGTCCAGCGTGATGGGCGGAACCGTCACCCGCACGCGCATCGCCCAGCAGGCCTCCGCCAGCGGCCGCGTCACCGTGGACGAGGTGGACCTGGACGGCAAGTTCGTCCGCCTGAGCAACAAGGCTGACCAGGTGAGCTCCTCTCCCACACTGTGGCCAAGATGGTCGTCATTACTGACTTTGCTATCGGCACAATACTATATACACCTTCATATTGGTGTCACTTTTTTTACTTTATTGTCGGTCTTTGGAATTAACTGAAAATGTATCAAGACATTAAAAAGAGCTTTTCTGTCATTTTGTATTTACAGTGCCTTGTCCGAGAAGTGTACTTTAATTTCCCAAATATTAGCTGTGGCTTATACATTGATTTTGACTTACTACTGTAAATAACAACATAGAAAGTGCAGTAAACAGTAATAACAAAAACAATATTTGGTGCGATCTCCCTTTTTGTTTTCAAAACAGTGTCAATTTGCCTGTAGCTATACTTGTGCAGTTTCAGTTACATTCAGCTCAGCCCCATTGCTCTGTTGATTTGTCAAAACTAATGTGATCGTGTGTGTGTGTGTGTGTGTTGACCTACAGGACCAGCTGCTTGGCCACTGGCAGGTGAAGAGACAGGTTGGCTCCAGCGCTCCCATCGTCTACAAGTTCCCCCCTAAATTCACTCTCAAAGCCGGACAAACCGTGACTGTAAGTTTCCCTATTTACTAGTATTTCTACATCGCCAAAATAAAACTCAATGCCTTGGTGGTTCTGAAACAATGTCATTGCTCACTCTGTGGATGAACAGATCTGGGCAGCCAGCGGAGGCGGCTCCCACAACCCCCCCACTGACCTGGTGTGGAAGACCCAGAACTCCTGGGGCAGCGGAGACCTGTTCCAGACCACCCTCATTAATGCTAATGGAGAGGTGAGTCACAGGGAGACGGAGAGAAAGTGACAGTTGGCGGGCGGCAGCTGCTCTTTGCTCTTTTGCTTTCAACTGCCTTTCCCATGAGATGTTTTTCTAAGGCTGTAAATTACTATTTTTTTTTTCTATCTGATTAAGATCACCCAGGAAAGTTAATTTATTTCACTTCAAACATTTTTAATGGTGTGTTTACCCAGATACTTTTTTACTTTCTTCATCTCTCTCTCTCTCTCTCTCTCTCTCTCTTTCTCTCTCTCTCTCTCTCATCCCATTAAACAGGAAATGGCCATGAGGAAGGTCACACGAACTCTATTCCAGGATGAGGAGGAGGACGAGACGGTAATTTTCATACTTTTTTTTTTTTAAGAACATACAATATCAGATCTTTTTTAAATAGTTTAATATGAAAAGTACTGACCACGACCAAGCTCTATTCACTGTTCCACATTCCACTTTGAGCATTTACAATGTATTATTATGAAAGAGCTGACTTGGGTAGATTTGCAAAATATTAAGAATATTGTCCCAAAAATTATTGTAAATGATAACAGCACTTGGGAATATACAGTCTTTATATTCATATAAATGACTTAGCTGAGAGAAAGGTTATACATCAGTTTATATGATATGAACCTCCAGCGTGAACGAGGAGCAGGTCAGCAAGACCTCCTGGTGAAGTCTGTACTTTGTCTCCCCCTGCAGGCAGCGCACAGCACCTGCGTGGACAGTGAGTACAACCTGCGCAGCCGCACAGTCGTGTGTGGCTCCTGCGGTCAGCCGTCAGACAGAACTAGTGGCAGCTGCATGTCGGCCGGTTCCTCTCACTCCTACAGCAGTGGTGGTGGTCTGCCTGAGGGACTGATCTCCCAGTCTTTTGTGCTAGGCAACAACCAGCCACGGCATGTAAGTATAGGCCAACGAGTGCTTTAAAAACATACATATATAATTAATGTCAGTTTAATTAAGTTTGGTAGATGACCTGGTTTAAATTCAAACACAAAAAATTAACACAAGGTACATTTGAATATTAAAATGATTCTCTCCACATGTAGTTTTCTTATTCTGTAAATGGTGCAACTACATACAGACATATTACATGAATCATAGCTTCTTCAGCTCATGCACACAAACACATGCACAGCTGCATACACACACATGAAGAGAAACCCCAGTTTTTCTCTTGCACTTGTATGAATGTACGTATGTATGTCAAATTTCAGCCATGTTTCATATTTGTACTTGTGACCCTGGACAGTCCAGAAAAATAACCTAGACAATATTTATTATTTTTTTCATAAGCATCTTCAGTTCTCTTTCTCATTCATTTGGTTTGACTTGGCCTTTTCTGTCCCTGTCTTCTTTCAGGGAGGCCCTCGGCCGGAGAACTGCTCCATCATGTAGACTAGACACAGACGAAGACCCTCAGACCCTCAATGAGTCATCCATCCACAGACCCTCAGACCCTCAATGAGTCATCCATCCACAGCTGTTAGGAGACAGCCATCCCCTTATGAGGGTTATTTTCCTATTTTTTTTCTTTGTTCATTTTTATATACTTTTTAAGAATCAGTCTTATTTTGTACAATGTAACCGATAGGGTGGGGTAGTGGGTTAGATTTGCATGTGGCAAAGGGCTTTGTAATGGGAATAACACTAAAAAGTTCATTGAGTTCATATATTCTGTGTGTATTATTCAAGTGTTGCATGGTAGCTGGGCTTGCTTCTGTAAAGGCTTCATGTGGAAGAGGATGTTGTTTGGGCACCACAAACAGTCACGGCAGGGGTTTCCCTCCTGGTGTTGAATGATATGGCTGTCAGAGTTTTACACGCACAGCTTTGGAAACCGGTCTCTGCCTCAGTAGACCTGTCTGTTTTCTGACCGGTCTTTACTGACCTGGCATGCAACGCGTACAGAAACGTAAGATTTAGTAGTTTGGCCTCCATGATGAAGTTGGGCTGATTTTGTTACATTTATTTACAATAAGTCGACTCTGGAGCCAAAGATGTGTCCGATCCATGTGATGCATGGTCCTGATTCCTATCAAATTTTCCTTTTATAGTTTGGAATATCACAAGGATTTGTTGGTGAATACCAAACTACTTTAACTCGGGAGATGTTTACATGTTCAAGAAACCAAGCTGAACCAAATGTATGCCTTTGACGTTTGAGGGCCCTAAGCCCCTTGGCCTTGGTGTCATGTTTTTCTGCACTGCCAAAGACATGTGGTACTCTGTCAAAGTCATGTAATATTGTTTGCTGAAAAAAGGAATCTAAGAAAGACACAGAAGAGAAGTTTTGAATTCAAGTTGTTTGTCAGTGTCAAGGTATCAATTTCTGTCATTTCCATACATTTGGAAAGTGAAAACATTGAATATTTTGTTTGATCAAAAGATTAAGTAATGTTTACTAAAGTGTATGTATAAAGGGAAACTGTGGGACATTATATGGCAGCATAGACTGGAAATGGTATGTTTTTTTATTTTTGATCAAACAGACTTTATGGAAAGCTGTTATACAACTACAGGTAGTTGTTTTGAGATTATTTTTGGATTGCTTAGATAGGTGGAAAAAAAAACATATCCACACCCAGATATGATCTATTTGGAGTATAACGTTATTTGAACAATTTAAAGAATATATATTTTTGTTTCCTATTGAGAGTTATTTTTTTTAAAACATTGAGATTTAATGAAATATATTGAACATAGCACAGGCTGATCTGACTAGTAGGGCTAGTGACTAAAGACATCGGTATACCACAGACTCCTCTGGGTAATAATCTTTTTGCACATCTTGATGACCTGAGTAAAGCCAAAGAAGTCTCAAGGATTTTTATGTTTCATTGTTTTGTTTTTTTGCAACCGATGCAGTTAATCCACTGTGTTTAAGCACAGACCCACAGTATCTCGTGCCTTTCCCATCTAATGTCACCTGTGGCTGATGGTGCTCCGTTCACTCCTCTCTCCTGCTCTTTAGTTTAAGGAACATATTTTTTTTTATTGTTTTGTATGTTTTGCATTTAGTTAAGCTTAGTGGAAACTTTAGTTTGGGTAGGGGAGGGAGGGGGTCACATATCTTTTTTGACTGGGCATGTATTCTTTCTGTCATATTTTTGTTTTCATAATGACAGCTACGTTTGGTGTTTGTACTGTAGACGCTTAGTTTTTCATCTAGAATATGTAGGACTTTTTTTCTGTGTGTTTTTGAATCCACAGTGCAATGACTGTGTGATTGTGTACAATTTGAGTATATTTCATATTCATGTTCAAATTAATGACTTGAGGCTTCCAGTGACATCTTATAATTGAATTCCTATAAATTAAATCACAGTTTTTGGAATTGTTTCAATGATAGACCAGCACAACATCTTTCATGTCAATCAACATGTCAGAATAACGGTCAGACATATATGTTAGAAAAAAACTGATTACATTCCCCTACATTGTAAGATTAGAGCATTTCTGTTGCTTTCATTTCATATTTTTGAAACAAGCCATGCCAAACTTTCTTTTTTTGTAAATCACTGTTCTGTTCAATCATCTATAGGAAAATAAATAATGCATAATAAATAATTAATTAAATTTCACAACTCTTTAATTTCTTTCTTTTTTTGTGACCACTATCATTGATGACTTATCAGACATGAAATTATGAAAGCATGAGAATGACTGACAAAAATACAGCTTCTGAAAGGATCATGGTTTTACTAATATAGCCTACAACTATTGCTATCTTATTTCCTCGTTATCTGAACAATGATACAACTATGATGGAGACAAGACTTCATAAAGCACAACGTTGCTTATTATTTACAAAGAAAGTAATGATTACATTCATCACTTAAGAGGACATTTCAAATAGGAGAAAATGGCAAGGGTTGGCATAGCTGTGAATCAAAATGGATAGTGAGTATTGACAGATCAAAATAGTTTTAGCTGTAGTAAAATATAATAGTTGACAATTTGAAAATAAACCCTTAGGACGCAAATATAGCCTAGCAGTCCTACAATAATTTTCTTGTATGTTTTTTTATTTTTATCATCGCAATGGTCTCATGTCCCCAGCATTGCCTGGGATGGTTCACTTGAACAAATGAATGGCTGGAATATCCAGTAGGTGGCATCAGTCTGCCACTATCTAAAAACTTGATTGTCCTCGTGTGCGTTTGTTGTCATTGTCCTTGTGCATTGCTCCACTCTCGCTGGGTTCCTGTGGGCTGGAGCGCTGTGTGGGGGTGGAGGGTCAGTAATGTACTCTCCGTGGTGACGGGGAAGGGGGTCGGCGGACTGGGGGCAGGTCGTAATGGCCTGGGATGTGGCTGTTGGTGGGCATGTCATAATGGTTCTGAGGCTCCTGCTCAGGGACGTTGCCAAGAGAACAGCATTCTGTGAGATAGGTGAATCATGCAGTGAAATATGACAGTTAAGGCCAGGAAACAAGATGTGTGAAAATAGATATAGCCATGTAGTAGCATTATTACATTTGCTGCAGTTGTTACTTTTAGATGCTTTCAGGCTTTCTTTTACAGGGGCACCAAGGAGGCCTAACACAGGCCTATTTGTTAACCTATGTCTCCCTTTTTTTCACAAAAGAACATGAAGGCTTTCATATTGTGTCCACAAAATATGGAAGGGAACTCAGTAAAAAGAAAACAAAACTTGATTTGTCTTGTGCACTGAATTGAGTTGTGGACAAAATGCTGAATGCACTTTTGTTTGACAGTGTTAGACAATAAATCCTGTCCACGTAGTCAAGGCAACATTTACTGTGTAGTATAAAATGTAAAATAAAGTTTGTTAGGATTGTCCTGTGCCATCAAATGATTATTTTGTTAAACAACAGTTCTGTCATAGCCTTTTAGGGAAATTATGTGCCGTTATTACCCCCCCTGCAATCAAACAGTGATGCTTTTTGGATCATGGGACATAGATGTTTGTGTCAAGATTTGAAGGTTAGGCTAATATCAAGATTTTATCAAGATAAATGTGACGTGAAATGTAGTAAGAAATTAGTCATTTGTATGCACTGGTGTGGTTTATAAAGCAACCAAAGAGTCTCTCAAGGTAAATAAATGTAATATTCTTCAATGGCCAAGTTGAACTGAATCCAAATGAGCATGTTTTCCATGCTTTTCACTTAGGCTACTGAAGACAAATTGAAGTTGAAAGACCAAAAGCTGCAGTCAAGGCCTGGCAAAGCATCTTGTGGGAGGAAACATATTGTTTGGTGATGTCTACTTGTTGTGGACTTCATGCAGTCATTGACTTTGATGGGTTTTCATAAAAGCATTAAATGTCACCACATATAGTTATGTTTTCCCAAAAAAACACTTAAAATTAAAGCTGAAAGCCAGGCTTTAAGCACATCTTGATTGCTTCATTTCATATTCATCCTGGTTTTGTAAACTACAGAAGTAAAATGGCAAAAATGGTGTCACTGTCCATACTTGACCAACTGACAAAACTCTAGTTAAAGTATAGGTCTACATTTACAATTTACATTTAGATTAGGCCTAGGCCTATCTATGGGTTCTGTACAGTTGACGTAGCTAACTGCACACATTTTGCCCATCATAAACCACATTGCCAAACACTTAAAAATGAAGAAATAAAAAAGATAATGAAAATGTAATATTGTGTCCAAATTTAGGCAAAACACCAGTGTCTACCTCACACAGTCAGCCAAGTAGCTAAAGCGGGATTCACAAGCTTCGGGTAAGGTTTTGTCACACAAGGCTAATCTCGAAATCATGTGAAAATTATTAACTGTATGCCCTGCCTGATGAAAGAAGTTATCAAGTACAATTATTTCTCATATTGAGTTAATATCACATTTTTGCTGTCTAATTAAGGTATTTGGGGGAAACAAATCTAAGCATTTTAATTGTTGTGAACATTGGAACAATTTTCTATTTTGCTAACCTTGTTAGGCCAGCTTTAGCTCCCGGGTGTGTTAGCCATTTTTCATCTTTAAAACGGATAAAGTAAAACCTCCAAGTTCAAGATTTTTAATGTCTCTTGGATATTTAAATCATTGAAATATCAATGAGTAGCTGCCACCAGGGGCGCCTTAATACCACCCGAGGCCCCTGGGCTATATGTTTTTTAAGGACCCCCCCAACCGCAAATATTAATTATGGTTAAATGATACCCGGCCCGCGATCTGACCCGACACATAGCGTGCACTTTTGGTTAATAAGATGCAGTGTAGCCTATCATTATTCAGCATGTAAAACCTTTACATAAACAGGAACAGAAGGCCCTCGAATCACGTCAGCCTACCCATGACATAGATTATCAAAAAGGCTAGCCTACTGCACGAAAACAAGCGTTGAACTTTTACAACACTGGCTGTAGGCTAAGTTAAAAGATGGGTATGGACGTTTAAAAGCTTTTCAAAAGTGCATGTGTTTGTCGTGTCGGGGGGTTCCCCAGGAGTTTTTTTGAAATTCTGTCTACTTAACACACCAGTTTAACGCAGTTTGGGAGGGACAGAAATACTTTTAGCCTACAGAACAAGCTGGCTCATGTGACGTGAACATTGTATCACTACACTACATGGAGACATATCTCACGTTAACAATGGAGAAAACATAACATAGACCAGTGTTTTTCAACCACTGTGCCGGGGCACACTAGTGTGCCGTGAGAGATCATCAGGTGTGCCGCAGAAAATTACCCAAATGTCACTCACTGGTCCAGAAATGCAACTGTTGCATCAAATAATTTATAACCACATGCTCTCATTGATTGTATGATTGCACTATTTGTGGTATGCAGGGAGGCCCCATATCCAGTATGAATCATCACATATCCAGTTCATAACAACAATTAAATTAGATATAGTCACCTACAAATGAAACAGAGGGCACTTGTTTTATTAAGCAGGTCTTGCATAGAAGCCATAATAAGGCCATATCTGTGTATTATTTGAAATTTTAGGCTATGGTATGTTTATTTTTTCTTCACACAGGATGTTAGTGTGCCGTGGGACATTTTAAGTGTCAAAATTGTGCCGTGGCACAAAAAAGGTTGAAAAACACTGACATAGACTATTATATGTGCGAATGGGTTAGCACAAACTTAGCTGTTGGTGAACGGAGATGCGGATCACTAATTCATTTATTCGCGCCACAGCGCATGTTCTGCGTTCACTCCAATGAGACAAGTGAAATACATGTTTTTAAAGCCGTTTCATTTCCATGCTATTTGTTACGATATTTACCTGCTATGCCTTCTGTTTTCATGGACAGTTACAGGAATCCACGTCATTCGTTTATCTTGCTTCAATCCTACCCACGTTATCTCCAGAGTTTGTATGATAAGATTGTCAGTCAGTTTCAGCCTCTCCTCTAGCTCCTCTACACCCGTTGGGATTTATTACGTTTTGTTACATTTTAGAATTGGAGAAGACAAGGGGGCCTCTGCATGGATGTAATTGTAGAGCAGTACGATGTGCTCAATTATTTAGGCTAGCTCCAGAGTAGGCTAATGACGCCGCGATATTATTGATTATCATTATTATTATTAGGAGGCCCCTCATTGGTCGAGGCCCCTGGGCTGAAGCCCAGGTAAGCCCCTGCATTAAGGCGCCAGTGGCTGCCACACCAAGATGAAGTAGGCCTATGTTTAAAAATACCATTGGATAGATGCAGAAATGTTTTTGTAACTGTTTTCCAAATGCCAAGAGACATTTAATTGCTTTAGCCTACTATGGTTGAGACTGAGAGCAACCTGCCTAAGGCCCTGGCTGAGTTGCATGCACAGCTCCAGGAGCAGGTCAAAGAGGAGATCAAAAAGACCTTCAACCTCAAGGTGATCAGTGGTCTACTCACAGGGTAACTTAACCACATGGTATAGTAGCCTATAACATAATGTTGTGTTTTTCTATGACTTAAAGGATGCATGAATGGTTTTATACACTTTAATATTACTGCAGTTATTATGAGATTTCCAAGGCCTGTACACATCTTGAACAGACCAGACCAGCAGTCAAGGAGTGGGGTGCAGGAGGATACAGTGGACACTAGGCCTGTCATATGATGGTCAAGAGAGAGAGGATGATGTCAGCTGGTGAAGATAAGAGCAAGGACAAGTAATAGGTGGGCTCTGGCTGCTATGAAGTAAACAAGATAAGAAAGCCCTGCTTACACCCAACTGGATAGAACCAGAAAGACCCAGAACTAGACAGTTTTGCATATATTTTTATGCATGATGGGAGGATGGTTTCCACCAATATTAGTAACCCTGTCAAATGCTGATTGGCCAAAAGATGTCTTTCGAGAATGGCGCGAGGAGAGGTCACTTCTCTAAGGTTAAGGGGTATAAAAGATAGGCCGCAGCCATCTTTAAGTCAGATCTCATCGGGGGGCGCCAGCTGATGACATCTCACCTCACCCTATTGCTTGACGACTGGTCTGGACATCATTTGGCTGGACTATCACTGCAATACGGTGAATAAAGATCATCAGAGGTCTTCAGAGATCTCCTGTCTGCATTGTCTCCTTCGGACGCCTTGTTCCAGAGTGCTAATTAGCAAATAGTTAAGTGATTATTTGCTAATTTGGATTTGATAAGTGGACAGTATTTCCACGACAATAACTTTTGGTAGGATATTTGTTTCCACTGATTAATACCTATGGTTCATCTGAGGTTCATGCCAGTGCTTTTTTCTGTGGAGTTACTTAGTAACATATACTGTGGCTGCATTTGATCCGTGCCTGTAGTAAGAAATGTCTTTGCCTGTAGTGAGACTGTGTGTGTGTGTGTGTGTGTGTGTGTGTGTGTATGTGTGTGTGTGTGTGTGTGTGTGTGGCAGCCTGGGAACGCTTGCCAGTCTGCGGAACAGCCACCTGATAGACTGCAGAACTGCAGCAGACGTGTATGCGACTGGAAGGAATGTCCGCTCAGCTCAGCCAGCTGCAGAAGCAGGTAAACATGGCCTCTGCAACTTCCTTTTTCTCTATAGCTCTCTTCTAGCTGACCCTCCCTCTCACTCTTCACTCCAGTCCATGTAGACTCACACAAGTGCTTAGTCAGTGTACTTAACACACCAGTGTACACTCACTCAAGTGCTGAGTCAGATTACTTAACACACCAGTGTACACTCACACAAGTGCTGAGTCAGTTTACTTAACACACCAGTGTACAGTCACACAAGTGCTGAGTCAGTGTACTTAACAGACACCAATGTACACTCACACAAGTGCTCAGTCAGTGTACTTAACACACCAGTGTACACTCACACAAGAGCTGAGTCAGTGTATTTAACACACCAGTGTACAGTCACACAAGTGCTGAGTCAGTGTACTTAACAGACACCAATGTACACTCACACAAGTTCTGAGTCAGTGTACTTATCACACCAATGTACACTCACACAAGTGCTGAGTCAGTGTACTTAACACACCAGTGTACACTCACACAAGAGCTGAGTCAGTGTATTTAACACACCAGTGTACACTCACACAAGTGCTGAGTCAGTTTACTTAACACACCAGTGTACACTCACACAAGTGCTGAGTCAGTGATACTTAAATCGGACATTTCATTCATTCATTTATATTAAGGACAACGATTCATTAACATTTCTGTAAAATGTCTGAAAGACACAGACAGCGAGGCTTCCAGCATGATGTGCGGAACCGTTACCCACACACGCATCACCCAGCAGGCCAGCGTGGACCTGGACGGCAAGTTTGTCCGCCTGAGCAACAAGGCTGACCAGGTGAGTCCCTTTGCCATGCTTAAACCAAGATGGGCGTCATTGCATGTCACATTCACTGACTTTACTGTGACTATGGCATATTACTTTTTCACTTTTACAGGTTCTGCAGTAGACTCTGTGACCTATACATGTGTAAAAATATGTTTTTGATTTATATTATCCAGGTTATTAGAGTTTATCCACCCCTCAAAAGAGTTTATTCACCAATTGCAACTTTTAACATTCAAAAACAATCACACTGTATTATCCACATTCACAATATTTCATCAACACTCTAGGAACCACTGGTATTGTTATACACATTGGATAATATTCTCGGCCATCATCAAACATGTTCTGAATGCCTTTTTTAAAAATCAGATACCGCATGGCGCAGTCCACCTCACCAAGATCACAGAATTCATAGTTTATCCACCTCTTATTTTACCACTACATCCCTGGTGCCACTGGAGAGGTGAGTCACCCTGCACATGAAGATGGGGAGAGTAGGATGTAGCTCTTTCATTTTGCCACAACAAAGTGGCTTTGAGGATGTGAATGACTATTTGCCTGATTAGGACCAGTAAGAATTCTTAGAATTGTGATTTAGTCCTTTTGACTTTTTGACTCTTTTAAAATTACTTCCTTTGACTCACGCTATGTGGCCTCTGTTTGGTATTGAGATGGATTCTTTTTTTGTTTCTTTATCATCTTCAACTCTTCATCCACACCCTTCTCTGAACTTTGAGGTTCATCCAGACCAAACGTGACGATTTTGCTACATACTATTCCTATTTATGTACCAGCATGCAAAATTTGAGCCTCCTACTGTACATGTACTGTACCGTAAAACTGGCTGTATGGCTGTAGGCCTACCTTGTAAAGTATTGATCTCACATAAAAGTAATTTTACAGTGTGTCTGGGTAACATACCTGGTAATTACCATTACCTGGTAATTTTTTCAGAATGTTTTGAGACCTAAGTGCGTGGGTCCTGGTTGAATTGACGTGGAATGACCCTTACGACAATTGACAACTGTGCGGAGAATGGCCAGTCTGTCTCTATAATATATCTCACGATACGGGAGGCCACCGCCGCATATCATCTACCCACTCCGTAGAGGTGAACAGCCTTGGATGGCGAAGTAGGCCTACAATCTTGTCATCTGACCTCCTCCTGCATTTTTTGTTTCCTCCCAAGTTAGCCTCTCCATCCTCTTCTGCCGGGTTATCCCAATGTAGCTAACTAGCCGGAACTAGCCAACCTGAAGATTGAGCACAAGGTTGAAGAAAATACATTTCTAAAATGGGCGTAGGCCTACTGTAGCATCAGGTTTATAATTTTGGCTTAGTTTAGTTATTAGATACTTCCTGATTACTTCCTCTCATGGTAGGTAAGGGTTTAATGCAGTGTGTGAATGCATTGGTTCCTTAAGTCACGGTTCCACTTTTCAAAGAGGAACATAGCCTATAAAAACACATTTTACAGTTTATGGAGTGAGTTTGCAAATTTTGCAAATCTAGCCAGGTGTAAGTTACAGTGGTACAAAATATTAAGAATAGTGCTCCCATAAGCATTATATAAATGATAACAGCACTGGTCAATACACCAGCCACTTCACTACATTTCCCAGCTGGGCAAGTTCACATCCATCCATCCATCCATCCATATATCTATCTGAGCAGCTCAGCTAGATCACCTGGCCAAATCTGCACTTTGTCTCCCCCTGCAGGCAGCTCAGAGCACTTGTGTGAACAGTGAGTGCAACATGTGCATCCACAAGGTGGTGTGTAATTCATGTGGATAGCCATCTGAAGGCCGGTCTCCCAGTTTTTTGTGGTGGGCAACAACCAGCTGCGAAATGTAAGCAAAGGCCACCTGTATCAGGTTTGGTAGATACTTTACTAACTTTACTTACTCAACTTAATTGGGAACGCATCTTGCGCACACAGGAGAGAGACAAAGAGAGTGGCAGATCCCAACTGGCTTGTCATTGTGTATCTTCTTTTAGTATAAGAAACTTTAAAAAGGAAATCATGCAACAAAGATGAGGCTACGTGAGGTTGCAACCTCCGAGGTTATCCAGTTCCAACTGAACATCTTTAAACTCAAATTGGTGAGAGGGCTCTTTACTAGCCTGGGTGGCTCTTTACAGTAACATAGGCTGCAATCAATGTGATCTGGAACATTGACAAGCATATAAAGACTGGTCTACTACTTTGCCTTTGTAGAATGGAATTGGTGAGTCTTCAATAATACGAAAATAACATTTTAACATTGCCATTTTGCTGGAAAAAGTGGGGAATGGCCAAAAAAAATTGAGAACCACTGCTTTAATCCAAAAGAACTTTTCGGCTTCATATGTCAATTATATTACAAGGGCAATTGTCCCCGGAGCAACTCAGGGTTAAAGGAGAATTCCGGTGTGATATTGACCTAACGTGTGTTGAAACATGATACCAGAGAATGTCTAATAAGGAGAGAACCTTCACTCTCGGAACTCTTCCGGTGTGGTACTGCATCTAGGGGCGCTCACGGGCGAGTCCAGAATGAATGGAGGTCTATGGAGCTGTACCCCTCAAAATCCACTTTTCTCGGGATATAATTTTTTTTCAAGTAATTTGAATATTGTATTCGAAAGGGGAGGCAAAGACAATACACTTGGTTGAGTATTATATTTTTTAAAGTCACTTAATTGTTCTAAAAAGCCTTTCAAACGTGCCAATGACGTCATTCATTAGCATGATCATAGCATAGCATAGCATCAATGCTAGCGTGTTATGGGCAACAACGACCCAACCTGTAAGAAAACGAAAGGACATGACTCCCGGATTATTTCACTTTTGATTGAAAATCCATATCCATTTTGCGAAAAATAAAATAAAATCTGAGGGTTTCAGTTGTTAAATAGGTGAAAACAACAGATGTAGCCATGTAGCTCCATAGGACCCCATGTATTTTGGACTCGCCCGCGATCGCCATCTAGGTGAACTCTGGTGAACTGCAGCCAAATTCGGCTGACATTTGACATTTTGTATGCTTCTATGATAACTTGTGAGAATTAGGCTACAGTGCTTTGAGAACCATAAAATTCATTATGATAACATTTGGATCTGGCTTTCCCTGTCTAGCTGGTTGTGTGTTCGACAATTGGTCCGAATCTGAGAAGCCCCAACTTACCTTACTGAGGTCGAGTGAGGGAGTGAGGAGAGGAGAGAGGTGGCAGGGCATCGGACTGGAACTCTCTTTTGTATCAGTCAGTCATTAGGCTACTTTTTAAAATTTTGTTGAAGAACAAATTATTATCTTGTTTGAGAAATTCCCCTAACATAGCAGGCCTAAAATATCAGGTGATTTATTTATTAGCCTATATCTTACAGAGTCTAAATGATATACAGAGCTGATATTATCTCTGAAAATGATAGGCCTGGACCTCTAGATTACAGACCTAGCCTATTTATCAACTTTCACCTTGTGTTTGTGTTGAAACATGATACCGAGTGTGAACGTATGTCTCATAGCCCATCTCGGCTTGTCCCCTGCACTCCAAAATCTGGCGCTAGTTAGCCGATGCTAACAATGGTGGTGCTCCGGCATCGGCCTAGCCATGCAAATTCCAAAAATTGGATTCCAAAAATAATTCTGTGGAAATGCATGGATTCCAGTTTCTTCCAGTAGCAGCAACTGGAATCCATGCATTTCCACGGAATTATTTTTGGAATCTGATCCCTTATCATACCTGTTCATTCTTACTCGTCGCTCGACTTATCGTGACTAAATTCAAGATGTCTGCAAACGCTATACTTCGTGAAGGACCTGTCTGTATAAATCGTCTTGTAAGTAAACTACCAGTGCTTTTTCAAAGTTCTCAATGTCTCGTTTTAAATGTCAGGGCCCTCGGAAGTCTACCAATGAAGTGTGGAGATACATTGAGCCTCGTAAATGGTGTAAAACAGTGATTTATTTGCATGGCTAGGCCGATGCCGGAGCACCACCATTGTTAGCATCGGCTAACTAGCGCCAGATTTTGGAGTGCAGGGGACAAGCCGAGATGGGCTATGAGACATACGTTCACACTCGGTATCATGTTTCAACACACTTTAGGTCAATATCACACCGGAATTCTCCTTTAAGTGCCTTGCTCAAGGGCACAACGGTGGAAGCTGGGAATTGAACCCACAATTTTTCTGGCTACTGCATGTTAGCCCAGCTCCTGACCATTACTTAACCACTACTATTATAATTGGCCTCTGTATTTTGGTGAAAGTTGATAAATAGGCTAGGTCTGTAATCTAGAGGTCCAGGCCTATCATTTTCAGAGATAATATCAGCTCTGTATATCATTTAGACTCTGTAAGATATAGGCTAATAAATAAATCAGCTGATATTTTAGGCCTGTTATGTTAGGGGAATTTCTCAAACAAGATAATAATTTGTTCTTCAACAAAATTTTAAAAAGTAGCCTAATGACTGACTGATACAAAAGAGAGAGTTCCAGTCCGATGCCCTGCCACCTCTCTCCTCTCCTCACTCCCTCACTCGACCTCAGTAAGGTAAGTTGGGGCTTCTCAGATTCGGACCAATTGTCGAACACACAACCAGCTAGACAGGGAAAGCCAGATCCAAATGTTATAATAATGAATTTTATGGTTCTCAAAGCACTGTAGCCTAATTCTCACAAGTTATCATAGAAGCATACAAAATGTCAGTATCTAATGAAAGATGAGAAATAGACTGTGATGAAAGAGTAGGCCGTGTTATGGTAGAGCCAATGGAAGCAGGAAGAGAGCTTAATGGGGAGAGAAATGAAGGCGTAATCGCTTGTTTTGCCTTATATATTTTTAATTAATTAACACTACTTTGTAGAAATCTGCTTTCATTTGACATTAAAGAGGGGATTTTTGTAAATGATTGTAAAAAAGGCCAAATTAAATAGATCAAGATTCCATTTATAAAAGCAGTAAAAGCATGGGCGGATTATGAACTTTCGGGACCCTGGGCCCAGATGTATTAAGGGCCCCCCGTTTATTGTCGTATATGTGGGAGGGGGTTTGGGGGTCCTCCCCCAGAAAATGTTTCATTTGTTTGATGTGATTTTCTGTATTCTGGTGCATTTTGGGGATGGCCAATACTAAATTCAATCAGATTCATAGCCTACATCCTGATTTGTTGATATTGAGGCAATGATTCCATGGAAAGGCTTGGGCTTCAGGGCCCCCTGACCCCCTGGGCCTGGGCCCGGTAGGCCAGTGCAGTAATCCATCCCTGAGTAAAAGGGCCAAGGGATATATCCACGGGGGGTGAATACTGTGTATAGGCACTGTATTAATGGCACTGTTTATACTGTGTATAGGCACGGTATTAATGGCACTGAGGCACTGTATTAATGGCACTGTTTATACTGTGTATAGGCACTGTATTAATGGCAGAGAGAGGTGGGAAAGCTGGGTTCAGAATGTATAAGTCCTACCATGTATCAGACCTACCTGTGCGCCTAAAACAAGTGATTTTGCTTCTAATTGCTAATTGCATCTCTGACTTTAGCCATACAGTAAAATGCTGAGAGGCTTATCCATGATTTAATTTCAAATAGGCTAGACTATTATAATAATCTTTTTACTGATCTTCCAAAAAAGTCAATCAAGAAACACATTTTAAGCACATTTTTCTTATTTAAGTCATGCCAAACTTTCTATTTTGTAAATCACTGGTATGATGTGGTTTTATGATTCAAAAAAATCAAATGTGACATTCAGAGTAACTTATAGGTTAATGCTGTCTTGACTTATTCCTTAGACAAAGGCAACTACCTGCAAGAACATACACAGGACTGCATACAAAGCTCAACTTTATTATTTACATTATATACAAAAGAAGTGGTAATTACATTCATCAGTGGTGTACTTTCCAATCAAGGGCTCCATCTCAGCTGTGAATCAAGCCCTTTCCTTCCCACTAGACTTTGGTGGATACTATTTACATAAAGTAATGGCAGTGTTTAGCTATATTACAATATAACCTTGATACTTTGAAGCTGAAGACACAAACAAAACAAGCTTCAAAAACATGTAAACATAAAGAATATCATCCAATCAGTCACATTCCCTCAGCGTTGTCCTGGATGGGTCACTTGAAAAAAAGAAAATGAGTGGAAGATCCAGTAGGTGGCGTTGTTGTGCCACTTTCTAAGAAACTTGAGGGCAGTCTGATTTTCTTGTCATTGTCCTTGTGCATTGCTCCACTCTCGCTGGGTTCCTGTTATGTGGGCTGGAGCGCTGTGTGGGGGTGGAGGGTCAGTAATGCACTCTCCGTGGTGACGGGGAAGGGGGTCGGCGGACCGGGGGCAGGTCGTAATGGCCTGGGATGTGGCTGTTGGTGGGCATGTCATAATGGTTCTGAGGCTCCTGCTCAGGGACGTTGCCAAGGGAACAGCGTTCTGTGAGACGATGGGAGAAATCATACAGTGAAACATGACAGTTAAGACCAGGAAATTAGGTTATGAGCATGTGAAAAAAGATCTAGTCCTGTATGAGCAACAATATTACATTTTACACAACTATTGCTTCTGTATACTTTGGAACACACAGATTCACACTGAAACTCACACCTCACATTTCATGTGTTGCTGAAACCTAGGTTTGCCATGTTTTACTAAAACCTCACACACTGTTACCGAGTTATATTATCATCCATTTATTACCAATTCAATAGTAATCTATACAGCATTCCCAAAAGTACCACCAGCCTCAGCCTGGGGATGATACCTATGTTCTAACATTGAACAACAGCCTTTCTTATATTATGTGGGCGTAATATATAGCTTTCATGGCTGTTGGATCATCAACCCCAACATGAGCATGACTGTAAGTCATTGGCTCCTACTGATGGATCACTCCTAAGAGGTGGAGGGGTAGACTAGTGTGGTACCTCTACGTGTGGAAGTGGAGGCAGCACCAGCACCAGCACCAGCGGCGGCGGCAGGCCCCAGCATTGGGGGGCTGATCTCGGTGTAGCTCCTCTCTCTGGGCATGGGCAGCGCCGCCTTCATCTCCATGTAGCTGCACTCGGGGGGGCACGGCGGCAGGCCTGGCAGGTCTTTGATGGTGGCATAGGGGTTCTCGCTGTTCAGAGAGCTGCTGCTCGCGGCAGCACATGAGTCCTTTAGCTCTGCACACACACACACAAAACCATGTTTAATTAGAGCCAATACTGTTTAGGTCATGACAAGAATAACAAATATTTCCGTGATACATTGTTTGAATAAAACCTAATTACAAAAGGCATTAAACACCTTAAAGTGCACAAGCTTGTCTGGATAAAGGAGTATAGACAGAGAGCGTCAAAACACTAGGTGCCGACCTCTGGTGATAAAAATAAAATGTTGCACACTCTGGCTACAAAGGCATATTTAATTGGATACCATTTTGTCCATGTATTGTGTCCATGCATTGTGTCCATGGATATAGGACACACTATAGTTTTGACTGCTGTGCTTAATTCTGACTTCAAATGGTCCTGCAGCTTGACTGGTACAAACATGTGCTTTCAGTGCCTTGGTCATGCATTTGATTTCGAGAGAATGACTACTAATTATACATATGCCTTCAGCCACCTTCAGCGTCCCGTTACCTTTCACCTCATGACTTGATTAATGAATGTTCATAGAAATTCAGGGGCTTTATTAGTGGGTGTTGGCTTCACTGCCTGATATGAGTCATCTTTCATCTCAAATTGCAAGTTCATACATTAAATGTCATAACAGAATCAAAAACCAGGTTGTACCTTTGTTGTAATATTTCCCAAGGCTGGCACTATAGCTGTAACTCCGGTCAATTCCAAAAGCTCCTAAAAAGCACAAAATCACATATTTTTTTGTTACACAGAGGATGACATCTGGCCCATAGAGAATTACACTCCAATGTTCAGATAGAATAGTAGTGTGTGGGTACTCACCGTGGTCTTTTGGAGGCTCCTGGTGCTTCCAGTCAGCAGGTAGAGTAGCGTTGCTCTCCAGCCCAAAGAGACCTCGCCTCTCCCGCTCCTTGTTCTTCACGCTACAGAACAGCTGGTTGTTGGTGTTCTGTGGATCACACATCAACAGACACCGCAACTAAAGTTTTTGCTTAGCAACAACTTTTGACACTTACCCGGTAAAAAAACATTTTACCACATGAATATTCTAGGTCTAAATACATTTCTGTCATAGCTTTTTCCTGATCTGATCTGAAGGAATAAGGAGGAAAATGGCAATTTTTTAAAACAGCATAACATATTGTTTCACTCCTGGTTGTCTTAAAATGTCAAATTGATAAAGCTATTTTTCACTCACCACCACACACAAATCTGGACCTAATCAACATACGTGGCTAAACATGAAATACAGCACTCTCCACATTTATTGCCCTCTGGTGAAAAGAATAAAAAACATCTTTTGGAAAACTACGAGGAAAAATCCAAAATTGAAGGGAAGCAAATTTATTCTGAGAAGAAAAAAAATCCTCATAAAGAATTAGATATTTTATTACATCTTTCCTGAGGGTGCCCATAACTGTGGAGGGTAGCTGCTTAGATGTGTGGCTGGTGGTGGATACTTGCCTTGATGTAGCGGTCCTGGTTGTTGGGCACGTGGGGTAGCGGTGGCCTGTTCTGGGTCAGGGTGTGGTAGCTGGGGTTGGAGTAGTAGTGGTGGTAGCTATGGGGGATGTCTGTGGCCAAGAAAATATTTCTGTTATGTGTTACAGGGCTTCAACTAGCAATTATGTTCATCTGTAGATTATTTTCCTGATTATCGATGAAATGTCAGAAAATGGTGAAAAATGTTGGTCATTCCAAAAAAACCAAGATTGAATAATGTTATGGTACTTTCCTTAAAAAATGACAAACCAATTAACAGATCACCAAAATAATTAATTCATTTATTAGTTAACTAATTGATTAATAAATGAATTGTTCCGGCCTACTGTGTTATATGATAATCTCTGCCGTGTTTTTCTACAAACTGTAGCATAACTAAAATTTCAAGTCTGAAACAATGGTATAAAGAAGTATTTTCTCAATAGCTTTGTCCTGAAGTATGATCAAAAGGGTTTAAACTGGCTTTAATTCCCCGATTCCCCCACCCACACCACACATATTTAAGCCTTCAGTTAGTGATTACTGGTACAAAAGTGTTGAGTAGTGGTTCAGTGTGGTGGAAGGTCTCTCTCTCTGTAGGGTACCTGGCACGGCGTATTCGGAGTTGACGGTGCGCGTGGAGGAGAAGGAGACGGTCGGCGTGTGGTTCTGTTTGTCCTTCTGCCGCTGCCGGTAGAGTAGAAGCAACGCCAGCAGGAGAACCACCAGGATGACCAGCACCACGATCCCTGCAATGGCCCCCCACGAGTCACGCTCCACCGGGGACACGGGCACCATCGTGCTCCCGAAACGGTCTGGGGATGGAAGGAGGGCCAAAGTGCAGAAAGAGAAGGGACAGTTAAAGTAAGAGATCACGCTGAATTGGGTTGTAATGGTGTTAAGGACATCAACAAGCTGTCCAATTAGGATATGTTCTGATTGTTTTGTTTAGATTATTGATACACAGGAGTTTATTATTTCTGAAGAGAGCGCACCTTGAGTACAGTCGACCCCGGAGCCTGGCTCACACACACACTCTCCGTTGGAGGGGTCACACAGGAAGTGTGGGCCACAGGAGCAGGTCTTGGCACAGTTTGGGCCGAACAAGCCAGCTGGACATGCTGTAGACGGACAGACAGACCAGTCACTAGCTACTCCATAATTATCCATTTTAATGTTTAAGACTCTGGGTATGTGATTACAAACTGTTTTGTAATAAATTTGATATATTTATCCACATACATGCCTCTGTCAATTGTCCCTTTGCGGGGAACATATTGAACTAGCCACACTGCACACTGAGAAGGCTTAGGGTTCCTCCTGCCCTTTGCCAGGGGGTGGCGTAGTCAGATTGGACAGTAGGTATTCTGCATGGCAGGTACCACAGCGATATTGTAATAAAAAAGGGAAATAAGGCAGACATCAGCGGGGGTGAAAAACTCACGTAGAGAGCAGTCGGAGCCGGTCAGTCCAGGAGGACAGTGGCAGGAGCCATCGTGGTGATGGCATGTGGAGTTATTGGCACAGCGGCATTCACCTTTGCACTGCTCCCCAAAGTAGCCAATGGGGCAAACTGCAGGGCATACACACAAACACACACACACACACACGTTTTAAAGATGTCCCATATAACTGACAGGAACATTCTTTAGGCACATGAAAGTATCATGATATATTAAATCAAAAAACATGTCCTGCAACATATTCTATATCTCCCGAGGTACTGTATATGAGTGAAGTGGATGTGTGGCTGACCTTGGCTGCAGAGGTCCCCTGTGTAGCCCGCGTGACACTGACACTGGCCTGTGATGTGGTGACAAGGCGAGGAGTGGACACACGCGGGGCACTTCCTGCTACATCTCTCTCCGTACATGCCTGCGTTGCACACTATGAGTGAGAGAGAGAGAGAGACATGTGGCAGAGAGTGAGACAGACTGACAGACAGACTGGAGCAGATAGACAAAACACTCTTTCTACTCTAAATTGAGTAGTGGGTTCCTACCAGAGTTCATTGCATGGTGAAAGACACAGAGAAAACACTTTCAAACACTTTCAAAATGTCCACACAAGGTGTTACAGTATGTAACTGACTGATAGACAGGCTGTTCAGAAAAACTACTGCAAGATGAGTGCCTTGGCCACCTCTGTGGTTAGTGCCTTTGTTTTATCCGACTGCAGCTTACAAAACTCACCATGCTGACACTGGGGACCCAAGTATCCAGCTTTACACACGCAGATACCACTGTGTGACAGACAGGTGGCGCCATTCAGGCAGGAGCAGCTCTGGATGCAGTGAGGGCCCCAGGTCCCGTCTGGACAAGGCTGGGCACAGCGAGGTCCTGCGAGACAGACGGAGGGAAAGGAGGGGCAATGGAATGGCGGGTGGGGAAGTGGAGGGGGTATTGGCCGGGGTCAGTCAGTTTTGTCCTCTAAAAAATATTTCCAGACTAGTGAGAGGATGGAAAATGTCTTGGGCATCTTAGTTGGTAACCCTCTAATGTTAGCCTACCTGTCCAGCCAGGGAGACACAGGCACTGCCCAGTCACAGGGTGACAGCCGTCGTCGTGGAGACAGTCGCATTTCTTCAAACATCCTGGTCCAAAGGTGCCGATCTGTTTGTTGGAGTGGAGAACGCAGAAGAAAACAAACATGTGGTGGTGACATTTCGCCACAAGTCGTGACAGTACATGTGGTTGAATAGATTTCCTTTGGATTTATTAGCATTAATGACAAGTAATTATGAGAAGTGGTTTACATTATGAGGTTTTAGATGGTTTCCATCATCATCATTTTTCTCAGTGCCTTGTTTACTTAGCAATAACATACCCTTGCTCCAGGGAATTCTTTTTCTCTTTCTTTTTTTTGTTTTGTTTTGTTGTTGGGAACCAAAGTGGCCCATGTGTCTCTGCTGCACCATTAGCTGAAACAGCTTGTGGTGGGCTATTTAATATACAACCAAGACGACCTTAATCAGCTTGATTTCCCCACAAACTAAACACACGGCAGTAAGTAAACAAGGTCGACATTAAAAGCTCTTTCAATGCATGATGAGGTATAGAAAGAAAGCTTTTCTGGCCTACAGAGCTTTTGTCAGAATTTGATTTTGTTCAGAGCATATTTAACTGGAACCAGTTGTGAGGAGGCGAAGACAGCTGGCTGTCAACTTGCGTTTTCTTAACAGATCGGCAAACAACTTTTGGAAAATGATGACATTAAACTGTCACCCTCAATCTTTATTCTTATAAAATGTCTTGAAAGGCTACAAATCTTCAACTGCAATTATCCACGTGTTTAAAATGAGATTACTGTTGAAATAATTTCAAGCTGAAACTAATTTTGAGATGCATGTGGGCCTATCTTAATACACGGTGTATCACTTCAGATAAATAAAAAACAACAACATATGTGACATTTAAACAAATTAAACAAATGGAAAAAATATGTTCTATTGTTAAGAGCTTTGTCC
Organism: Alosa pseudoharengus; assembly: GCF_046254945.1. Lineage (NCBI taxonomy): Eukaryota > Metazoa > Chordata > Actinopteri > Clupeiformes > Clupeidae > Alosa > Alosa pseudoharengus. The sequence goes on from NW_027468587.1 coordinate 31,921,237, forward strand.
CTTGGCACTGGCCTTACCGGACATGGCTGATCACAGTGGGAGCCCCGCCAGCCCGCCGTGCAGGTGCACGATCCGTCCGCTGGGTCACACGATGCACCGTTACCACAGCGACAGGTGGCGTTGCAGCCTGGGCCCCACATCCCAGGAGAGCAGGGTTTTGAGCAGTCCACTCCAGTCCACCCTAAGCCGGAACCACGAGGGCATGGGAGAAGAGTCTCAAATCATATAATCATTGCAGATATGGCAAGTGCATATAAAGGGGGAAATGTAAGGTGCTAAAGAGATCTGGTTCAACCAAAGACCAATCCACTAAAAGTAGCCAAAGTCACAACCAACAGTTAGACCAGGAGGGCATGTTGCCAACATGAATGTTGTAGCACCACACCCCATTGGCACATTCACAATTGTTTTAAGGATACTAAGAGGACATGCTCTTAACAACAAGCTTGTGCAGAATGCAAAATTACTGCTCTAACCAATAGGTAGGTGGCAAATCATCAACTCGCTCATTTAGAGTACTCCTGGCTGTTTTACAACTCACTCCATGGGCCCTAATTTACATACTAGTCAAAGTGCAAAGCCTAAATGCTAACTAAAGCTTATTTAATAACTATGCAAACTCTATTTGCACATTTCATACCATGAGAAGGTCTTAAGAGGTCTTAAGCACAAACAGCAGAGGGTCAGCTAAAAGTTGTCGCATGCTACATGATGCTGTTAGTTCATGCACGAGACTTTGCTCATAGCCTGACTTTGCACTTCGCCTAACAATTAAATTAGAGCTCTACGTATTATGGATCCAAATGCAGATTTAGGCCCTACTACAAATCAACAGACAGTTCCAGACTAATACTTATAGGTATCAGAGAGACAGGCTGACTAACTCACCTTCTTTGCAGTAGCAGGTGCCATCTATGGGGGAGCAGGCAATGGAGTTGGTGCAAGTGCAGGCAGAGGAGCAGCCCTTTCCAAACATGCCACTCTCACAGTAGTTCTCGCAGTGCTCCCCCTACAGGGCAAACACGAGAACACGCATCAGAAGAACTGATCCATCTCAGCCATTCATGACTGTTTTCACACTCAAAACAGGAGGACTTGCAAACAACAGCTTCATTCAGTTAGGTTAAATACTCCTAACACTTGTTGGAATTGTTTCATAAATCAAGGCAATTAAAAATAAATCAGCACAAGGCACAAATATACGAAAACATTTACAGCATCAACATGGCATATGAACATTTCCTAACAGAAAAGCGTCTTTGTACTCTGGCTGCCACTGTTTTATTAGTAATGCACCAACTACTTACAGTGTAGCCAGGTGTGCAGTGACATTGGCCAGTCACACTGTCACACACCCCTCCATTCACACACAGGCAGGGTTCCAGACATCCGTTGCCATAGTAACCATGTGCACAAGTCTCGTTGCAGTAGAGCCCAGCCCAGCCTGGCTCACACGTGCACTCTCCTTTGAGCGGGTGACAGCTGACACGAGCAGAGGAAGACAACATGACACCATCAAGCACATACTTAATGACAGACAGTGATTAGCTGTGCATTTGGAGGAAATATAACATTGAGATCCCTAAGTGACTTGCTACTGCACTATAGGCTATCATCAGTGTACAGGTCCTTGTTAAAAAAAACTGAACTTAACAAAGACATGTAGCCAGAATATGGAGAATATGCATAATGAATAGTGATCATTGGTTGGAGACTCATTTTCTTGTCCATCCCTAGAGCCATGTAATCCAACCAATCAACATGGGTTGTGCTCTTTCTTTATTAGATGATGTCACCAAGGTTAGAGGTCCCACTGAAGTATGAATCCAACACATGTGAGTGTTGACTAAATAACTAAAAATGTTGGGAAAAAGAAAGTCATAACATTTCTCCAGGATTTTAAGCTGCTTCAAGCCAATCACTTCTCATTTTCAAATCCTATAAATTTCAAACTTCCACAGCCTCTGCGTGGGACTTGATATGGTTCCACCTGACTGCAAAATAAAATGTTTCTGGGACAAGCTACATGGTGCTGTTGCCTAGAGAATATGATGCCAAACACAAATAAATCCAACTGCTATCGATCTGGGTAGAACCAAAGGCAGGAGCAAAAGCTCCAACTGGCATTCAGTGGTCCTTCTTCTTTGTTTTTACCCCAAAAAGTATGCTTTAGCTCATCTTTTGGCTTCAACACGTGAGAACAAGTGTCTGCAAAAGTTCAATGCAGAAACCAGAGTGGACCCATAAAACAATCCTGAGATGGAGAGAATGCCTCTGAGTACAAGAGAAGAGCACTAAGACACTAGACCTTTACTTTGAGTCTTTGGAGAACAGCAAGGAACTGGATGAGCAGATGTACTAGAATTATTAATCTGTCAGAGAGCAGTATTTTCTCTTTCAGTGTGTGTGTGTGTGTGTGTGTGTGTGTGTGCAGGGATGTAGTGGTAATTGTGAATTCTGTGATCACGGTAAAGCGGACTGCGTCAAGGGGTATCAGATTTTTAAAAAGGCATTTGGAACATTATGATTGTGGAGGTTATTGTCCAATGTTTACAATACCAGTGCTATTAAATGGTTCATGAGTGTTGATGAGTTTACATATTGTGAATGTGGATAATACAACGTGATTTTTTGAATGTTAAAAGTTGTTTTTGTGAGAAGTGGATAAACTCATTTACTTGCGTTTAGCCTCCACTAGCCCTGTGTGTGTGTGTGTGTGTGTGTGTCTGTGTGTGTGTGTGTGTTTGTGTGTGTGTGTGTGTGTGTGTGTGTGTGTGTGTGTGTGTTTGTGTGTGTGTGTGTGTGTGTGTGTGTGTGTGATTCAGACTATCAGCACACCTGATAGTCTGTGGCGAGTGGCAGAGGCAGCGCTGTTCGCAGTGCATCCCAAAGGCCCCGTCGGCACACATCCTCTCCCGGCAGTGTGGGCCCCTGAAGCCTGGCTCACACAGGCAGCCCCCGTGGATGTTGTAGCAGCGGGCGCCGTTGGCACAGTCACACACACCTTTACACTCCTCACCGTAGCTGCCCACGGGACACTCCTCATTACACCTGCAGGTCAAACACTCTCACGTTACAGATAACGACATTGGATATTTTGAGATATGTTACAATTCAAACTAATTTTACTTCCTCAAAGTAATGTCACTGATCACTTTTGCTTATTTTTTGATAAATGAGAGCAGACAGAAATTAATTTAAAGCTTTTTACAGAGATTAATATATTCCGATGTAATTTACCTCATTGGTATTCACCAAGATTTTGATTAGTACCTGTATTTACATACGTTTTTAATAAACTGCAACTGATTATGATCACGTCTATTTTGTAATTTAATTACATAACTCTGTTATATGTAACTAGTTACCCCCCAGTCCATTTCATTATGTTTGAGGTGTTGCCACAGGGGCATATTAACCATGATCGGGGTGCAGTCTCCTAAACGGCATACATATTCACAACTGAGATAATTGAGGCACTCAGGACTGAGTCGAGTCAAGTAAATAAATGATAAAGGCTACAAACCTTTCCCCAGTGAAGCCGGCAGTACACACACACTGGCCAGTCACTGGATCGCAGTGGCCGCCATTGTGACACACACACTCATGGGCACAGTTAGCTCCATAGCGGCCCTCTGCACAACGCTCTGTACAAACGACTCCCTGGACAGAGGAAGGCAGGAAGAAGAAGAAGAAGAAGAAGAAGAACAAGAACAACAACAAGAAGAAGAGGAAGTAGAAGAAGAAGAACAAGAAGTAGAAGAAGAAAAAGAAAAAAGAAGGCAAAAGAAGAAGAAAGACAGAGAGAAAAAAGATAGTTAAAAGTCTGCTTTTCCCCCCGGATCCAAGTAATAAATGTTATGTGGATGACGCGTTGGATTTCTTACTGTCCATCCTGGGGGGCAGATGCAGACGCCATTACCCTGACAGAAACCGCCATTTTGACAAGGACATCGCAGAGGACAGCGTGACTTGGGGCAAGCTTTTTCACAGCTGTGGAACATTTCAAAATGTTATCACATTACCTCTGTCTACAGCTACACTGTACTACACTGTACAGTTACTGCTACTACACTGCACATATCTGTCCATGTTCTTCATACATTGTTCATACTAAATATCCATATCTAATCTTATAAGGCTACTGCTAATACATTGCACACATTTATATTTATATTTAATTTATGTTACTGTAAACCATACCACTTTCTTGACTGTATACTACTGACTACACTGCACTATATGTCTTATACAGTTCATACTGCACCACCTGTCCACAACCCTGGTGAAAGATGTTTGACTCGATAGCCAATCAAATACACCCCTCTATTCAGTGCTCCTGAAGGTACATTCTTCATTAGCTGGAAAAGTTTACTACTTGGTCTGAGTTCCTTTATTTGCTTCCCATTCATATCACCAGGACTGTGTACATACAGCAAGATTTATTTGAGCACACACAAAGACAGTTTAAAATCAAGGACTGCACCTTTAAAACCATTATACTTTTTATGCCAGGTTATGGCACTTTTAGTGAACAATATGTATGTTCTAGATAACTACATCTAAAATGTTTATTATTTAACACACACACACACACACATTGCCAGATGTCTTTCTACTCACAGAGTGCCAGTGAAACCTTCGTTGCACACACACTCTCCCGTCACTTTGTCGCAGGTGCCTCCTGTTCCGCACTTGCAGGACTCTTTGCAGCCTGGGCCAAACGTTGTGGAAGGGCAGGGCTCCTTGCACTGAGAGCCAGTGTAGCCTGGCGGACACTTGCAGGAGCCTGTGGAGGGACTGCACTGACCCTCGTTGGCACACTTGCAGGTCCTGCTGCAGCCAGGGCCCCAGTGCTGGTCATCGCAAGCTGCACAGCAAACAAATCAACAGGTGACAACCTTTACACAGCGTTCCATTTTGGAAGGTCAGAACGCTAACAGAGAACATCAGTGGAGTGTTTGGGATTCATCTCCCCCTCGGGGGAAAGAGAAGAACTCAACATCTCTCCATCTCTCTGTCTCTCCATCTCTCTATCCCTCCCCTTCTTTTGTCTCTGTGTCTGTGTAGTCATGAATTTCTTTGAAAGCAACCCTGCGGTCCCCCCCCCCCCCCATACACGTCTGTGTTCTTCAGCTGCTCTAGATCGCGTTACCTGCGCTGCGGGCCAATTGACAGCGTGATTTGCATGGGGCTAACAAGACAGATGAGGTTCAAATCGGGAATTTTACAGCTGCTGGAGTGCGGACTGGGGGAAATAAAACAACACGGCTCTCGCGACGGACGGACGCACAAGATTGGATTTCAATCATCCTCTCGTCTAGACGGATGATGATAATGTGAGGATCTGCTGTGCCTGGGTGAACGGGCATCACAAAGACACACTCTCTCTCTCTCTCTCTCTCTCTCTCTCTCTCTCTCTCTCTCTCTCTCTCTTGCAGGTCTCACCACCTCCCTCAACCAGACACCCCCAGCCTCTTCCCTCCCAAAACCGAGTGAGAGGGGACATCTGATCTCTTGCTATCCTCTTCAATCACACGCCTTCACTCTTTCTCCCAATCCTGCTGAACGCTAACTGTTATTCAGTGGCCTGCGGTGATGAATGAGTTAGTCAGGGGCTACACATAGGTCAGCCCAGCTGTTTTCTTCTGATCTAACTCCAGGAAAGATGTGCTTTATCAGCCCAAATCTTGCTGTTTTCTTTTTGGTCAGGATGAATGTCTTATTTAGGACGGGCCAAACGGTTATGAGCGTGTGAGCTACGTGAACAAATAAACGCGATGGTGCTCTTAGCGTGCGTCACACGACCACGTTATGGAGGACTGAGCTGGAGCAGGACGGTGTTTACACAGGACTCCTCCATGAAGGGGCTTCAAGGCCGGGAGGCTTGGCCCTAAAAAACAAACACTGACAAGCATGCTGTGTTAAGAACATGTTAACCAAAGAGGGTCCAAACTCAAATGTGTGCAGCTTTTAGGAGCGAGCAAGCAGCTCGGTCCAAGTCTGCTGCTGACCCGAAAGTCATCTGGTTCCCAGAATATGGCCGGAGAACTCATGAGCTGCCTTTTTTTTTCTTTTTTTTTCGGAGAAAAATGGGCTCCAAAAAAGGCCAATTTTTGGAGGAGGCGAGGAGTACAAAGAATTGCTCTCGTGGGACGCGCGCGCCGAGAGGTTGACGGAGCCAGAGCTGTCACCCAGTTCTTGGCGTGTGTCGCTTTCGGCTCCGCTGGTCTTCGTGGCGACTGCTCCAAATCAACTGGAACGCATATGTGTGCAGATGTTGCACCGATTCACGCCACGGATCAGAATCTCTGATAGCTCGTCTGTTCTCTGTGGCTCGACTTGACTATGGGTGTTGAGACTAATCTCAGTAAAGCCCTTACCAGTGACAGGGCGCCGGCTCTGGTGATAGTGTCAGACCCAGCGCCCTGTCACCCGTCACCTCCCCGGACCCACCCCACCACAGCCTTCACACCCACAGCTCCAATCTTTCGTCTGATGTTTGTGTTACGATGTGCTTTCCACCGTTCGTCTACGTGACGAGATAATGAATGGTCTGAAAACGCCAGGTTTCCACGGTGCACCGAGTTGCTTGGAGCATGTGGGAAAATTCCTCCCTTCTCCCTAGCGCATTCTCTGGCTTGTGGTGGAGGCCTTGACTCGACTCCTACCCCCTTCCCCTCCTCCTCCTCCTCCACAACCACCTTCACCCTATCATCTTCCCCTCAGCAAAGCCTCTCGGTGGGGTGCTAAGACAGAGCATATGGCTGCACTCTTCCGCAGTCCGCCACCCCACTGGTACCTCACATGATCCCACATACGAGAAGTGTCAGTCCAGCCCCCTCCAATTACATGGGCTCCGGAAAGGGCTGATGACAGCAGCCAACAATGCAGTTACCAACCCGAGGCAAAAAAGCTGCACAATTTTCCATTTCCTTTCCCCCATGTCATCTCTACCCATCGCGCACCCCCTTTGCTTATGCTACATACAGTATCTGCACTCTTCCATTGCACAGCTCTGTTTATGCAAACCCACCGCGGGTGTTTGACGCTGAAGTTCAATTACTGTCCACATAACAACGACGGAGCGAGGGGGTTTGCAGGCCGTAACGCGGGGTTGCCTCCTCGGCAAGTGGCTTTAATAACACGAGCGGCTGTTGGGCAGCGCTCTCCTCCGTCTCGTGTGTGTGAGCGGCTGCATGAATGGGCCCTTTGTGCGGAGTGTGCGCCGGGAGAGTGAGAGGTGTCTGGCCAGGGGGAGCGAGCGCAGGGAGCGAGTGGGAGCGGGATCTGGACTCACCGCTGGAGCAGTCGTCGCCGCGCCAGCCGCCCTCGCACTGGCAGCGGTCCGGGGCCACGCAGCGGCCGTGCACACACTCCCTGGTGCAGCGAGCTGGCAGAGAGAGACACACACACACACACAGAAACACACAGAAACACACAGAGAGAAACACACACACACAGATGTGGAGAAATGAGACAACATGGAGAGTCATGGGTGTGATTTATTGGAGAGGACATTTATGTGTAAAACTGAGTAAACAAGCACGTGGTCAGCGCTTGGCATGGTCAGGCTAAGGACGCATGCCATCTAGCCTCATCGGCTCTAAGATTCCCATGAGCGCCAACCCTTACAGCACAGAGAGGTCTACCAAGTGGAAATCCTCTCAATGCTAATCGAATCGTACAATTAAATTCAAAATCAAATCTGTTTCGTACTCCAGCAATGAACCCTGTCTTCAAATGTCATTATGTCAGATTTCCACCCCTACAAATTATACCTAATTTCTGCACTGACGGAAGTGTTAGATGACACTTACGGACACATTTGTCTCTGCTCTCGTAGAAGCCTGGACAGCACTGGTACCTTCGTCTGTAATCTGTCTTCACTGCCTGCCTGTAGGCTGTCTTGTATGTTATCCTGAGGAGAATGAAAAGCAAAAAAGAATGATTTACGATTTTTAAACTGTGACATATGCCTGTACTTCAGCAACACCAAAATGCTGCTTTGAAGATCTCTAACTTTGAGTACCTTTTTTACAGGTACACTTGCCTCTTTCAACAGCCATTTATCTCATAAACAAGTGGCTGCCCTTTTTACGGATGGAAATGACAGGGGGGGAATGGTATGATAAGACTTGGAAATAACTTTCACTGTTGTCTGTTTTCTACCACACACCTGGTCTGAAAACAAAGAGTCTGCCCCCTACGGATGCCATGAAAGGGAGGGTCTTACTTGTGTCTGGTGCACTTGTTGGCATTCCAAGGCTCTGAGCATGACTCCTCAGACACCTGGTCGTATGGGTGGGCGTACGACTCCTTCACAGATGTGGTGAAACTGCAGTTGGGACAAAAGCAAAAAATCAAACACATGTCATCAAGAAACCATTAGAGAGCATGAAGCCTTCCCAGGACCCTCTGTACAGCACAATGCAGAGTCATCGAGATGCTGTATTACTGAATAGGCACATATAATATTACTCAAGTTAAATAGGTGGTGAAAGAAGCAAACACAGTTGTTGTTCTAGAATTACAGATCAACAGGGAATGCAGCCATTTGAGGAGATCTTGGAACCCACGGCTTGTTGAGCTTACCTCTCCCATAAGCTGCATACGTTGGGATCCCGTGGATTTAAAGGCTGTGCAAGATCACACAGAGAGCCGAGGACAAAAAGGACCACACAGACCTGCGCTGACATCATGGTGCTACAAAGGAGGACAGAGAGAGAAAGAGAGAGAGAGAGAGAGAGAGAGAGAGGGAGAGAGAGAGAGGGAGAGAGGGAGAGAGGGAGAGAGAGGAGAGAAAAGGGGAACACATGATTAAAAACAGCTTTTCAAAATGTCCCCTTTCTTAAGCCTGGCAAGTAAATGCCTCCACGGAATGGTCCGGCCATCTCTGGAATATCATTCATAGCATTCATAATTAGGTCATCCCAAGTTCAATGGGGACACTGCATTATCTATTGCCCAGGCGAAATTTGGAATTCACTGTTGTCTATTGCAAGCCAGAGAGTGATAATAACTCTGCATTTGTTTTCAAAGACAGTTGGGGGGGATCTGGGCAGACTACACTGCATTGCTTTTAATGTGTTGTCACTGCAGACAATCCAATGATTATTGTCACAAACAACGTTCATAACTCCACATCTGTGAAATGTCTGCTGTCAAATCATACAGCATTAAGCTCAGGACTGTGAGGTCATTCAATATATTTATTGGGGCACTTCAAAGTGGTAATTTTAGTGACATTTACAGCAATTGCCAAGCGACCGTAAAATAGCAAAAGTTACTTTTTCTCTCTTTGCAGTCTATCTGCTATTGAATATGGCTAATGCTACGTCCTGTGGTCCAACATGAAATTGACACAGCCACAGTGGAGAGAGCTTTTTCCACATATGGAGCGTAAAATGGAGGAATTCTAGAGAAGCGACACCGGGTGAAGAATGTGTCTGTCTGCGCTTCTATCCTACTATTAATCAGCATAAGGTCTCCATGCTCTCACGCAACAGCCATGTCACACACACACACACACACACACACACACACACACACACACACACACACACACACACACACACACACACACACACACACAGATGACAGAGGCAGACAGACAGACAGACAGACAACCACACACACACACACACAAACATCGCCACTCAAAATGCACACATGAATTATGAGCATACATACACACGCAAGCCCACAAACACAAACAATGCAGATTTAAAAACACTATAAAAGGATACAAACAAACACTAAATACTCTCCCTCTCTCTATCCTCACACACACACACACACACACACACACACACACACACACACACACACACACACACACACACACACACACACACACACACACACACACACACACACACACAAGAGACATCTGGTTTTAATCTGACCGGCGCCCCGCGGGACGGCGCGAGGGGAAGGGGACAGCCCCTGGCTCCCATGGAGAGCCTATCCTCTGCGGAAGGCGGCCTTTAAGAGCTGGTCAGCTCGGGACCGGGCCGCGGCCATGCGGGGAGCTTTTCCTCAGCCGTGGGAACACAGCGGTGCGCCACCAAACTACGTCAGCTACGTCACCGCGACTGTCGTGCAGCACTTGTTTTCACAGTTCTCCCACGACAGAACAAGTTCACAGCGAGTGGCACTATCAACACCATCAGCCCTCTAATCTCTTTGAAGATACCGACTTACAATCACAGTATTGAAGAATCGCAGTAGTTTTCTGAATTCAGGACGGGTTTCTTTAAAGTACAACAGAGTACATGCGTATTGGAGTTCAAGCTCTGTAGCACCGGCTCACAGCCAAACAGTGAATCAAACGAAGTCTGGAGAGGAGCTTTAAACCCAGATTGGTGCTTTAAAGATGTTATCAGTTTCAAGGCTCTCCTTTCGTTAAATGCGCTTTGGCAAAGAGCGCCTTTAAGGCCTGCAAGAAAATAATGTCAGAAAAGAAAGGAACCCCACAAAAGCAGACGTTTATAGGAGAAGACAGACGGTTTTCATTAAGGAAGGCTATAGGGCCCTACCAGTCACTTCATAGGACTGGGGTAAATAGTTTAATTAGGCTCTCTCCCTCTGGCGCGCGCATCACACACACACACACACACACATACCACACACACACACCCACACATATACCACACATGCACACTCACATGCACGCAAGTACACACTCAGTCACACACACACACACACACACACACATACACACCCATACATGCGCACACACAAATGCACACACACAGAGCTTCGTTAGGGAAAAAGAGCCCTAACCACAAAGAGATTCTTAAAAGCTGACACATCACTTACATGGTTAATGGTTATAGCGTGGGGTGACTGTCATGCTGTTTTACGGTAAATATGGGTTCTTACTGTGGTGTTTCATGAACTTCACTTGACAAACATTTTTGACAAATCCCCTCCTTCATCCACCAGATTATCCTCTCTAATCAACACATGCTTTCAGGTGTGCTAGCCCCAGTCCGTGCACCTAATGGTCCATTTCCTGTATGCAGTAATGCTGGCGAAACTAGCCCCAGCTATAGTGTTTGTGTAGTGATGTCAGATGCCAGCTTAATGTCTAGATTGTAAGTCGGCAGAGTAGAGAGAATACTCATAGAACAAGAACCATTAGGCATGAGACAATGTTACCGACACCAAGTCAACGAGGTGTCTGGAATTCTCTGGCGTGCGTGGTGGCGGCGACGGCTCACAAATGAACATTCTGGGTTTGGATTTAATGAGCGCTGCAGACAGTTGTACCCAATGCCTGTCCAGCTTTCATGTGGCACTGTCAACAGGGGGGAGGAGTAGCAAGAAAAAAAATTATACACATACACACACACATACACACAGACACACGCACGCATGCACGAACGAACGAACGAGCGCACGCACGCACGCACGCACGCACGCACGCACGCACGCACGCACGCACGCACACACACTCAATTGCAAGCACACAACTCTGTCAGTCACAAACATAAACAAACACAAATACACAAAGGACAAGCATCTACACATATTTACATGTACAAAAAATGCTCAGACACACACACAGACACACACACAAAGACAACCACACACACACACACACACACACACTTAATTGCAGACACACAACTCTGTCAGTCACAAACATAAACACATATAAACAAACACACACACACACACACAAAGGAGAACCATCTTCACATATTCACATAATAAACAAATGCTCTCACACAACAAAGCTAGAAAGACATGTGCACACAAACACACACACGCACACACACACTCACACACACGCACACACACACACATTTATGGCCACATTTGCCAGTTCCCTCATCAACGTGTGTTTGCTCTTTAGGCTGGAAAATGAGTCCCATACTGAGAAAGTGGATATTTTTAGCAGAATGCTAAGATACTCACTGACTCACTGGTCTCAGCCAGTCTCAGCTGACGAATGTCAGGCACTCTCAAAACTGAAGGGAAGGGGCCCAAAAGTGAACACAGACCCCAGCAACCCAGAGCGCTCAATCAATTTAAAAGGCCTTGCAACGCTTTTTCCAGAACCAGATGAAGACTCGGAACGGGGGACAAATGGAAACAGATGGAAGGCCTTTCCAGCCGTAGTTTCAAACCCCCCTTCACTTTGTTTTGGTGGAATGCTGAAGTTCTCTCTGACACTTCTGTTATTGTCATACTCGCCATGCTAATGTCCCCTCCCAATGCACACATGAAATATCATTGTTTAGTTTGAGGCGAGGAACCATGATCTTTTGCCCACATTAAGCACAGTCTGTTCGCAGGGATGACTCAAAAAACTTTTATGGGTGACTTGATCATGCCTACTGTTTCTCAACGTAAAAAGCAAACAAAATAACCCTAGGTCCTATTGATTCATTTTACAGCTAAAATCTTACATCAAAACTAAAAAGTGTGGGAAGAAGTGTGGGAAGAAATAGTGTGTTTGAAGGATTGGTGGAGCCGCAGGCCAAGCTCAGGTTATGCTCTGTCCCAACTCAGTGCCATTGTCAGAAACTAATGTGGCACTAATATAAATGCAAAAGTTCAAGGCACTGGAAATTGCAAATCCACACGAGTTACAGTGTTCCAGTAAACCTATTTTTGCATGGTGAGTGGTCTGTGTTATAACAGAATAATGATCTCCTGAAGAGACGAGCGCAGAGGAGAAGAGAAGGGATCCTTTTTTTCTATTTCCTTTCTTAATGTCGTTGTATAGAAAGAAATCCTACATGGCACGGATCAAGTTGCTGCTTTTCTCTTTTCTTTCCCCCCCTCTACTCTCTCTCCCTCTCTTTCTCTCTCTCTTTCTCTCAAACCCTCTCTCCCTCGCTCTCTCAAACTCTCTCTCTGAGGTTGGATGGCTAATTGAGGTAGAAAATATTACTCACTCTTTGGAACTGGGGATTGTGCAGACCAGGAAAATAAAAGGGGGGAGAAAAAGGGAAAAAAAACAAGTTGGCCATGGATTGGGGACAGAGAGAAGAAAAAAGAGAGAGAGAGAGAGAGAGGAGAGAGAGAAAAAGGGAGAGAGGGGGGGTGTGCTAAGGACATACAAATGCTGAGGTGCCAAGTGAACCTTGTGTTCTCTATTGGGACTCAAGGGTTGCCATATTTTCAAAAAAGCTTAAAAAAAAGAAAGAAAGTGCACTGGTATCAAATCCTCACCTTGGACTCTTACCGACCGATCTGGCCAGTACTGGATCGATTGTAATGTTTTTATTTCAGTCCCCTGTAGACTCACGCACAGGTCATGTTGGAATGCTTAAGGGGTCCATCTTCCAGAGAGCCCAACAGCATGTAAGCATAATATATGGAGGTGGATGGATGCAGGGAGACATCACACAACAGCTGGCCGAACTTGATGACTGATGACCGTTGCATAACTCACTACAGGCGGAGCAGTGGCTGCAGCACCCCAAAGCGTTTTACCAGCAAACCAAACACTAAAGAAAGCTACAGAAGGCGCATTAGCCAGCTACAGGTTCTTATTAGTCCCTGTGTGCAGGGTCCCTTGAAAGCCTTTTGGTTTCAGATGGTTACCCTGAGAAGGGCCAAAAAGCACAGGCTTTCACATGGGGACAGAGAGAGGTATGCGTGCCATTTGGAAAAATTATTGTCCACTAAGGGACCATTTTAGAGTTCCTTGGGGAAGTACTTGGGACAGAGAGGGGACAAATAGGGTCCTGGCCATCTAAAAGAAATGTCATACTTTGAATGATCCAAAATAGTCGATCTCAAGCATTGCAACCAATGACAGAACCATATCATACCCCTTACAGTAACACTTACTCATCTGCTATGACTAAATATGTGGCCGTTAAGAGAAGGACTCACTTGAGTCATTTGGAAAACCACAGCTCTGTCGGTGACTCGCACAGCAGAGTGCTAATAAAGCCCTAAGCCTGGTTCCTGTAAAGCAGAGAAACAGCTCGTAATCTTCCCCCTCTCCTCCTCCTCCACCTCTGGGGGTTTTGGGGCTCCTCTGCCCTGAGCCCAAACTGCACATTCAGCTCCTCCACCGCAGCCTGTCTGCCAGGCTCTGCCGACTCACTGTAACACACACACACACACACACACACACACACACACACACACACACACAAACACACACACACACACTCACACCACTTCACACACACACACACACAAACACAGACACACTACTTCACACACCACACAGTGGTTTGGGGCTGAGAGGGGGACTGAAAGGGTGGGGGTGTATGGTTGGGGGTGTGTGGTGGGGTGTGTGTGTGTGTGTGTTGGGGGAAGGGGGGTTACCCAAGTTTGGGGTCAACGAGCCTGCATCTCATGATTTGGTGGTACACACCACACCCAATATTTCCAACTTATATGGTTTGATATTTAAGACATAAAAAAACAACAAAAACAACAGTGCAGTCTTGGTTTCTGACGCACGGTGAAGATTACATGCTCTGCTAAAGAGAAGTGCTGCCCTGCGCTGTTATTCTATCATTTATGCATGAAATAAGACTTGTTTACTCATCCTATGAAAGTTGGGGCTATTGGGGAACAGTGGAACATAAAACAAACAGCAAATTTTTGACAGTGCATGCCCAAGTGTGTGTGTGTGTGTGTGTGTATGTGTGTGTGTGCATATGTGTGTGTGTACATATTAGGGGTGTAACGGTACACAGAAGTCACGGTTCGGTTCATACCTCGGTTCGGACATCACGGTTCGGTACGAGTTCGGTACAATGGAGGGAAAAGCAAAACAAAAATGCAGAAAGCATTTTTTTTTGTACATGTCTCAGGCTGTACCACCTAGTGTCATACAGTCTCTTCCCTGAGCTATCTGCAACAGCCTGAAGTGTGTAAGATGTAGGCTAAACAGTACAATAAGTGCCCAGACTCAATCTGTAACTTGTAAACAAAATAAGACAATCAGCTATAAAACTGAAAATAGGCCTACAGCATCTCTTATTTCTGAAAGTGCAAATTACATAGAAAATGATTTTTAAAAATCCACTTAAGCAAGACCTTCAACATCTGTGTTTAGTTGTATATGGAAGGGTCTACAATTTGCCTCAATATTTTTCATTGTGTGTAAAGTAATAATCTAGCCTACTAACTGTGAAAATATCACACTATTTTGCCTTTTTTTAAAAAACGAAATTGCTCCTTTCATTTCATAAAACAGACTACAACTAGAAGTCACGTGACTTTGCCCTTGGACGTTAATTCACCGTAGCATGGTTTGTTTATTAGCCTGGTTAGCGTTGTCACTTTATTTTACTGTCTATGCACTTAACACTACCAGCTCCTCATGTGAGAAGTTACAAGTTACCCCAACATAAAGGTAATTACCACGCGATTTACATAGCTTTCTGTCATTACGAAATCATTTAATTTAAGCCATAGGTTTTGGCCCTATTTGTATGTGTATCCAAAGGCTGCTGAAGCGCACGGGAAGTTTATTTCCCCTCGTTTCAGTGATTGGTAGCCTACATCATCTGGGTGATGGCTTCGAATATGTGTAGCATTTTTTCCACTCACATACCCAATGCTGAACAACGCCGACACACAATTTCATCTTATCCACCACTCTTCCGCCTGTACTAACGTTACTGTAACTGAAGTTCTCAAACTTGCGATCTTAAAGAGACCAGCGGATCCTCTAACTCTTGTAGGTCTAATCTTAGTGCTGCTAATGACTGACGGACTCGACCGACGACCTGACAAAAAAAAACATAGGCGCCAATCAGAGCTTCAGAGCTAAGGCGAGGCTACAGATTAGCGTTAGGTGTCGCTAAAGAACTCCCGTAACTCTCGCTACTTAACAGTAATTGCGCATGACATTAATTAATCCGCACACGAGTTTTATGTATTTTTATACCGTGTATTCTCCGTGTAAATTCATGCACCGAACCGTGACGCCCGTACCGTTTCGGTTCAATACGAATACATGAACCGTTACACCCCTAGTACATATGTGTGTGAGCAACAGGCCATATATTCAGGATGGTCCTAAAGTACTCCCCGATCCCCTGATCTCTGACTGTAAGTGGACAGTGGTGGAAATCTGACTTGGCAGGTTGTGTGTTTGTGATGCGTCCCCTGTGACCCGCATGACAAAACGATGATGAAGGAGCGAGGGGGGAGAGGCCGGACAGGGAGTTCTTCCTCCCTCTCTCTCTCTCTCACTCACTCTCTTTTTTCCCTTTCTGGAAGCGCGTTGCTCTGCTGAGTGAGCCCCGAGGCCACTCTTCTTCCATCAGCTCAGGGATTTATGGGATGACATCGCCTCCCAACCCCAAAACAGTCCCCCGCACCAGGCAAAACACCTTCACCCCTGTGATTTATATGTGGGCATTTTCTGCTTGTGCGAGCCTTCTGTTCTGCAGTTAAAAAAAACATGATATGCTACTTAAAGGTGCAGTCCGCTTGAAAAGGGAGCATTATGGGACCTTGAAATGCTTGAGGTTCTTTTTCATATAAAGGATCCATAGCTGATCAAAGGTTTCCCATGGCTAAAAAGGGCCATTAATACTATGAAATGGATGTAACTGACCAAAAAGGTTCATCATGAAGTTCTACACAGAGTTTTGAAGGTTCCAGCAAAAGTAAGTGACATTCCAGAAGTATATTTAAATCTGTTATGAAATATTCAATAATCTATAAAGTACCAAATGCATGGTGAAAAAACCAAAGATGACCAAAACGTATGCGGTCATATGTTTATCTGGTCCATTACAGACATCTGTGAACATGTTTATTTCATCAGATGAACCCTGTCTAATGACTGCCCTGGGTTGGATTTGGTTATAAACTTCTTGACAAAACTGGGCTGCAGCTTCATGTGACTTGACCAGCTGAGGCAGACAAACCATGGTGGAGTCGGGGGTTTGGTACCGAGCTCTCATGGACCATTAATTGGGGGTTGCAGCAATGGAAAAACCAATAAAAGCAACTTTATGTCATTCGCCACTTGGCAGCTTGTCACACACACACACACACACACACACACAGAGGCCTGCACACATACACACAGATATATGCACACACACTCTTTCTGTCTCTCTTTCACACACACACACACAGGGCCCTGAACTGTATGCAGTTTAAACAAAATAACAGGATATGTGCTCCCCTTCCTCCTCTACACCATGGCTGCTTCTCTCCACCCCTCTCTCCCTCTCTCCTCATTCCTCTCTCTCCATCCCTCCCCATTCCTCTCTCTCTATCCCTCCCTCTCTCGTTCACTCAGCGCGTGGAGGCCAGGTCGCCCCTCTCTGCTGTTGCAACAGGCGGCACATCAAAGCCCCGAGAGCACGTTTTTGTGATCTGGATTCTGACTTTTTACACACCGACCACACCTTTCCTCCCCGCTCTCTCAGTTCCTCCCAAACCGCCCGGCTGTGTCCCGGGCCCGTACGCTCAGCGCTGTGTGGTGGTGGAGGAGTGTTTGTGTTGGACGCCTGCACGCCGATCTGCTGGGCCTGGCCCTTTGTGTCCAGTCCAGGAACTTGGAGCGGCAGGCTTACGTCACATCGGACTGAACCGCCAAAACTGAACAGGGAAAGAGGCTGCACAGGTCCACGTATGAGTCTATGGAGCTACAGTACAGCTGTGTGAGTGTGTGTGTGTGTGTGTGTGTGTGTGTGTGTGTGTGTGTGTGTGTGTGAGTGTGTGTGTGTGTGTGTGTGTGTGTGAGTGTGTGTGTGTGTGTGTGTGTGTGTGTGAGTGTGTGTGTGTGAGTGTGTGTTTGTTTGTTTTGAAAGAAAATAAGTGCAAGAATATCGCCAAGACACTCACACAGAGAGACTTTAATTTCCTAGCCATCTTTGGTCATTCTAGACAGGTGAAAACAGATGTGCTTCCTATCAGAACCACACTCATGAGCGTGTGCTTGGAGATTAACTGCGTCCCTGTGGAGCGCCGTCTCCAGTTTTCTCTGGCCTTTCAGTCTCTTGCTGCAGCAGAGAGAGAGAGAAGAGAGAAAGAGAACGAGAAAGAGAAAGAGAGAGAGAAAGAGAAAGAGAAAGAGAAAGAGAGTGAGAGCGAGAGAGAGAGAAAAAGACTTCATGTGTGTGGCTCAGAGCTGGTGACTGCTTGTTTTTCCTCTGCACTTGAAACCATGACCACAGACAGAATGACTGCGGCTGTCTGTGGCCTCGAAGTGCGAGGGCCCCCCACAAACACAAACACGCGTTCCTGTGTCAACATAATGGCACCCACCCACACACACCCGTGCGCATGGGTCGTACCCTGAAGAGCCGCAGACACGGACACACAAAGTAGACAAACCAGACACACATGCACACATACACACATGCACATATACCCATGCACTCACCGCAAGAACACCTCTGCTTTCATAACCTCATTCGCCACACAACCAGGCTTACTGTACAAGGCGTGCACATGTAGTGGGGTGGCCCAAGGCGTGCACATGTAGTGGGGTGGCCCAAGGCGTGCACATGTAGTGGGGTGGCCCAAGTGAGGTTTGAGCCTCTAAGGAGGACATGACCATAATTACATGTGTTGTAATTTCTGCGGACACCAGCAAGCACGGGCACATGGGACATTCTTTTTCCCCCCCCAAAAAAACTTTCACCAGAAAAATATAGGCTTTCTGTCTGTTTACAGTGCGGGTTGATGGTTGCTGAAGCCCAAATAAGATGGTGATGTATAGGTCTGGACTCAAAGGGAGTCCATGGAAGCTGTATCACACCAATGCATTGTGGGAAATCAGAAGAGCATAGAGGTATAGAGAAGCCGAACAACTGAGGCTCGTCACAGTCTACAATATCAGTGCCATGAGCTCGGGTTTGATAGCCGACATAAAGTCCAGTTCAGATGGTCCGGAATAGACTAACATTGTAAATGTTTTTCATCCTCTCTGGTCATTCTTCAGACTTCATGCAAATTACATTTAAGTGCAGGGATCGCATAAGTCTTTTGTGTGCAAAGGCAAAAGAACTCTGTGGTGACTGGCAAGCATTTGAATCACAGAAGAAAGTGTTGTAATTTAATGACTCAGTCAATATTATCTCAAAGTAATTACAGTGCATGCAAAGCAATGCACTATATTGTTATTCATTGACTTCTTATTACAGAGGGTGCAAAGCAATGCTCCGGTTCCATTTTTGTGCAATTTATACTTTTTCAGATATTAACTGAAAATCAATTCAGTTCCTATCATAGACTTTCTTTTGGCCATTGTATCATTATATTAGATCACACTATAATCATCATCATATTAGGCCAATCAAGCTAGCTAAGGCACATCTATTGGGAAAGACATAAACCATACTGACACTGGCGTTGGCGCTACTGAGGATGTAGCTTCAAATAACACACCAGAGGAGAAAGGCAATCGTGAGACAAACACACCCTAAGGTTGCCTTAATGACTGCACTCAACAGAACACCAGGGTTCTGACCTCAGGTATGATTGTGGCAAGTTGTTTAAAAATATATATTTTTGTCTATTTTGGTGAATTGTACAACCCCAAATCAGAAAAAGTTGGGACATTGTGTAAAATGTGAAAAATAGGCCCCAGCTGTGGCGCAACTGGCTGGGGCACCTGCACCGTACGCCGGCGACCCGGGTTCGATTCCCGCCCCGTGGTCCTTTCCGGATCCCACCCCGACTCTCTCTCCCATTC
Source organism: Alosa pseudoharengus (assembly GCF_046254945.1). Classification (NCBI taxonomy): domain Eukaryota; kingdom Metazoa; phylum Chordata; class Actinopteri; order Clupeiformes; family Clupeidae; genus Alosa; species Alosa pseudoharengus. The sequence continues at coordinate 31,940,891 of NW_027468587.1, forward strand.
ACTTCCTGTCACTCTCCACTGTCCTATAATTAAAGGCATAAAAAGCCCAAAAAAAATAAAAAATAAAACAGAATATAATAATCTGCAAATATCATAAACTCATATTTAGTTGCCAAAAGGAGACAGCCAACATATCAAATGTTGAAAGTTACAAATTTGACTATTTCATGGAAAATATATGTTCATTTTGAATTTGATAGCAGCAACACACACTAAAAAAGGTTGGGACTGGGGTAACAGAATGCTGGAAAGGTTGTGTAATGATAAAGAAAACAAAAGGAGGAATGTTTCACAACTAATTATGGTAACTGGCAAAATGATTGGGTATGAAAAAGAACATCCCAGAGAGCCAGAGTCTCTTAAATAAAGATGTAGGGGTATTCATCACTCTGTGTAAACCTGTGTGGACAAATGGTGAAAACAATGTAATTTTAATGCTTCTTAACATGAAATTGTGAAGTATTTGGGGAGTTAATCATCTACAGTACACAATATCATTAAAATATTCAGAGAATCCAGAGAAATCTTTGCAAACTAAGGATAGAGCTGAAAAATATTGGATAGACGTGGTCTTTTGGACCTCAGATGTCACTGCATTAAAACCAGACTGTAAAGAAAGTCATTGTATGGGCTCAGGAAAACCTCTGATAACCATTGTCTATGAGCACAGTTTGATACTCAATTCAGAAATGCTAGTGTAAACTTAACCATGCAACAGCCAAAATTGTATTTAGACATGATACAGAAATACCACCATCTTATCTGGGTCTGAGCTTGTTTAAAATGGATTCAGGTAACATGGAATGTCCTGTTGTTAGACCAATCAAAATGTGCAATTCTTTTTGGAAATCATGGACTCATCTGGGCTAAAAGAGGAGAGGGCCTAACCAAGTATCCAACCTATCCAACTTGTTTAAGTGCTCACTTCGAGACCCAACATCTATGACAGTGTGGAGGTGCATTAGTGCCTACAGCATTGGCATCTTGCACATCTGGCAAAGCACAATCAATTCTGAATGATGTATACAGGTTTTGAGCGACATATACTGTCATCCAGGCAATGTTTTTTTTTTCAGGGAAGACATTGAATATTTCAAAACAATGACAAAATTAATTATGCACATATCTAAACAGTATTTCTCCATAGAGGAAAAGTACAGATGCTAAAATGGCCTGTCTGCAGTCCAGATATGTTAAATTAGGTGCATCATGAAAAACATGATTAAGAATAACTCATACTGTAGAGCAACTGAAATCCCATATCAGGCAGGAATGGGACAATATCTAATTCACAAAACTTTAGCAACTGGTCTTACTCAGTTCCTAAACATTTACAGAATTTTGTTAAACAAAGATTTGAAGCAGCACAGTGGTAAACATTTCCTGTCCCAACTTTTTTTTAGACATGTTGCTGGCATGAAATTCAAAATGATCATATATTTTCCATTAAATAGTCAAAATTTTCATTTTCAACATTTGATATGTTGTCTATGTCCTTTTTGCTGATAAATATGGGTTTACAAGACTTGTGTATTATCACATTCTGTTTTTATTTGCATTTTACACAACATCCCAACTTTTGCTGATTTGGGGTTGTCGAATTAAGTGATAGGCTGACTCGAACCTTCCTGTATATCTTAAAGAAATGTCTTCATTTGAGGGCAGTTACTCTAAGGAAAGGACAGGCATTCATGATGGCAAGATTCTGAAGAACCAAGATGCTGCGACACAGGTTAGTGAAGTGCCTCAGAGCTTGAGTAACGTCAGCATAATATTATATTTCCGACATGACTTCATGAGATCATTGTAACGACACATTTTGCCACGTCATGATAATCTGATTGAGCAGAGCCCTGATGTGATGCATGGTGCTGATGATGAAAAGCTACTGGAGACCCCAGGAGTCAGGCCCGGAGTGGGTAATCGGGAGAATCGGGAGAATTCCCGTGATGGGCCGCTTCACTTTTGGGCCGGTCGAGGGAAAAATATGAACATTTGCCACGTTAATCTATCTTCTCAGTTGGCTACACACGTTCGCATCCTATGCCTAACACCGCAGCCTCTGGGTTGTTTTCCCCTCCCAAGAAGAGTTAATTGGTTGGGTCCATATAGCCCGTCTTTTCTAAAAAGTTTTCTCAGATACCAGCTGGGCCGGCCCTACCGTAGTGAGGATGGATGGTAGAAAGAGGCCATGAGGGACTGGAAAGGCCAGGTAAAAAAGACGAGTATTGGAGGAAAATGCTGCCAAATGTGCCAAGCTTCCAGATTTTTTTTGAAGAGGACATAATAAGTGGCAACTGGTAAATTAGCCATGATTATAGCGCCGTAGCCTAATTATTGGGCTAATACTGGACGTTGTAGCGTTGTCAACCTATTCGCAAGCAACATATTAAATTAATTTTAAAAAATCGCCTTTTTGTATCATCCAATATGGCGATTCATAGACTTTGCAAATATTATGCAAATATTGATAACAAAACTCAAGCTTGATCTGTGTATGCAGTAGCCTAGGCCTAAAAATAAAAGTAGCCTCTGAGCAGCAGATCAGCCAGTCCCCCTCTGAAAATGATGAGCCTGAAATTAGCTATGACTACAGGGACAAGTAGAAAGGATAATAGAGTAAACCATATGAATTAAAATTATTTTATGTAAGAAAGAAGAGTAGGCTATATGACAGCAGTAGGCTACATGATCAACCTATAAGGCTTGTTTGCTCAGAAGTGGGTGTAGTAAAGGAGCAAATTACCAAACAACAACATGATAGCTGACCCATGCAGAAAAAACATGTAAACAATAGTTCAATATGCCTCTTAGTGGAATTGTGGGATACATTTCAAATGCTTTATTTCTTCCTTCCTGTTTTTGTTAACTTATCAACTTATCCTTGTGGAATAGTGGAATATTGGTAGCCTATAATAAAAAAACTACAGGATAGTAAGAGCTGAAATGTTTCCTTATTCATCCAATTTCCACCACCACTAAAAAAGTGGGCCGGTTTTGGGCCTGAAACTCCCGGGCTGAAAAGTGGCCCCACTCCGGCCCTGCCAGGAGTTCAGGAGAGACCAGCACAGCTGACACCAGAGGCCCTACAGCCTTTGCCTTCCTCTGCAGTGTTCACCTCTACAGCCACAACAGTAAGATGCTCACCTACTATAGGCAGATGAAGTGACTTGAAATGAGTTCCTCTGCACACCAGAATACCTTACTTGGCCACACATTTAGGCAGTAAAATAAGTGCAGAGGTGAAAGCCCTTAAGCTAACACGGCCAACTCTCAGCAAACTGCAACGCAGAGCCTCAGAACTGCAGTATATTCTGTTTCAGACAAATGACTTAAAATACAAGAGTTTCTTGGACTACCGTACATAATAATGTAATCTAGAAACTCATTGAGAAATTCCACTGAAATGCCAATGGCAACAGTCACTGAGCTACGGGCCTGAATCATCAGATGCTTATCAGAACGGACACACTTCCACCTCTCCTCTTCCTGCGCACCCGTCCGCCCAGAAGCCACTGGAGGAGGAAGAGGAGAAGAGGGAGTAGAGGGAGGAAGGGAACAGGAAGCCCAAGGGGCGAGCTCTCTCTTATCGGACTAGTAAATTCACACGCGTCCCTGAGTCACGCTGTCGTGGCAGGCTGAGGTCACTCACCACAGAGCGCTTCTTGGCTTATCATTTATGACTCATTTCACAATGACAACACAATCCCAAACAAACTGGACAGCCAGTAAAATTTAAGAAGTCGCCATGTGCCTCTGGGGAAAGTATATGACATCAAAAGCTCCTTGTTTGTCCAAATATGGTAGCCAGACTATAGTATGATTATGACAGACTGTAAATTCAGTGTCTGGTTTAAAGGACCTTATATTTGTGGAGACTTCAACCACCTGGAATGTCAAAACAGACCAGATGTGAGACCTTTTTTGTCTTTTTTTTGTCTGTGAAAGTGCTGCTTGTTAAGTTGAAAAATGTACTATATCCATGGGTGCCATATGTCTCCTTTAACGCAGGCCTGGACACCCCTCCCCTTGACATAGATCTACAGGGCCATGGAGCAAACTACAAACTCAGTCAAACACCGTACAGAGCTATTGGATCTTTTCTTGGCATCTTTACCAGGTCAGGCCAGAAATGTAGAAAAAAAAAACAACTCCAAATGCTGGAGAGACATAACCAGCCGCTGCCAAGTATGACCGATTGGAGACTTGATTCCCTCTCTGAGCTCCACCAAAATACACAAGAGCTGAATGAGGTCATGGAAGTTGTCCTGGAGATGCATTCAATTAGAACTCAAGCTCTCCCTCTCAATAGCAAAGCATACGCTGCAGCGTTCATCCGACCATGGAGCACAATGCTGAGTCAACACTTTATATTACATAGGTTATGTTTCTATAGGTTCCCATGAGTAGATGCCAACAGAAAATGTGTTGACAAACCAAAAGCAGTTTAGTCAAGCAACCAATGCATTTAAAACATGAGCATATGAAAAGTTATACTATGAATAGATGCGATACTACAGCTGCAAACATGTCTCTCTCTACCCTGCTCAGTTACTCCTCCAAGCTTTGCACAGAAACGTCTACAAAGAAAACCAGCTGAACACTGTGGGTGGGGACAGAGGGACCTACACAAAAGTGTGTGTGTGTGCGTGTGTGTGTGTGTGTGTGTGTGTGTGTGTGTGTGTGTGTGTGAATAGGGGGTGGTCTGAATATCCCCCTCATTCCAAGTTTGAAAAGCTTTGCAGAATATATTTTGGTCATTTTGCCTTTGTTCAAATAGGACAGTGAAGAGTAAGTGGGAAAGAGAGGTGAGGTGGGATTGGGAAATGGCCGCAGGTCGACCCAAATGTGGTACGGACGATGCAAGTGCCTCTGAGCTCAACAGCTCCCCCGCAAATTTCACTTTCTGCGGAGACCACTCGGGAGGCTGGGTGTGGACTCAGAACACATGGCTCGCTCTCGGCGCCGTGGCCCCAACAGGTCCCAAAGGAGCCCATGCAGCGTGCCTGCATGCAAACCCCAGCTCCTCTGTAAGCCGACAGGCATATCACTGGTCTCAAATGATGGACAAGTGATGAGACTTTTTGCATTATAGGCGTTGGCATGCCACGAACACGCTATAGAAGAGAGAGCACAAGTTGGGGGTAAAAAAAAAAATCTAGTGGAAACATCTGGTTTGAATGAAAAACACTCTCTTGGCTGGTAAGTTTATTAGCAGCCCTTAATACAGCCCAAAACTCATTTAGGCTGTTTGTCATGCTTGAATGTGTTTTTATTTGTTTGTTTTTTTGTGTTATTGCTTTTTTATTGGCCCTATGTCTATGCCATGCTTCCTGTTTGCTGTATAGCAATAGGTGTCTCCCATGGGAATCTACCTTAGAAACTAACCCATTTTTGAAGCCAAGAGGCCTTACAAATGGATAGCCAAACCCCACAGAAACAAAGGACAACACAAAGCATTGTTTCACCCCTGGACACAGAGGGCATATGAAAGCTGAAACTGCCCTCTTAAAGCATTTCTGCACATACACTTCACTTCACTTCGCATATCTTTAAGATTGACGGGTTAATTTATTTCGTGCCAAAAACAGCATTTGGCATGTACTCAATTTGATTAGGATGTCTCATCCTCGATAAGCCTTTTAAGTGTGTCATTTATCACTGGATGGTTTTTGAGAGTGAACGAGGGTGAGCCCTTCTTGGGGGCATGGGGAGTACCTCTGGTACCACACAGTATCAGTCCCCTCTCTGACTTTATAGAGTCTCCATCCCATCCCTGGCCCGTAAATTCTTCCCGTGTTAAACCCCGCTGATTTACTGGCCTGGCTTCCTACGGTGTGCTGCTTTTCTGGAGGGTGAGCAGGAAATCTGTAGCGTATTAATGCAATGCGCTTTTTTTTTATAAAACATTTTTTGACACACGGCAAAAAAGAAAATATCACCAGATGTGGCTTTAATCAACACATCTGGAAAGAAGAGGAGGACATCGCTCCCCCTTACCTTGGAAAATTCTTAAACAAAACACTTGGTGCACTTTGTCTAACCTGAAGAAGGTGACTTCTCGAAAGGGTTCCAAACGGCCCCGTTGACTCCAATAGAGCTCCAACTCCAGCCAGATCATTATGCACTATATAGAGAATAAGGATGAACGTGTGCACTTCAATTGCAGTTACATAACTGGACACACCAGGGTCATGAGTTCAATTTGCAGAGAACAGAGGTGCTACCACATTGTGTTGTCATTGTCCACGGTGCGTAGCTACGGAAACAAGAGTTTCCATAACATAAACAGGAGTCTGAATGTATAGTTTTTAGCCCCAACCAGTATCAGTTGCGATGCAACTTTGCTCAGACTGCACTCAGAGGTCAGTTACTTCAGTGAAACAAAAAATAGCTTAAAAGCTGTTCCTGTGTGTGCAACAAGTTGCTTTCCTAGAGCCCCCTAGCCTGTGGACAGCCTCTCACAGACAGAAATAACAGGAAGGCAGAGTAGGGGGCAACAGCACTGCCAGACAGATGCCACACAAAGGATGTCCTGGGCAAAACACAGAAGCAGGCAGAGAGAAGAAGAATGGTCAGGAACCTGTCCTGTTTGGACGACCCCCCCCCCCCCCCCCCCCCCCCCGACCCCGACCAAAGAGGAAAAGTAAATAGAAGAATGGATACTTCCCTGCTGAAGACACTTCTCAAGAAAGGTTTTCACTTCTCACTACAAACCATTTTGAGCTACTGGGCTTCACTTAGTGAACTATACCGAATCTCCGTATCTTTATAACAAGCAAACTATTAAGCCCAGAAAATCAATATATTGCAATTAAACTAAATTGTATACAGTATATCATGAATATATCCTAATTTATTTTTGAATGCACAGTTTAATAATGCTACTACACAACTTACTCATAATGACGCTATAAACGTATTACCAATAGGGTAATACAACAAACCTATGAGTCTATGCCTTTCTCTAATGACCACAGCAGATCTGCAATGACCTAGTCTCGACAAAAACAACTGCACTTCTCATTTCTTCCTCCCCTCTCGGGCCCTGGCACGCTGCACCCGAGGCCCTCCTGGAACACACAATAGGGAGCCAATAGGAAACATCTTGACAGAGAAGCCAGGTCTGCATCCCATTGTCCTTTTCCTCTGAGCAGTAAACAGCAGCAAGGTGGAAATCCATCTGTATGCAGCCAGGTTAAACACAACACACATACAAATGCATGTGAGTGCACACACACACACACGTACGCACGCACGCACGCACACGCACACACACACGCACACACACACATTTTTAGCCAAATATGCCAGCTACAACTCTACTGGGATTGTGTGTATTTACTCATTTTCCATCTTCAATCTTGTCTATTGTTTTGGAAACGAGACGATGAGACTTTTCCACTCTCTGTTTCCGCTCACACACCGCTGACTCTCACTTTTTTATTTCCTGGTCTGGAAAATGGAAACATCTGAGACTAAGGGAGGATAGTATTGAGAGAGAGCAAAAAAATGCTCCATGATTTAGCATTGAAGTGTCAAGGTGCAACTATGCTAAGGGGGGGTATCATGCAGTATTGATGTCGAAAATGACTTCATCACCCATCTCCAAGGCAACATAAAAAGACCTCTGCCAATTCGGCTTTGGTCACTCTGTTAAGAAAACAAGAGCAAAAACTACTAATCTTGTGCTGACTGATTCCCTGAAATAAAAAAACAAAAATGAGATAGACATTGTTTTTTACCACACAAAAATATAAGGTTTCTCAGTGTTCCAGTAAAGAGAGTGTGCGGGGCACAGTCAGGACTTGGCGGCACCCGTGCGCACACATTTTAATTGCAGATGTCTCCAGTGCACCCCGCAAAATGCAATCCAATGAGAAAACACAAGCAAACGGCAGGAAAGACCCTCGCCACAGCACAAGTACTGTGCGGTCACTCTGGCCCCTCCGATCCTCCAATCCCACCACTCTCCTCTTCTCCTCTCGCCACACTGACTTTGTAAACGCTTATTTGAGCACGGGTCGTGCCAGAATCTGCTGTGGTGCAGAGAGAGGGAGGACCGAGAGAGAAAGAGAGAGGGGGAGAGAGACAGAGACAGAAGGGAGAGAGAGAGAGACAAGGAAAGAGAGAGTGAGAGAGAAGGGAGAGAGAAGAGAGAGAGTAAGGAGAGAGAAACCCTAAACCCTGCGACCTAACTCCAGAGAGTGAGAGACCGAGTGGAAGAATGAGAGAGGCAGCTAGAGAGAGAGAGAGAGAGAGAGAGAGAGAAGAGAAGGAGATGAGAAAGAGGAGAAAATCAAAACCCCCAAACCCCACGGCCTGACTCCAGCCGGATCTGCTCTAAATTATCTGCGTGGCTGCCGCACACATGTATTTCAAAGACTTATATAAGCACGTGGCAGGAATATTAAATACTGCCCCTCGTCTGTTAAGTACACCACAGAATAACGTTTTCAGGCTGCTGGCTCCTCAGCCTGGGGCATGAGGTAAAATAGACTTTATGCTCTGTTTGCCTAAGATAGAAATCAATGTCACTTTAATGTCCATGAGTTACATGTCCCCAGAGGACACTTCCCATTTCTTAAAGGAAAGAAAATTCGATCAGTAGCCTACCTATGAGAATATGCTGACTACACACAGAGAACAATATAGGGGCCATGCCATAACTATTAAAGATCAGGATCTGTCATGGATCAAAGGTTCAATACATCTTAAAGACAATAGAGAAGCCATCACAGGATACACATGGGACCCTTTTCTGGTGAGCACAACAGCAAGGTGCTTTTAGGTGAGAACTGCTCACTATGTGAGTGAAGCACTTAAGTTATCCCTTCCTTCCAAGACCACCGCTGTTTTATGTGCTGCCAATGATGAGATCTAATTTCCCAGACAAGTTCATTCACAAGCCTACCCTACTGACATACATAATTGTGTGGCTTGACAGAGCCAAAAATATTTCAAGGACTGAGAAGTGTTAGCAGCGCACCCGAAAGCATCATTTATGACTCGGCTTAGGAAGGCCCACTCTTTAGAACTTTTTAGGCTGTCCATTATCAGTTCCCCTTAAAAGCATTTACCACTCAGGTTAACACGTAAAAACAATCTGGCTGTGCACTGCGTACCTCATAAAAAGAACATATGAACCGAAACAATTTGAGTTCTATGTATTATTTATAACTCAAGAGTCCTTGGTATTGATATTACAAATAATTTGTCCCCTTGAAATTATAAGGTTCTGCATTCTAGTAGTAGTTCTGAGATATTGAGTTTTAGAATTCCATAGAGTTATATTGATAAGAACAAGTATTTAGATATAATGTCCAAAAATGCATACAACTTCAAGAAACACTGAAGTTGTCAAAGAATAAATATGTTAATCACTCCATTTTGACAAAAATGCCACATAGAGCCATATAATTCCAAGGGGACAAATTCTATAACGTTTTTACATTAAAACATGAAAATGAAGTAGGCCTACAAACCTTTCCTCTATAACACACACCACAGCCCTATACAGTCAGTCAGAGAGGTCCACAATATATTTCTGATGTTTCTCTGAAGATTAACCAACTCAGAAACTGCAAATGCACACTGTGACAAACTGGTTTAGTTCCAGATTTTAGATTGGGGCTAACTTTCACAAACAGGATTACAGTGACTCACTCAGAAAACTGTCACATGGTTAAAACTCCTTGTCACTTTCCTGACACAAGTATGTCTAATCTACCAAATATGCTGGCCCTCCCAAAACCTGAAGGTCAGTTAATTGCCCATGAAAACACCTTTACAATATATTGAGAGGACGTGGAGGCTATCCATCCCTGACGCACAACAATAGGCCAACAATAGGCCAACGTGCACCAATGCCCTGTCATTCCAATACATTGAATGGTGTCCAAGAAACTCAAATTGATAGATGATTGGAATGACCAGGCACATCCAGACATTGACACTGACCATCACTTAATGGCGTCTCTTTTAAACAGCTTAATACTGCGCGCTTGGTGGCACACAGACATGGCATATAAATCACCTTATGACACGAGGATGTATTATGCCAGAATGTCACAGAGAAATGACAGTATTTTATTTAGGATATGCATCTCATTTTAAGACTAAGAAATACAAACAAAAAGGTCTATACTGAGGGACAGCTGTATGCGCAATGTCTCGGAAAAGTAAAGTGCGGTCATGTTTATGATATGTAGCTAACGATCGTGATCATTCCAACTAAAGAAGAAGAAGAAGAAGAAGAAGAAATAGTTTTCGAAATGATAGTCCCAGAAAAAAAGTCCCTTACCTCAAGGAGCATCTGCTTTACTGATTACTCTCCGTAACTGTATTCTATTGTTTCCTCACTCCAATGAAATTTCCAGAACGACGTCTTTACTGTTGCTGTTGAGCGCGACTTATAGCAATTAATAAAAAACACAATCCAAAGACATTCCGAACGTCATCATCAAAAATGAACATACAAAGGCTCAGAGAAGCCTTTCACGTATAAGCTTTCTAAGTTTGGCAGCGCTCTCCTTGTTTCAAGGGGGAGTGAAATTGTGACAGGAAAGATGTTTGGGTAGAACGCCTCCTCCCCTTTGCCTATGGAAGTTTTCTCCGTTTTCACCTCAGACTTCCTTCGGTTACGCTAGCCTTGAAAGTGACCACTGATAGAGAACCCCCGTCCCTTGCATAGGCTAGATCATACTATTAAACAGGCGCGTAGCAAGCGTGGGGGATGTGGGTGTTATAACGTACACACTTTTGCTGGAACACGATTCTATCCCCCACACTTTTTGTCAGATTAAAATGAAAGTAAAATATGGAAATAAACGCTCCCGTAAAGAGTTGGAACACAAAGAGACACAAATAGGTCTGTTGATTTGATTGAATGGTCATCCAGCCAATCACATATAGTTAGCCAGTGAAGAACCAGAGCCGCTCTGATCAAATTCAAAGTGTGCATCTTTCTGACTGACAGTTTTTGTCACACTGTATAAATGCAGAGAGTCAAAGTGAATGCAGGGGTGCGCGCACCAATGCACTTGTTTGTGCAGAAAGACCTTTGGCTACTGTTCTCAGAGCATTATGCTTTCTCTGTCTATGATCTGCAGCTTTTCTCAAACTATGGGCCTCCTCAACAATTAACCTAGGCTACTGGTCCACGTAGCCGCGAAATTAAGTTATGCCCGGTGCTTCACACGTCTGATTTCACTGTCAATGTGTCTCGTAGTGCTATATCTACTGGAGATCTTAATGTCTTACGATCGCGTTCCATTTAGAACATCTTATTTTGATCTTACAAACGGAGGCGTCAAGACACATTTGAGTTCTACATCTGAGAACTAAGATTTCCAGCATGTAGAACTCATATAGAGCGCTCATGCAATGTGTGTGTCCCTGCAGCAAGTGAAACTGTAACGTGGGCTAGAAGCAACAATAGTTTAAACAACAACTTGGCTTCCTGTAACTATTAATGGAAAAAGCATAGAAACTGCTAATCATAATCTTTAAGTTGAAATTAATTAAGCTGGCTATATGCAACACAATTTATTTATATTCCCTTTGCATATGTTTGGTTAGACTTCAAACGTTTTTGAATTTGAGCTTATAGTTCTGTATTCTTTATTATGACCGCCGCGCAGCGAAGCGGCGGTCATATAGGTTTAGTCAGATTTTTTTTTTTTTTTCTTTTTCGCATGTCCAAATTTCCGTCAATGATTCCCGGGACACTGAAAGACCGGGGTAGACGAAACTTGGTGGGCATGTAACCCCATATGGATAGCATGGAACCATCGTTTTTCGTTTTGATCTGTAGCCCCCCCCCCGCTGGACTGCACCCCCGAAAGGAGGGTAGGGCAGACACAGTTTTCTGTGAATATCTCGAGAACCGTAAGGTTTAGGAGGACCATTTTTTTGTTGTATGTTGATCTCAAGGGGCCATGTCAACCCATTCCATTACCACTCATTTCATGTATAGCGCCACCTAGTTAAACACAAAAAAGTAAAAATGAGGTGTTGTAATCGCAGGTATCTGTGACCTAACATAGTCAAAACTGCACGAAATTGGAAGTGTAGGATCATTATGAGACCCTCTGTATGCACGCCAAGTTTCGTGGAATTCCGTTCATGGGGGGCCACACAATAAATTCATTTATGTTACTATACACCAACTGGCCTGTAGGTGGCCGGAGACAGTTTTCTGTGAATATCTCGAGAACCGTAGGGCCTAGGAGGTCCACCTTTTTTTTGTATGTTGATCTCAAGGGGTCATGTCAACCCATCCCATTACCACTTATTTCATGTATAGCGCCACCTAGTTAAAAATTAAAAAGCAAAAAATTAGGTGTTTTCATCACAATATCTCTGGCTGACATGGTCATAACTGCACGAAATTGAAAGTGTAGGATCATTATGACACCCTCCGAATGCATGCCAAGTTTTGTGTACTTTCGTTCATGGGGGGCCTTACAATAAAACAATTTATGTGTACATTTAGTGACGTACACCAACAAAGATTCCCGGGACACTGAAAGACCGGGGTACACAAAACTTGGTGGGCATGTACCCCCACATGGATAGCATGGAACTGTCATTTTTCGTTTTGATCTGTAGCTCCCCCGCTGGACTGGACCCCCCGAAAGGAGGGTAGACCAGACACAGTTCTCTGTGAATACCTTGAGAACTGTAGGGCCTAGGATGACCATTTTTTCCGTATATTTGCCTCCAGGGGTCATGTTAACCCAGTTCATGTGCACACATGTGCACAAACAGATACACACACACACACACACATTCACAGTAATCATACGTATGACACATACTCACACAGTAGACATATGTACGCTTCCATGCACAGGCACATACGCAGGCACGCACACACACACACACACACACACACACACACACACACACACACACACTCACACACACACACACCCACACACATAACATAAACATAACACAAACAATCAAGAATTTCTCATAATTATGAACAGGCAAGATGGAGGTGGGGTTGTATAAAATGAATTTTACATGTGAAATCTATGAACTAATCATGTTTTGGTACTTGTTGTCTAGCAGATACCAGTGAGAATTGATTGTGGATAATGCAATTTAGTGAGACAGTTAGAATCATATAGGCCTTTCAGCATGATTTCTTTTTGTGGAAAAAATGTGCTGGACTGGGCGGCGGTCATATTTTGTACCGCTCTGCGGTACATCTAGTTATTATATTTATTTAGGTATTAGTGATACCTCGAAATTAGGCTGCTGTCTGTTAGGGCAATTTATTGTAGCCTGCTAACCCATATGCACAAAACATAATTTCTGAAATGATTTCTTGATTTATAACATGAGATATGTCTCCATGTATGGTAGTGTCAAATAGTGAAGTGATAGGTAGATCATGTAGGCCTACATGTCACATGAGCCACACATACAGTATGAGGGGCGTTGCTTCTTCTGTCCCGCAAACTGCATTAAAATGGTGTGTTTAGCAATCAGAATTTCAATTTTTTTTCGGGGTAGAAACTGCCGGACACCAATATAGTCCGCACCCCTCTCAGAAAATACTTACAACGTCCCTGTAGGGAGTTATTTATAATTTGGCAAGATTGTTTCATTTTCCTATCCCACAACCCCCACACTTTTAAAAAGCTTGATACGCCCCTGCTATTAAACAAACAAAAAATAAGCAGGCTAATTAATTGCATTGCTCCGTGGCAAACATTAAAAATAGCCTAACTTGATTTTGTCTGCTGAAATTGGAATGATAGAGCAATAATCGTCATAAAAAAATTCCATTGCATAACCATCATCAAAGCGCACTCAAAACTGCCCGGGGTATACCGGTTTAGAAACATGCAGATTTCATTCTAACGAACCCATGCGGCCATGTGTGATGACTGTAACTTGTGGCATGGTAGAATGGTTTCCAGATAAACAAGCGCTGTTAACGGGATAGGTCTAAGCGTTTTTTTCTTCTGTCAGGCATTGTGTTTTCTATAGGCTAGCCTAAACCTATAGCCTACGACATGTGTGTCTTGAGTAGCCTAAACATACAACAACTTGAGGAAACTAGACCCCTGCTAGTTTCTAGTTAAGCGGCTTAATAATGTGCGCTTGGTGGATCGTATGGCACACAGACATGAAATATAAATCACCTCATGACATGAGGATGCATTATGCCAGAATTGCACAGAGAAATGACAGTATTTTATTTAGGATATGCATCTCATTTTAAGGGGAGCAGGGGTGTCAAACATAAGGCCTGGGGGCCAGATCAGGCCCACCAGCAGGTTTCATACGAGAAAATTAGAAAAAAGATATCCAATATGTTATAAGCAATATCTCTATGATATGATGACTTAAAAATAAACCTAGCACTACAAACCATCCTCAGGAAGGAAGAAGGGGGAAAACTAACATGGAAGTAGGGTATTTAAAGAAAGAAAGAGCAGTATAGCAGTGCATTATTTGTACTTAATTATTGCCCATAAGTGATATCATCAAATAACAGTCTGACACCCATGAAGAAAAAATAAAATGACCATGACAATGACAGCCCCCCACGAGGTCACATCTCAAAAAATCCTCACCCACTACCTAAGCTAATGAGTTTGACACCCCTGAAGAAAACATGGTTTCCGTCCAGTAAGCCTAGAGATCCTTTAATATTAATCTATTTTCATAGTCTTCACCCAGGCCTAATGTCAATCGGCCAGCACGAATTTCGGTTCAGCGACCTCATGAATGGTAGACTAAGGGGCCGTGCACACGACGCCAGTTTTTGTGAAACCAGTGAGGTTTTGTCAACAGCTACGCCTTGCATGTACACGACGCCGGCAGTTTAGGAGACTGAAACCGATAGCTTTTGAAACCGGCTTCCGAAGTGGGAACTTTTGAAACCGCCGGCTAACTTTCGCCGTGTAGACGCCTGTAGGTGCGAAGCCGGCAACTTTATGACGACATAGCCCCACCTCTCAACTCAGCCGACATGTTGCTTGTCAAAACAAACCAAACCATTTATTTATCATATTAAAATGTTTTTCTTTCCCCTGTCATGATTTATGTGCACAATGTAGCCTATCAGCCTTTAGTGGCTAAGTTAGAAGCACACATTAGCTTAACTTAGTTAAAACATTAGCTTAGCCTACTGAATGTTAGTGTTTTCTCCAGTGGTGCTCAGACCTAATGCAATGCGTAGGCTAAGCATTTGAAATTTCACATAGCCAGGTCTCTCTCCAGTTAGGCTAATCAACATAAGCCATGGTTCTGCGTCTCCGCTCTCCTGTCTGCTGCGGGAGCACCCTCTTCCCCTGCCTTGGCCTCTCTCTTCCTCTGCCTCTCCCCCTGCTTCTTGCAGCACCCTTTCCTTTTCTTGTCCCACTGGTCTCGGCCACCGGCTCCTCTTCCTCAGACACAGGATCCTCAGCTCTTGTTTTTTTGCTTGGCGGAGCCCAGTCTTCATCGCTGTCACTGAAACAATTGTACAGGTGGAAGTTTGTGTTGTATGTGTGTACTCAGGTCACACCTCCCCCTGCTCTCTCTTTTAGGGCCTGTCCACACGGAGACGCTTTTTAGGTTAAACGCAGAGGTTTTGCTTCGTCTTGGCCGAGCGTCCAAACGAATCCTGTAAACGCACTGCCCGAAACCGCACTTTTCTGAAACCATGGTCCCAGAGTGGAGAAATCTGAAACCGTAGCCCGTTTGAATTCGTTTAGACAGTGAAACCGCACATCCTGCTTGCGTATCAATGATGTCATTGCCACACCTCAGCTGCCCTGGACTTGCACTTATAGTATTGCCTAACAATACTAGTTTTCATACATGACATTACCTACACTCTGTAAGATAAATATCACAACTGGTGCTGCGCAGCGCCGATAGCTTATGACTTGGTGGACTGAACACTGTTTTTCCCGGTGTTTTTTTATGCATTCTAGCTACTGTCAGTGACGCGAGAGAACTTAAGTTATTAGGAAATTGCGGTGTAAGTTTAGGCTACATTAATTTGTGCGTAGTGCCAGTGTCATTAATTTATTTTACATGTCTTACAACATACATGCATTCACAGTCGAGTGAAATCAGATATAAGCATACAAAGACGCTTAGAACTCACGTTAAGCCGATGGTAGCACACTGAATGCGAATGCGCGATTTGATGCAGGCAAAAGTATTGACTGTTAACGAAGGTTTTATAGCAATAGTATAAATGTGGCGACAGAATAGCCTAGAACTTGGGTAAGCCTTGCGTTTAGTAGCCTAATTGCAGTGATAGCCAAAACTAATGTGAATCACGGACTATCCTACAACCAAAGAAAGTAAAGGTGATTAGTAGGCCTACCTGCATTAGCCAAATAAAGGACGGGACTGCACCCTTCACAAACCGTAAAATAAAGTTTATTAGTTTTACAGTTGACTACAGTTGACAGTTTACCATCAGTCCACACAAACAATTCTGGTTTCCTTGCACTAGCCATTTGGTCGTGGCCTATTCTGTCTGTTTGTAAAGCGCAAGTTTTGGTCAATTTCTGTAAAGAAATAGTGCCACCTATAGGCCTGGGGTATGAAGTAACGTGTTGAGTTGTGTTGAGATGGATCCGTTTGGACGCAAATTTTCTTGATGCGGTTTCAGGGAAGACGGAGGAAAAAAAGATCGGTTTCGTACGTGTGGACTAGGCCTTACACACACACACACACACACAAACACACATTGCATTCTCACCTAACTCCCCTCCCCCCCAGGTACCAGAACACTGTTCACACCTCCCCCAGGTCACACTATCTAAGGGTGTCACCCTCCCCTATGCACACTGAAGATCCACAGACATGTTTATGCACACACTAGAACTGCCTAAATAACTAGATGTACCGCAGAGCGGTACAAAATATGACCGCCGCCCAGTCCAGCACATTTTTTCCACAAAAATAAATCACGCTGAAAGGCCTATATGATTCTAACTGTCTCACTAAATTGCATTATCCACACTCAATTCTCCCTGGTATCTGCTAGACAACAAGTACCAAAACATGATTAGTTCATAGATTTCACATGTAGGCTAAAATTCATTTTATACAACCCCACCCCTATCTTGCCTGTTCATAATTCTGAGAAATTCTTGAATTGTGTGCATGTGTGCGTGTACACGTTTATGTTTATGTGTGTGGGTGTGTGTGTGTGTGTGTGTGCGTGCTTGTGTGTTTGCCTGCGTACGTGTGTTTGTGCATGTGCATGCATGCGTATATATGTCTACTGTGTTAGTATGTGTCATACGTATGATTACTGTTTATGCACATGTGTGCACATGGAATGGGTTAACATGACCCCTGTAGGCAAACATACGGAAAAAATTGGTCATCCTAGGCCCTACGGTTCTCAAGATATTCACAGAAAACTGTGTCTGCCCTACCCTCCTTTCAGGGTGTTCAGTACAGCGGGGGGGATACAGATAAAAAAAAAAACCATGGTTCCATGCTATCCATGTGGGGTTACATGCCCACCAAGTTTCGTGTACTTCAGTGTCCTGGAAATCCTTGAAATCCTTTTGATCTCAAAGGGCCATGTCAACCCATTCCATAACCACTCATTTCATGTACAGTATAGCGCCACCTAGTTAAACACAAAAAAGTAAAAATGAGGTGTTGTGATCGCAGGTATCTGTGACCTAACATAGTCAAAACTGCACAAAATTGTTAGTGTAGGATCATTATGACACCCTCTGTATGCACGCCAAGTTTCGTGGAATTCCGTTCATGGGGGGCCACACAATAAATTAATTTATGTTACTATACACCAACTGGCCTGTAGGTGGCCGGAGACAGTTTTCTGTGAATATCTCGAGAACCGTAGGGCCTAGGAGGTCCACCTTTTTTATGTATGTTGGTCTTAAGGGGGCATGTCAACCGATCCCATTACCACTTATTTCATGTATAGCGCCACCTAGTTAAAAATTAAAAAGCAAAAAATTAGGTGTTTTCATCACAATATCTCTGGCTGACAAGGTCAAAACTGCACGAAATTAAAAGTGTAGGATCATTATGACACCCTCCGTATGCATGCCAAGTTTTGTGTACTTTCGTTCATGGGGGGCCTTACAATAAAATAATGTATGTGTACATTTAGTGACGTACACCAACAAGGATTCCCGGGACACTGAAAGACCGGGGTACACAAAACTTGGTGGGCATGTAACCCCACATGGATAGCATGGAACCGTCGTTTTTCGTTTTGATCTGTAGCCCTCCTGCTGGACTGGACCCCCCGAAAGGAGGGTAGGGCAGACACAGTTCTCTGTGAATATCTTGAGAACTGTAGGGGCTAGGATGACCATTTTTTTCCGTATGTTTGCCTCCAGGCCATAGCATTAATTCCTGCAGGCGCCCCTGCATACTCACACAGTAGACATATGTATGCTTGCATGCACAGGCACATACGCAGGCACACACACAAGCACACACACACACACACACAGACACACACATAACATAAACATGTACATGCACACATGCACACAATTCAAGAATTTCTCAGAATTATGAACAGGCAAGATGGAGGTGGGGTTGTATAAAATGAATTTTACATGTGAAATCTATGAACTAATCATGTTTTGGTACTTGTTGTCTAGCAGATATCAGTGAGAATTGAGTGTGGATAATGCAATTTAGTGAGACAATTAGAATCATATAGGCCTTTCAGCGTGATTTATTTTTGTGGAAAAAATGTGCTGGACTGGGCGGCGGTCATATTTTGTACCGCTCTGCGGTACATCTAGTATTTTTCAGGTGTTTAACAGTAAGCCTAGGCGCACTGTAGCAGAAGGCAGTAAGATTAGGCCTTGCATCCTGTCACTCTGTTTGGAACATCGCAGTTCGGGTTGATAAGATTCAGTTAATGCGAGTATGGATCGTCTCAAAGTTTGGGACAACCAAACAGCAGTGTAGGCAAAGGAAGCAAATCCTAATTGTTAGGTTACCATAGCTGTCTTTTTTCTAGGCCTGGGCCTATCGGAAATCGCGACATAAGCACATTGGTTTCTTTTTTCTTTCTTTCTTGTTCGCGTGTTGGGTAGTGAAGCGATAATGCATTTAAAGCAGTACATCATGTGAGCCAGAGCCGATGCCAGAGCTGCTGCTCTGTAAAGGTATTCTGTCCCACCCAAAAGTTGCTGAACTACTTGCGAAGTAGCCTATTCATCACAGACATCACATGTATCACACGAAAGAGCCTTTTCTCAGCTTTTAAACGATGTTAGTGGTTAGTTGTTGTGGTAAACGGTTCGCGAGAAAACTAACTTTAATCTAATCATATTTTTTGCGCCCGTCTCCCTACCCATTCATCTTGGTGGAATACTTCGCAAACTTTACCTCAACACATGACAAACAATATATCAGAATAAACAGCAGACCTTACCGAACACAAAGGTGTAAAGCCCCTGTACAGCCATTCCAGAGTAATCCGGTTTTAAATTTGCAGCAATGTCTTTATGCATGTCTCCAACTTTGCGGTTCATAATGTGTTTAAATTGTTCAATAGGTCTACATGATTTTATAACAGGCCAAATACACAACAAATGTTACAAATATCGCTAGATATCTGTAAGCATTACAATCAGAGGATATAGCCTACATATAGGGCAGACAGAAGCTCATGAGTTCATGCTTTGTTTTTTTCGCTGGATTTTATGATAGCATTATGACAACTGATTGCATTCCAAGCTACAGTCAACTCTAGCAGGCATTGAATAATGTGGTGTCTCTGCTATTGCTGCTTTTGATCAGATTGGTTTGCAATCTTCTGTGGTGGGCTGGGCATAGCATCGAAATGCCCGCCCAGATTCCCCTTTCCGCCTTGAAAATGTCTAGGGGGCTTGGTAGTAAATTTGGCGAGACACTTTGTCCCGCCGTTCCGCCTCGGTCTATGTCATACATGGGCAACATACGGCCCGCGGCCCACATCCGGCCCGTGGTCTTTCCCTGACCGGCCATGTGACCGGCCCGCGTAAGGTCCGTGAAAGAACAATAGTCAAGAGCCTAGCATAGAGATAATGCATGCAAATCAATATCGTTGTTTTTATTTTGAAAGCGACTGCTATTTGTACGCCCATACATTTGTGCGTGGATGCGGCGACGTAAACACCCTCACTGATGTGCTGGTGAATAGAAAAATGCTTCTGCGTCGACACAATGCAGTTGCCTTTACGTCGGCGTAAACCTTTCCAAGTTTTGTGTCTCTTATGTCTGCGTCGCTCACCACCGCAAAGGTTGTTAGAACGAACTCCTACTGCTGCTCGTTGGCGATACGAAGTGTTAATTTCAAAACGTTACTGGCAGATAGACAGTTTACAATCGGATAACCCCGTAATTGTAACCAAAATATGTCTGAGTTTATTTGCAAAGCTTATGTTAGCGAACTAGTATGACGCTACTACCCACAGGTTGCTTGAAGCAGCCGGCTCAACACACAGAGCGAGTTCACCAATCACAGTTATGTGCATAAAGTTAAAGCAAAAACATAGCCTACATTTTTAAAATAGTTTTCTTTGTGCATGTTGATTAACTAATGACAGCCTACTCTTGTCTGCTCCACATTTTCGTAGTCTAATTCTGCATAGAGTTAATTTAATGATGGTAATGATTTAATGATGAAATATTGCTGAGTGTTGATGAAATGGTGGCACGGCCTATCGGTTGTACTGACTCCTTCACATTTTCATGACCTAGCCTAATTATATAGATATTGTAGTACTTTTTTATATCAGTCTTTGAAAACTGAAAAAAATGTCAATGTCAAAAAATCATTTTGAGGAATGAGGATGGACATAGATTAAATAGGCCTATTGCTGTTTTTCCTTTGTCTCCCTCACATTTTCATCTGTTCTTACGACTAGTAAACAAAACCATATGATTTACTTAATGTTATACAAGAACAGAATAGAATTGAACAGAATTGAGTTCAGACTTGAGTTCGGTATTTTGAGTCCGGCCCTCCTCAACAGTCCCAGTTTGTCATGTGGCCCCTTGGGGAAATTAGTTGCCCACCCCTGGTCTATGTGAAAGGGACAGTCGTTCCGCGATTCTGGTAGGCCTACATAAAATCGCGGCGATTTCGCCAGTGTGAAAGGGCCTAATAGGTCAAATTGGGAGTTCTGAAAACAGCCCTCTACTAAAAGTTGAACTCGGGGTTTTTCAGTTTTGATACAGTGACATCTAGTGGCAAATAAGCAGTCATGCAGTATTCCCTCAGCTGGCAAAGCCTAAAGTGTCAAGACGTTGATGCAATATAACTTACTGTAATAAAAGTAAATTATTTGCTCATCTGAAATTGATGCAGTTCCTCTGTCTGTTAAATGGATAGGTCTAGGCTACAATAGGCTAGTCCAACACGATAACATTTAACAGGCCTACTAATAGCTCTACTGGGGAAAACAGTATTTTTAAAAAGTTACAGCAGGCCGGTAGGTCTATCAAGACAAGTATAGTAAATGCTCTTCTTTCAAAAACACTAATAAACAGAGATGTGCTGTTTAACTGGATTTGGGGAGGGACTTGTTTGTTACGGTGACGACATATCCGGTGTCATGTCTGCTTCCGTAGCTAACTCGTGTCTTGAATACTGAAGTTCTATGTACACATGGATCATACATGTACCTTTATCGTGATGCGTTAGACTGACAGGTTTTGGATTTTAGTGTGTTATTTCACTATTTAATCACAAGGACACGTGCGGTTTTTAAAACATGGCAGAAGCAATATCGGAGAAAAGCCGTGGACTGACGTTTGCAGAGCAGCAAATGCTTCGCCATGGTTGGCAACCAGGTATCACCGGATAGCATACCCTAGCTAAAGATAGGATTATCTCAGATAATTTCTTTAATAATGTTTGTATGTATGCATGTACACAATCTGTTCTCTTGTTTACCTTGTAGGGAAAGGTTTGGGACGCCACGAAGATGGAAGGTCTGAACCAATCAAAGTCAAAGTGAAATGCGACAAAGGAGGGGTATGTTATGGTTATGGGATTTGACAGACGCTTTTGTCCAAAGCGACAGACAAATGCACAACAATATAATTTAACAGGGTATGTGTCTGAATTCTTGGGTAACGATACTTGAAAAGAATGCAGTCAATTTCAAGGCTGAATACTAATTCACCAGATGAAATAGCTTGATCGAATAATTACAGACAGTAGGCTATAATGTGGTTAGAAACAATTGGGTAAAAAATTGGGTGATGTCACTTATCCAATCTTTTCAGGTTGGTCATAAGCTCGGTGAACAGTTTACCTTCAATTGGTGGGACCATGTCTTCAATAAAGCTTCTTCAAATTTGTCAGTTGAAGATGGTCAGGTATGTATTTAGAGAGTGCATCTACCACTACTTCGGAATTTTAATTAATTGTAGGCCCTACATCATTTTGTATGTCCACCTTTTACTGGAAAGTGGTTTTAATTACCTGCAATATCCGTCTTTGGGAATTTCCCATACCTTGTGTTTTGTTTTGAATATGGACCAGGATGGGATTTCGATGAAGAAAGTTAATGATGAAGAAGAGAAGGGGATGATCTCCAACAAACGCCCACTCAAAGCCAAGCTGACCAAAGGCATGCAGTATGGTTGCTTTGTCAAGGTAAAGCAACAGTGATTGTCAAAAGGACTGCTGGAAGAAAGTTGACAGTTAATGGACTTGATTTGATATTGATGTCTTTGTTGTTGGTGACAAGTAAGGTGCCGTTTAAGTCACATCATAGAATATCTAATATCTATCCGCAATCCACTAGCTATCCATTCTCTGCACTGCAAAAAATAAAATCTAGCCAAGTGTTATTTATCTTAAAGGTAAACTATGCAGTATTGGCAATTTCCTTACTGTTTTCTCGGTTTTTGCTTATTTTTCGCTGGCTCTGTCATGACTAATGTCTGAGAAACTCCATCGCTACCTTTTTCTAGCCGGTGCCTGGCGTGTATGTGTATTTGAATGCAGTAAAGCAATTTGTTACATTCGTTATACTTCCTGACACTGAGGCCGTCGGCCCGCCGGCCCACAGTTGCAAGGGTGGTTTTTCCGCTCACAGGCGCTAGGGGGAAGCGAGACGGCCACCATTCAACCCGAAAAAAGTCATATAACCATTCCAATGACTCTGAAGCTGTTAAATGAAGGTAAATTAAGCTAAAAAACTTGCATATTAAACTAAAAAACCTGCATAGTGTGCCTTTAAATTATATGATCACATAATCTATCTGGTATTGTTTTTAATATGAAGAGACTTATTAGCACTCTTGTGAAAGATCTTTTTGACTTAATTTAAGAAGACTTTGACTTATTTTAAGGAGTCTTATCAAGACAGATTTACTCAACGCACAACAAATGGCAGACAAATTTGCTTGATATAAGATTAATAACACTTGGTTAGATTTTATTAGATAAGTAGTTTTTGCAGTGTGAAAACACTAAAAAAACTGCCCCTCTCAGAGCCAGGGCAACTTGAAACAAGCAAAGTGGGGGCGGCCGGACCCCCAGACAATAGCAGAACACTGTTTGGAGTGGAGTGTGGAGTTTCTTGGAGAGCACTGAAGGGAGGAGTGAGCTACCTCTCTGATGTGTTTTGTTTGGTCTTTGTTTGGGTCGAATATAACATACGCTGCTTTGGAAAAAAGTGTCTGCTAATAAATAAAAAAAACTTAAAGCAACGTTTTCCAGCATCGCTTACCCTGCCTTCCTACCCTACTGAAATTTTGTTCAGCATATGGACCGTTTTTACATTACATTACATTACATTTAGCAGACACTTTTTGACAAAAGTGACTTACATATGTCAGCTATAATACAAGGGATTACATTGTCCCCGGAGCAACTTGGGGTTAAGTGCCTTGCTCAAGGGCATCCTGATATTTACTAGTACACAATGTAATGTATTATTATTGGTTTGTTTGTCTCTCAGTCAGCTACTCTTCTGTGTGGACAAGAGCAGCCTGAGCAAAAAGCATCAAGTTCAGATGACAGCAGTGACTCTGAGGACGAAGACCAGAAACTCGACCTCTCCTCCGCCACCAAGTAAGAATTAGACCCTGTGGGGACAGCATCATTGTGAGACTGTTGGAACAAACCCCTCTGAATGGCTCTCTCTCTCCCTCCAATTTCATAGCTTGTCTGATGCTGAACTGCTGAAAGTTTGTGGAGGAAGGACTGCTCACAAGTAAGTTTGCACTATGACATTTGTGTTCCAACCAAGACAATGGCAAGTTGATAGCTACTCTACCAGTTGTGTATTGGCCTAGTGGTGCTGAGTGTTGTGCTGTGTGAAAATCTTGTAATGGTCATACATCAAACTTTTTTACTTTACAAGATTATTGTGAAATAAGAAGTTTTAAATTATCAAGACAGTTTGTCATCTAAGGCCAGGTATGTGCTTTTGCTCACATCTCCACAACTTTCCACAGGGGAGCCAGACACGGGCTCACCATGAGTGCCAAACTAGCGAGACTGGAGCAGCAAGAGCGGGAGTTTATGGCCAAGTACGGCAAGAAAGAACCGTCAGTGGGCCCTTGCACTGAAGCTACTACTGCCCCAGCTACCCAGAGCCCCAGCAATGCAGACAGTGTCACTAAAAAGGCCAAGCGCAAGAAAGACAAGCAAAAGAGCATTGAGACTGAAGAGATCCAGAACGGTGTTACAGATGGAGATATAGATGCCTCTGAGGTCACTGACGATGGCAGGAAACAGAAGAAGAAAAAGAAGAAAAGTTCCAAAGAGCGAGGAGACACAGATGCAGCAGAAACCCCTGTGGAAGCTTCTCTGGAGGACCAGAACACTGACGACACCCAGTCAAAGAAGAAGAAGAAGAAGAAGAAGAAGAAGAAGCAGCGCTCCAGCAACCAGGAAATGGAGGAATCAAACAAGAACAAGTGCCAGGAGGACTTCAGAGACGCCAACAATGTTGCGTCAACAGAAGAGGCCATAGCTGATCAGCCTGTAGACGCAGATGGTGAACTTAAAAAGGCTTTGAAGAAGAAGCGCTCAAAGAAGAACTTATCAGGGGTAGGAGATGCTGCTGCAAATGGACACCATACAGACACAACACATGAGTGTGAAGAAAGCTGCAAGGTCATTGCAGAAGTTGAGGAACAATGTACTGTAGATCAGCCACTATGCATAGATGTGGACTCAAAAAATAATAATAATAAGAAGAAGAAGCAGAAGAAATCCTTGAAGACCAAAGAAGATGTTCCCTCACTCTATGAGGAAGAGACACAAAACGAACCCAGAGAGCAGGTTCCAGACGTCAAGGAAGTCATGGAAGGAGAAGAGAAAACAAATGGGAAGAGCAAAGCGAAGAAAAGAAAAACGGACAGTGAAAATGAAAATGGATTTCCTCATGGCCACTCCACTAATAGGAAAAAAAGGGGGAAAAAGGGAAAGAGGAAAGATAAAATCTTGCAAGTGACTGCTGATTTCTGATAAATAGCCCTTGTTCTTATTGTTGCCACAGTGCAGTGCATTTGCACCAATTAGTGGCCTCCATCAAGGCCTTTTATGGTATTGAGGGGAGGTGTCAGTCATGGACTATTTAATGGATTATCGCTCATAAATTGTACAGATGACTGGACTGCTCTCAATGAAGTGCCTTAGTGTTGCTAGGTATTATTTGGTGAACGATTAATTGAAAACTATTTTTAATGCCTTTGTTGGACAGTCATGACATTTTCTGCTTATGCCCAAATATTAAGATGTTATAAATATATTAAATGTGTTCTGGACTCTAAACGGACTCTGGACAACACCACATTACTACAACATGACATTACGTCAAGCTTCTGCACTCCTATAAGTTGATCCATGGATTGATTTGTGAAATCATGATGAATTCTAGTCATTTGTCAGAACTGATAGAAGCACTGTTTTTTTCGGTGTTCCTGAGAAATATAATCATAGGAAGAAGTCCACTAATTTAGTTAGTTCTAATTCAGTGTACAATGCCTTTTCCAGGATACTTGACATTTGTTGATGCTGGTACACAATGGCTTGATTTAGCTGTGGCCTTAAGTAAAATAATGTTGACATCTCTTTATTATTCTGTCTGACTTATGTGGGAAACAGCATTTCTTTTCTTAAAGAGCTGCAGGCCAACAGGGTGGAAACTTTACAACAGAGGTTCTCAACGTTTTTAGGACCAAGGCACACCAATGGTCGTACCAAAATCCTCACTCAAAGAGTCAAAGAGTCCTCACTCCTTAAATTGGTTGTTAGACATTATTGTTGGTTGACATTTTTTTATTGCTAGAGTAGGCAGGCAATCACAACATATCCTAACAACCAGCAGTAAATTATCGGGCGAAATGGATCTCCGCTTCACATTATGAAATCAAAGTAAGACCAGAAAAAAGATGTAAATCTCTGAATGTGTAAAACCATTTCAACTTACTAAGCTGTGCCATTGATGTTTAAAAAAAAATACCACTCTAGCCTATTTCATGAGCCTAAAACAGATTGTGTTCCTCAAAATTCCACAGCGCCCCTCACTTCACCTCACGACACATCAGTTGAGAACCACGGCTTTAGACCATTGAAATAAATAAATTTGCTATTGAATGGATTGATTTTTATTTTGATCTGTCAAACTCACTTCTTTAATATGAACAGAAACAAGTTGATTATAGAATTTTGCACAAACAACTCACATCGTCTTTACAAATGTTTTAAATCACTACACATTATTTTTGCAAATGTTTAGATTCCTAAGCAGCAGCATCTTTGAATTCACTCAGGCTATATAGCAGCTTCCATTTCACAGATCCATCTGTTGTTCATCCAACACACGTTGGCCGTCTAACTCTTGGAGTGGTCAGTGCTAGGCATTGATGTCACACAAGTTTTGTTGATCCCCATTCTAATCCAGTTCCTGAAAGAGTAAATTAAATATGCAGTAAACATCAGTGACTAGGCTGAAAACAAAAGAGCTGTCAGCTGACTACATTCCCTCGTCCCTTTCTAGATAGCCATGTTCAGGAAGTGAAAAGAAAACTCCAGCAACCGGATTCAGATTGTGCAGGAGGACCAGGAGGGCTGGTCTGACAATTTTGAAGTAAATCAGATAAATACTTGGTTATGTGAGCCATCCCAATTACCTATTATACCTATATACACTCTATAAAGAGTATATATACTTATACTACATACCTTTGGGACTCATCCAGAATTCACACTTATGATTTTATGTATTCTGACGTGGATGAATTGATTGTTTGATGAAGGCACTTTGGGCTCACATGTTGCTGAACATGCGGGGGTCTCATTTCAAGTCTGAGTGAACAACCCTTTTACACATCTGTGTGTGCACCACATCACTGCATTAGAACTCACCCTCCAGTGAGGTCACTTCCATCCACCCACTGCCATTGGCCTTGGATTTTGCTCAGTCCAATCCAGTATCCATGCCATTTGTCATAGTAATACGTTGTGTGATTATTAATGAAGGCCTACAGCACAACATATGAGACAAATGATTACTGGTGAAATACATATTTAGACTGTACCGGAATTGGAATTGAAACATCTGCCCATAAATATTTGTGTAGAGAAATATGTTCAAGTGCAGATAAACCCAATATATACAAAGTATACAGTGATGGCCAAAAGTGTTGGCACCCATGCTAAAGTTGACTGAAAAGAGGAATATAAAATCATCTTTTGGAAATTGATCTTAATGCCTTAAGTGAAAAATGAGGAAATATCTAACCTTTAAGGACACCAATTTTCTTAGTGAATGAATAATGTAGAGAGGGAGTGACCTACTGGTATGAATATGCAAGGTAAAGGTGTGGTGTATGGGGGATGTGGCCTTTTGGGTGACATCTGGCCAGCTTCTATTGTCTTTTAATTAAAACTACCCCCTTTCCTGGGAAGTCCTTCAGAGGCTTGGACACATGCGGTTCTACAAACATCAACATTTCACACCTGGTGATAGGCAAGGGGCTATAGACAGGCTTTCACTGAATTCAAGGATAAACAAAGGATGCTTGCATACAGACCAAAGACACACACACAGGGTACACATGGGTACAAAATCACAAATGACCATAAGAACTACACAGTATTCAAGTCATAAAGACTTGAATCATTAAACCATTCACATAAAATATGAATACAGAATTATTTCCTTCAGTATCATAAATAAATAAATGTTCTTCCTTATAATACAGGGGTCATAAGTATTGGCACCCTATATGTTAAATTCCCATAGAGACAGGCAGATTTTTATTTTTAAAGGCCAGTTATTTCATGGATCCAGAATACTATCAGCTCATTGTTTTGCAAAATAATGTATACATGTGTACATGTATACAAGTGTACAAGTGTACAAGTGTACAAGTGTATACAAGTGTACATGTTTCAAAATGAAAATAAACATTAACTTTTTTAAACCATAAAATAGTTACCCACCACGGCTCTCAGTATTATCCGCACAAACATTTCCATAGATGTTGTCCATTTCACACAATGCACTGAGTGAGACAACCCAAGGTATGACTTCGGTGCTTATATTATCAAGAACCAGGAAGGATGTCACTCTCAGAATCTCCTTTTATGGTCTTTGCTGCAACGCAGTATCTTCATACGTTCACACATCAAACCACTGTAGGTTATTTGCAGAATTGGTCTCTGTTGATCTCAAGGCCATCTTCCAAAGTGAGCCTGCCTTGCCTAACAAAGTGAGCCTGCCTTGCCTTTTTTTCACACTCTCTTCTGTTGAACATAAAACAAGTTCTTTATGTTTATTAAGATGAAAATGATGAAATGTGTATTTTTGGCATTTATTAATTTGTTTATTTGTTTTTATGTGAATTTAGTTTGCACATTTAACATTCAACTGCTCAAATAGATACAGTGATTTATAGGCCTACAGTGATTCAGGGCTCTATTTTGCGTCCCAGCGCAATTGACTTTGTATACTCGCGCTTTTGTCTTTCCTATTTTGCAGTCAGCGCATATTGGAATTTTCTCTCCACAGGGAATTCGATTGCGCCCACGGGGGCGGTTCTGCGAAAAGACTGGGCGTGTTCCGGCGCAAACGTTCACTGTTGATATTTTGCAGTTTCAGAAAACAATTCCGCCACAGACCCGGGGCCTGTACTATGAAGCGGGGTTACTGGCTTATCTGGGTAACTTCGAGAGTAACTTGATCACGTGTGGCGTAACTTCCCGATTAACCCGTACTACGAAAGGTGGATAGGTTTTAACCGAGGTATGCTGCCATGGCAATTTACGCTGCATCTCAAACCTGCTCCGACCAGGTTATGTTCTTGGTTAACCCGAGGTTTCTGTTAACCACACCCTTTATAAGTACCACCCCTCCACTAACAATTTCTCCCGAGACATGTCGGCGTACCTGGATGATCCATAGCCTACGACATTGGAGCGCAAATCGTGAGGGACTCTCTTCGCAGGGCGAGGGGTTTTAGAGACCGCCAGAAAATATATTTAGCCTACCCGGACGATATTCTCTATGAAGATATAGATTGTCATCCGAGGAAATTCGTTATCTTTGTCAGATGATCTAGGAAGACGTCTCATAGCAATGCCCGTACGTGGACATTCATGTATTCCATTGGTGATGCTGAACATCTGAGCAAGAATAGCCTAGGCCTACTGTAGGCCTATGTCCGAAAATAAATCGGACATAGGCCTACAGTAGCCTATGCTGAACATCTGAGCAAGAATAAATCGGACATATAGTTCTAGTAGGCCTAATAAATTAAAATCACATTTTTTACAAACGTATTGAATTGAATATTACTGTACCCTGCACATAAAGGCTACACATTTCCACAGCACCAGAATCCGACCGAATGCCTCCTTCAACCCCCTCCATAATCGGCCTTCCACTATTATTTGCGATGGCAAACTCCTCTGCTACTGTAAAACACTCTGGTGCCTTACAGTAGTGTTCAAAGACACCTTTTTCTTGTTAGCTGTAAAACAGAGGCCAAGTGAAGGCTATAAGCATAGGCCTACATGTTTTCATAAGAAATATTAATGCAAGCTATGACTATATAAACCAAGGCCGTAGTCATGATGTCAACATTGGGGGGGTCCAAATCTGTGGTGGGGTCTGAGGGACTCCCAAACAGAATGCGCCCCCCGGTGAGTTTTGTGAAAAGAGAAGGGTGGAGAAGAAGCAACTTCACTGGTCCATCCCTGGACCCGTGACTCCATTTGTGTTCAAAATGTATACTTTAAAAGAAATTACAAACTAGAGTATCTTTTGATAACCTCTATATTACACAGAATGTGGTTCTTTGACTTATTACTTACACCTAAAGATTTTTTTAAACTAAGGCTTAGACTCATAGGTTTGGAGCCTAATAAGATTTTGTCTTTTAATTTAGATTTTATTATGCTGGCGGCTAATCACACAACGTAGTTTGAAAGGGACAGTATTCAGGAATAGGCTACTAAGACAGGCCCCTCTTCTGTCTGACTCACCTCATGTTACCCCTGTATGCATTACTGGCTTCTGACAGAAATTACGTTTTGTGCCAACATGTAGAAACACTAGGCCTACTACAGCCTTTAATTGGTGAATGGAGGTGCAAATTCCTTTCTTTGGTTATTGTCCGCGATTCACATTAACTAGGCTATCACGTATTGTAAACGTCACCACATTTGATCACGTTTTGCCTGCATGGATGCGCGATTGAGTGCGCATCTAAATAATATGCAAGATGCAACAATCATTTCTAAGAGGCCTATACACGGTAATTTCTGGCATTACTAGCATATGAATGCATTATTTATGTTGAAAGACGTGAAAGAAATGACACAGGCTTGCACAAATTCATTTTCACTTTCGCTATCATTGCGAGAATAGGCTAATATGGAAAATGTTTGTCCCTTTCAGTCTGATCGGCTCCAAACATGTATGGGATTTCCTTAGCCTGTGCTACACCTTTCCAAGAAGTTTTGTGAAAATTGTTCCGGTAGCTTTTGCGATATTGTTGACAGCCCTACCTCACCGCAGTAGGGTGCAGTAAATGGAAGCTTTTGATAGCGCACGCCACTAACGAAAAACGGAAAATCACCAGGACAAACCACTCAGGGGTGTAGGCTACTCTGGAACCATAGGTCACTAATTTGTGCGTTATTTATGTTTGATTACATTTCAGATACGTGTTGGTGTCCTGTAGGCCTAGTATAGCGCTTTATTCTTTCTTTATTTTTCTATGTC
The DNA here is from genome assembly GCF_046254945.1 of Alosa pseudoharengus. Classification (NCBI taxonomy): domain Eukaryota; kingdom Metazoa; phylum Chordata; class Actinopteri; order Clupeiformes; family Clupeidae; genus Alosa; species Alosa pseudoharengus. The sequence continues at coordinate 31,972,114 of NW_027468587.1, forward strand.
CGAATATTGGGGGGGACATTTTGGTCATATTTGAATATGGGGGACACGTCCCCCTCAATGTCTATGGCGACTACGGCCCTGATATAAACCACTATTCTGAATAATGTGTTTGTGTTTCATATTCACCTGCTGCCATGTGCATTTGGCAATGGTGTTGCATCTGAAATGTTCACAGGATTAGGCATAGGCATACACTAAATCAGTCAATGGGGCTACTTAAACATTCAATTATCCTTATTAGCCTACTGTAATCTATATGCCCACTTCTAAATTGTGTTGCATCTGTAGGCATTTCTATGAACTCAAAATAAATAAGCAATTTAATTATTTAAACTCATTAAATACATTCCGCAAGCTATTAATCCTCCGTATTTGAAGAACATGTGGACATAAAACTTTACTTTTAGGCATTTAGGCTACCCGATCTGCAATACGTTGCCAACAGCCTTGCCTTGCTTTGTTCACTGCCGACATATTTGATTTTTGTCGTAGAGTGGGTTTTAATTCCTCATAACTTGTCATAATAATTTTGCATTCCTCATCCGTAAAATAAGGTGAACGCGTCATCACTGAAAGTGGTGATTTGCGCTGCAACCCGCCCCTTTTATGTGAACGCGCACAAACTCCAATGAGGTTAACCCCGGCTCAACAAATCAACTTCATAATCAGCGTCGTAGTACCGATTAACACCACTAAAGATAACCAGGTTTTGTCAACCCCGGTTTAACAAAGTAACCCTGGGTTACATCTGGGTAGGTTAAGCTCCCTTCGTAGTACAGGCCCCAGGGCATTTCTACGTTCCTGTTTCTATGTCTACATTGAAAGTCAATTGCTTAGGCTAGGTTAAGACAATAAATAAACAGTCTGGCTCAAACTGCTTTCTTTCCCGTGAGTGGGTGGAGGTTTTGATGCTATATTAGGCTATTTTATATTATATTATATGATATTATATTAGGCTACCTAACATGATATATATATATATATATATATATATATATATATATATATATATATATAGCTATGATTAATAGGCTAATAATATTAGTTGCCTAGTATTAGCTGCATATAATACCTATTAGAATAGATTCCTAGTAGCCTACTATTAGTATATAGTAGTGGTAATAAACATTGTAGCAGAGTAGCATTAGACCTAGGCAAATTTTCTATTGTTAACAAAACAACAACAAATAATTAATTATTATAATATAGGCTACCCTCTCTGTCAATAAGATCAAAGTTTCTGAACATGAGCACCAAAAAGATGAACAATGTGTGGATGCACTTTGACCAGGAGAGCAAAACTCTTAGGCTAAATGCAAGTACTGCAAAAACCTGGTTTCAAATCATGGAGGATCCACATCCAACATGAGAAGGCACTTAACGAAATGAAGCACCCCACTGCACTGCTTGAACGTAGGACTGAATTTCTTTGCGATTTAGCAATACTGACTCAAGTGACTCAAGTGACTCGTTCAACCCGGATCAGTTTAGTGAGTGACTCAGAATAACCCGGATCCTTAAAAGGAATCGAGTTTGACAGGCCTAATTTGTTCAACTCCACAGGTAGCTATCAGCTATCACAAACGTTAGCGCGCAGTAACCCGCAGTAATGGCACTGCCCCCGCCGGATTCGTCTCAGCGCATGCGCAGTCTTGATCTCGATCTATGTTTCTTTTCTCAACAAGTAATGCCTGTGAATGCGGCGATGACGTATTTTGACAGTTGAGTCACTTGTGCGAGTTTAAGTGGGGCACAGTGCACAGTACTTACCGGTGCTTAAGCCTGCTTGTCCGTGGGGGGGGGGGCAGTCCCCGGCGGGGTATTTTTGTACTCATACCAAAGAAAGCCAACTGTAAAGTTTGATTTCGTACTTGTAATTTTTGAATTCATATTTTTTTTTCATCCGTATTCTGATGGATAAAATACACACAATATATTTTATGCACGACTGGACTCATTCGAGAATTCACAAATATTTATTTTATGCACAACTACAGACAAATACGCACGTGTATCAAATCTATGGACACGAATATTTTGACAGCTATCCCCCTCCATAGGCAGGCGAATTCCCGGAAGTAGAAGAATCGACGTAGGCTGGAGGGACCACCTCTCTGCTAACTCCCATAGAAGTCCATTCATTTTAGGATTTTTTTGAAATACCATAACTTCATATAACATATATCCTGTGCCGATATTGTAGCTTCTGTGTAATCTACATAAACACTACAAAGGCAAAACAGACTCCATTACCTCGTCCGTAACGTTGGTTACCCGTAAGAAGAATGGTTAGCTTGTTCGGTTGGAGGGAAGCTAGCTTTGACATAATCTCTCTTTTGCGCCGTAGGGAGATAACCGTATTGTTTGGATAAGAAGCTCAGTCCACCTTACTGTCTGACGGTAACTCATAAGCAAAACCTAGCATACACTATCGTATGTTAAGGTAAAGCATTACACAGAGGCAACCTTATAATAATAAAAAAGTGAACCTAATTTTTTTTAAAACGGCACTAATCATTTCAGAGGTTTTCGATGGATTGACCGTAGGTCGGAAAAGTGGAAAGAAGATTAGCTTCAAGGCTATAACTTTTTTGTTTTGTTTTAGCATGACTGTTTTTGAAGATGATCATGTATGGTAGCTTCAACATTAACACGACTTGGTGAGGATGATATTAATAATAATACATAAATAAATGTTTAACTTTGATGACTTTGAAGGCGAAGGAAGTGTGAGAAGAATTTCTGTGTAGGCTATCTATCATATGAGTTACAAGATTCAGTTCGATGGCTAACGTCACAAAGTTAAGTGTGAGTCTGCGCAGTACTGGGGGGACCAACTGAAAAATCATTCTATTTGACTCAGTGCCCTCCCATTGAAAACGACGGAGTCTGTTCGTCCATTTCTTTTACTGTCTATGGGTAAAATAGCATCAGCGCCCAAGATCCGCCCACAAAGTCACTTGCGTTTTGCGCAAAGACACTTCCGTTTCAGACCATTAAAATAGGGCCCTCAGTCTATTGGGGACTTGTCTGCAGTGTCTTCTTCTTTGTGTCTGTGTGTGTGCAGCAGTCCACCTGTATTTTGAATCGATTTAAGTTCCTGTCCTCAGTATCCTGTTCTTTATTTTTGAGATTGTTTACAATGTCAATAACAGTCCATCAGCTCATTGTTTTCCAAATAATGTATCAACATGTTTCAAAATAAAACTAAACATTAACTTTTTAAACCATAAAATAGTTCGCTTTGTGGCTCTCAGTATTATCTGCACAAACATTTCCATGGATGTTGACTTCTGTGCTTATGTTATTATCAAGAACCAGGAAGGATGTCACTCTCAGAATCTCCTTTTATGGTCTTTGCTGCAACGCAGTATTTTCATAACTTCACACATCAAACCACCTTCACCCTCTGCAGCAGCTCAGAAGACAACACCTCTAGGGTCAACTCTTCCAGGTTAAAGTGGGGCTTTGCAACAACCAGTGCCGGTTCAGACCTCCATGGGGCACTAAGCAAAATCCAGCTAAGGGGCCCTCCTACCTGAATTCTGTGAGCCAAAATGTAACCTTTTTTTATAGTCTCACCTGACACCCCAGTGCTCCCAATCATCCCACCCCATTTTGGGTGTCTACAGAAGTTACCAAATACAGGTTTTTGGGGGAAAAAAATGTGTATGAATCAATTTTAGGGTCTGGGCTGGTTGCTTTTGAAGCTGGCTGTACATATCTGGTTGTGCTACTGGCTGAGACTGACTGTTCTTCACCTGTGTCTGTAGTAGCCTAGGCTACTTACCAAAGACTAGCCTAGAAATCTAGACGCGCCCCTAGCGGCAGCAAATTATTTTGATGTGGGTCTGGTTCGCCAGGCTAGCCAAAGACGTGTACTGGATTAGATTCCCTTCAATATTTTTTTCAAAGGTAGACTAAGGTATATTCAATATTTTGAATGTCGCCGACATTCAAAAAACGGAAAATGCGGTTTCACAACTTCTACGAAGTACTGGATAAGGCTGGCAAGCAAGCCGCAGACAGATCAGGGTATTCACTTCCCTGTTGGTTATGCTAGGTCAGACAGCAACACACGCTGGAGAAATGCAAACAGATCAACTTATAGTACAGTACGCTGTGTTTGGAAAATAGGGTCCTGCTGGATTTTTATGCAAAAATTGATTTTTTATTCAAATTTTCACGATCCATCTTTAGTGTTTTTTTCTGTATGTTTTAAAATAAGCGATTATATCTAGTCCGAAAAGTGATTTCCACTTTTTGCACACAAAACCCCCAGATAATGTAGAAAGGTTGTTGGTTCTAAAACAATATCCATAGTTTTCAAACTTTGAGTGTCTGAAAAGTGTAAAAACACCTCCACCCTTGTTGCCTATGTCAAAAACTATTTCTTAATCTTTGCTTTTCTTGATGCTTTCCTTGACCTGCCATGTCTACCTGCTATTGTCTACCTTAAGAGAAATTTGTCTTGGAAATAATCTATAATAGTACAGGCAACAAAGTACACTACTACGTGTCATAGGCATGGGTAGTTGAGTAACAGTAGGCAAAATTAACAAACAAAAGAATATAAGGTACAAACAAACAGACAAACCACGGATGGCCCTCTCACAGCCTGAACTAATACAAAAAACAAATAACTCAAGGGAAAACATTGCTCAGACACTAAACCATGTGCATTTGCTCTCTTTTAAAGCAACGGGTTATCCACAGCCAACAGGCCGGGCGTGCGAGAGAAGCAATGAAGTCTTAGAATTAAGAATAAAGCCATGTTCTTCCAATAACAACAACCACAAACACCCATGTGCCAAAAATTTCAAATGACCGGCATTGTTCTCCCAGAGAGGAAGCTACGTATATGATCACCACCCACGGGTGGGCGTGTGTGCCAGCGCTGCAGGTCAGCCTTTCTGCATACACTCCTGGCTTTAAAGTTCACCATCCTGGTAGCATACCTATCTACTGCCAAGGCCTGAAGGGGACGGGGAGAATATTTACTTCTGCTACACTGGCAGAGAACTCATGTGAAACAGACTGTGGGAGGTGGAAGGGGTTTGAATGCTGTCCGGCAGTATTATGAGTGGAACGTCTTAAGGGGGCCCTCTTCCCCATACAGCCTGATCTTATAATGTGTGCCAATTCCATCAAGACACTCCACAATTTCATACTTGGTAGACACCCATGTATCCTGGATTTTCTGGCGACCGTGAAAAAATGGTTCTTGCAAAAGAGTTTGCATGTACATTATATTTAGCCGACACTTCTTGACCAAAGTCACTTACATACTGTATGTCAGCTATATTACAAGGGATCACATTTTCCCCGGAGCAACTTGGGGTTAAGTGCCTTGCTCAAGGGCATAACAGTGAAAGCCGGGAATTGAACCGACAACTTTCAGGCTACTGCACGCTAGTCCAGCTCCTTAACCACTACACTACCACTGCCTACTAGAAAAAGATTAGAGTGCCAGGTGGTAATATGGGTACAGTGTCAGGACCGCACACTACAATCTCCCAGAAGAACTACATTTATTGAGTTAAAAACATAACGCAACGTTGGTGGGTCGAAGCGTTGCGTTATGTGTTATGATTGCCTACTCAACCTCAATTCGACTAGCAGACACCCTTCCTATTTTTAAGTCTAGACTTAAAACATACCTCTTTACTGCCTCCCATAGTTAGGTATGGTGCGTGGAAATTCACCCACCTCAGGGTTTTTTGGAATGGACCACCCTCCTGTGACTGGCACCTCAGTCACGCGTGCGATGGTGGTCACTGACCATACCTGCGCTGGTGTCGACTACCCCTCACCATGCCTTAGTTATGCTGCTATAGCATAGTGCTGTCATGGACTTTTCATGTGTCACGCCGTACAATCCCCCCCCCCCTCCTCTCCCCCCTTCTCTCTCTCTCTCTCTCAACCCTCCCTCTCTTGCCTATTCCCACCATGGTATACTGTAACAATATATAGTACTACTGATTACTTATTGACATTAACCATTTTGATTTTCAGTAATACTAACCCACTCTACATTAGTACATACTAACCCACAACCTACTCTCTTTCTTCCCCCTTACTGTACCTCACTTGTGAGGTATATCATCACCAGTCATCAACCATCCGTGTGTTGGCCCTCCTCTCACCCATCTCACCTGAAGTCCCATCCTCGACTGCCCTATTACTGCCCCCTATCTGGACTCCTGGCCCTTACAAGCCTAGCGACCCACCACCAGCCTATGACAACTCTGCCCAGATCACTGGCCCGTCTGCCAACCCACCACATGCCCCTCGACAACTCCCTTCCCCTGGACAGTTCCAACGCTGGACTATTGAACTTTCTGTCACTAAATCAGGAATAATGAATTACCATAACGGATACGTAATCATCCCACCTCTTGTAACTTTCAGCTCAAGTGCTTTTAACACCATGTCTTATTCTCTACACCCGACTATCATATGCATTTGTCATGTATACAGACCTTACCGTCATGTACTGACCCTAGGCAGATGGGTCAGGCCCTTGAGTCGTGGATCTGCTCGAGGTTTCTTATATATCTCCAATTCTAGGGAGTTTTTCCTCGCCCCTGTTACCCATGGGCCTCTCTCTTGCTTTTCTTTTCTTCCTTTCTTTCCTTCTTTCTCTGATTGCCTACATTCTGTAAAGTGCCATGATACATGTGTTATGTTTTGGCGCTCTATAAGCACAATAAATTGAATTGAAATCAATGATTGCAGTGTGCGGACAACTACTCTTCTTTCCTTGAAGCTTTTTTGTCCTGCACCTGGCCTCAGTGAGGTGGGATGTGCATACAACCACTTTGAAGAGGACTATAGTGTTAGGACCACCATGCCTACGATATGCCGCAGCCTCTTCTAAGTGTCTCCTAGCACTAGCATAGACAGAAGTCAGGTACTCTTGATGTTGCACCACCCAATCAGTCGGTGGACTGTCCCTGTGGTCACCTCCAGTATTTCCAAGTAGGTGGTCGACTGGTAACTGTGGCTTCTGACCGAACATCAGCTCGTATGGGGAGTGCTGTGTGGACTGGTACACGGTGGTATTATAGGCCAACAGGAGCTGAGGGAGCAACTGGGGCCATTTACGCTTCTTTTCAAGAGGTAAGGTCCTGAGCAAGTCATGAAGTGTCCTGTTGAAATGTTCACATTGACTATTCCCCTCTGGATGATAAGTGGTGGTTCTAGTCTTTGTTATGATGTAGGTGTCACACAGGTGCTTCAACAGCTACCCCTCAAAGCTGCGCCCCTGATCAGAGTGGATTCTCCTTGGCACGCGATACACATAGAACCATCTCTCAGTTAGAAACTTAGCTACGGTGGAAGCTTTCTGATCAGGGGTGAGAAAGGCCTGGGTAAACTTTGAGAAAACATTTGTGACATTCTCTTGTCCTGTGCTAGCCCAATCCAAGAGAGTAAAGTCAATGGAGATTATCTACAAAGGCTTAGTGGCTAACATATTTCCCAAGAAGGTTCTGGCTTGGGTTGTCTTGCTTTAGCAACCACATAGTGCCACACTCAGAACACGACTTTTGCACCTCATGCCACATCTGGGGCCAGTAGCACCTCTGGCATATCAAATCTGTGGTCCACCCCCAGATGGCCGTAGTTGTTGTGTAGGCTAGTGAACACTTCGACTCGCAACACCTTTGGCAGTAAAAGCTGCAGCACTGGATCCCTGGAAGGAGGAGCCTGGATCGCCCAGTACAAGGTCCCATCCACTTTCTGTATCTGGGACCACTGCTTTATCAACTGCGGACTTCCCTTGGTTCACTCCACTCGTCTTAACGGGTATGTGGTCGTCCCTGTCACCAAAACCACAGGTATCTGGAAATACAGGGATCAGTCCCTTGCAGGACTTTCAGGTCTCTTTTGGCTCGACCAGGGATGGTGTCCACCATACAAAATTCTGTCATCCAAGAGTCTTGGATAGGTGCACTCGAGGCTTGCATGTTGGCTATGGCAAGCGGCAGGGGGACGTCCAGGCCGTGTGACACAGATCGCAAAGTGTTAGTGGAGCTTGTGGGAAGCCTAGAAAGGGTATCGGCATTGCGATTGCGATTGCGATGGTCCATTTTTTTCTGTGATTGCCCACTTGACTGCAAGGAGTTTGAGTTTCATGGCACTATAATTTGACATGTTCCTCTCACTTGGCCGCAAGCCCCGGCTAGCAAAGGCTATTGGTCGCTGTAACCCATCCTTCTCCTGTGACAGAACTGCCCCAAATCCTGCATGGCTTGCATCCGTCTAAGATAAAGGGATGACTGAAATCGGCATAACCTAGGACTGGCGCTTGAACAAGCCATTATTTTAAGGCTCTGAATCCAGAAAAAGTTCTGAAGGCCAACCTGAACCTGACTACATTCAATGTTAACTATCCAATATTCAGATGTCTGTAATTGAAATGTATGCAAATTAGTGCATAATTAATGAGATATTGTTAAATTACATGCATAAACATATATTTTCAGAAAACTTGTAATGCAAAAAAATATTTTCTCTACATAAATAATCAACTAGTAAAGTTTCATAAGAATATCAAGGAGTTACATTTTTTACCCTATTCACCCGTTCTATGTTGCCTATATGGAGGCCAGTTTTAGGCCGCAAATGCTAATTAGCAGGTTTAAAACTAAAAAATCAGTAAATCATAAGTAAATATGATATTCAGAATCAGCACCCAAAAATTAGGCAGAATACCCTCTTTACCATTGTTTTCTCACATTTGACCCCCAAGTGATAGTAGTCCCAGTCTTAATTATGCATTATATAAATGATGATGTCATCTAAGTGTGAAAATGGATTGTGAAAATTTGAAGACAAAAAAATTCTTGTTCCTTAGACTCTATACTAGCAAAATATGCAAAAAAATCTATTTTTACAAGAAAATCCAGCAGAATTACACTTCTGATTGCGAAAATGTTTGTTTTATTTTTTTATGTCGGTCAGTGGTACCTTCATAAATTGCACAGCAAACTATCAGATGACTGACTTAAGCACCGGGCATAATTTGACCAACAGTCTCTGCGTTTGAGAAATGCTATGCTGCGTCCGAGCAAAGATTCTAGAAGCCCCGCGCAACTCCAAAAAGGAGTGAGGTTGCGCCGGACAGGGCGTTTAAAATCCGGACTGTCCGGCCTAAATCCGGACGTATGGCCACCCTAGGACAGTACTAGAGGAGCATCTTCTGTCGGGAAGCTCAAGTAGCCGCTTTTAATAACAACCCCAGCTGTTAGACTGTGTGCAGTTTTACTGTTGTGTTGTGCATGAATTAGGCTGGGTTCACACCACAAGTATTACTGTAATGGCTGGCTCGTCAGGCTAGTTTCACACCTCACCTAGCGCCAAACCGTCTGGCCTGCCATAAAAACAAAGAACTATCTTTGTTGGAGAAATTGATTTCTTACAGGTGGAAATGTGAAAAAAAACAACAACAACACTTTGACAAGAATTGCAAATATATCAAACTCAGACTTTATTTATATGCAGTGATGTGACATATGTTTGGGGAGCATTCAGGCAGTAATTTCAAAAATAGGTCAGTGTACATGTACAACTATATACAAATGTATATATTGCTTTAAGGCATCAGTCTGAACACCTCAGAAGTGAAAACCCAGATTCTAAGCTGCTACATAGTGATGGAATGTCTGACTCGGAGCCATCATCAAAGTAACCTGTGTAATCTTGGTCAGGCACCACAATGTCCTCCACAGGCATATCAACTTCAGTGTATTCAAAATCTCCAAAGATATAAAAAAACACCCCGAGAATTTTCTGTCTGTGCCTTTTACTAAACAGGGGTAAGTTCTCCATTATGAAAGTAAGATCAAATATTTCTGCACTGCGCTCAAGAACACAGCCGATCAGCTCGTTACTAAAAACCAGTGCAATCTGTGCTGTTAGTGTACAGATGAATGTTCTGGACTAAGCTGACCTTGTACCTGTACCAAAGATCTCTAATCAACTCTTTTTGATCCTCTGCAACTTCCCTGCTTTTCAGTGTGGCATAAACTTCGTGTTGAGACAGTTCATATTCAGGTATTGCCCTGTCACAACCAGCAGAGCTGTACAAACTGAGTGGCAGTATGAGCAGCACAAATGTCCTGGTAGAACACTTTCAGTGTGGTGCTCAAAGTGTGAGTATAACACCTTCCTAAGGCAGCTAGTGGTGCCCTCTTTTAACAATGTTTTCACACCCTCATCCATTTGGGTTTGCTGCTTTAATGTGTAAATAATGGCATGTGACGGAGACCCATCTCGCCCAGCCCTGCCAACCTCCTGTACAAGGGCCTCCACATCCTCAGGTAAGACATACTACATTACGACATGGGATATGTTTGGAAAATTCAGTCCCATTCCAAGAGCTGTGGTGGCTACAACCACCATCACCGCCTAATGAAGCGAGTACTCTACTCTTGTGATGGGCAAATGTTTGGCTATGAAACATACCGCTAAGCATATTTCCTACCCTGTGTTCTGGATCCCTATCAACCCAGCAGTCCTCACCAAGTTCCTCTTTTAGGTGACAGAAGACCTTTCCGCAAGTCGTCAGTGTACGGCAGTAGATTATTACTGGCGACATTCTCGGGCCGTTCTCTTTGAGTTTCCTCACAACCCACTTCAGACAGTCCATAGTATCTGAAGACACTGTAGTCAGTCCAAGCCGAATATTCGTTCTGTTTGGGCTTATGGTAACCTGAGTGGCATTCTCCAAATGCAACTGTCTTTTGATAATTGCTCTGGAATCCAGGTCCACTGTTGCTGTCAAGGCCAGAATAGGTGGACCTGGAGGACAAAGACAAGTGCATTAACACCTACAATACATTGGCATTATAGATTTCTGTATTGATAAGAGTTCAGAAATGTAACAAAACAGATTTTTAGTTAATGATAGAAAATCATTGTTCTTGGTGTATCAACCGAAGCCATTGTCAGTAAAGAATTGAGTTAATTTTAGCACAGCACCATGTGTTTATCAGAGAAAGGCAGGTAAACAAGTTGGAACCTTTCTTGAGGAGAGTGGTGATATTGATAACAAATAAGTATTCAGTGGTTATTGCACCAGCCACATATAAGCCTTGACATATATTTACATATAAGCCTTAGTGTTCTTTTCTATTATACTAGGCTGGATATAGGATCATGCGCATGGGTCTCACAACTTCCATATTCACCCTGTTTTACGATGGATCGCAGTTCTCCCAGCCTGGCAAAACTCTCTCTGAAGGTGTCGCGTCCCAGGGGTTTTGTGGGACATGAGCAAATGATAGGAGATGGCAAAAACTACTGCGGAGGATCAATGCAAAAATATTTATTTACAAAAATATAAGAAAAAGTATTATAGAACCAAAACTAAGGCTGCAACAAAAGTCCAAAACGAAAGGCCTCGAGCACAGGCCCAGGCAATCCCCAGCCTATTCCCGGACTCTCACTCCGAGAGCAGGCAGGAGCGACGGAGACAAAACTGCTGGAACGCGTGGCTAGCGCGAAGCAGCCAGCACCTTTTATAGGCCGGCCCAGCAATTAAGCCCCCTGCTGGACTGTCTGAAACACAAGAAAACATACACAGGACAGACCAAAGCAAACAAACACTAATAAAACATACAGGGACGTAAGGCAGGTAAACAAGTTGGAACCTTTCTTGAGGAGAGGGGTGATATTGATAACAAATAAGTATTCAGTGGTTATTGCACCAGCCACATATAAGCCTTGACATATATTTACATATAAGCCTTAGTGTTCTTTTCTATTGTACTAGGCTGGATATAGGATCATGAGCATGGGTCTCACAACTTCCATATTCACCCTGTTTTACGATGGATCGCAGTTCTCCCAGCCTGGCAAAACTCTCTCTGAAGGCCTTCTCTCCTCTAGCAGCCTTTCCCCTCTAGACATCAGCATACATTTAAATGTAAAAACATAACCAATGTGACAACATCAAGGAATACAGAAATAGCACAACCCATTCTACAACAATTTTTTTAGGTCTGATCAAACTATCCATTAGTTAATTATTCTGTGATGTCACTGCTGTAATGCAACATCAGACCCTATAAAACTATGTAACATCAGAGCCGTTTGTTGTAACGTAGGCTCCCCAACATCATTCAGTTCAGATTACTGAATATTTGAATAGTTGAATATTTACTTTATCGCTAAAACGTACTTACCATTTGTACGTGAGATGAACCTTATCCACCATAATTCCCAAAACGTCTTGGAAAACCTTGGTGGCCAACTTATCTCGCCATTGCTTGTGAAGAAGCCATGATTCAGGACTCCTGTATACCAACTGGCACCGGCCGCTTCGAATGTCCTCCTGGTCGCCTTTTCCAAGTTGCATGGCCTTCAGTCCAAGTTGTGTAGACTCCTTTAACTGGTCTTCCATAAACGCTATCAGTGGTAAGACAACAATCACAAGTGGGTTGTGCCTGAATCCCATGCGTTTTCCCACCAGCGGAGCTAGTTGGTAGATCAAACTTTTGCCATATCCGGTCGACTTTTGTAAGAACGACCTCAGTGCAGTTTCTTGTTCTTTTCTCAAAGAAAAGCTTAACTTCAAGTCTTTCAGAGTGGCGGCAAAAGCCGATTAGAAAGAAAGTTGTTCGCCAGCAGCCGCAGCCATCTTCTTTGTTTTCAAGTAGCCGGATGGGGAATTCACGCTTAACCGTTGCAGGTCAGTCGTCATTATGTTAAACCCGCCCGCAGACTCTATACACGATTTGATTGGCCTGATAAAAGTTTAATTTTCCCAGCTAACGGAGAGTTGCTAGACTAGCCCTGGCCGCTAGGATCTGTCTAGATTTCTAGGCTAAGTGAATGCCATATACCATATTCGATATGCACAGCATATCTTGTGACCAGTATGCTAACTAGTTACATTTTTACGACAACTTAAAAAACTGTAATGAAAATTGTACCATTATGTTTTTGTAGACCTACACTGGCCTCATTGCCTACCGACATTGTCTTAATTTAAACCCTGGGAAGGCTGCTTTGTTGGTGGTGGTGTGTGTGTGTGTGTGTGTAGGCTATCTGTGTGTGTGTGGGTTTTCAACACTGGGGTCGCGACCCCATGTGGGGTCGCCTGAAATTTTAATGGGGTCGCTTGAAATATCCAAGTGGAAGGAAAAAATAAGTTTTTAAAAAAAAAATAATTATGATGCTATCAAAAGTATTATTATGACTAAAGCACCACATACACCCATAAGTAACATACATTATCGATAGGATTTTTATAAATTCGTTTTATAAAACCGATGATGCCACAAGGATAACGCGCTTGTCTAGCACCAAAATGGAACGGTAGCTTGCACTACCAACACACAGGGCCGCTGACATCACATCTACCTTGCGAGTGCAGTATCAACTGAAAACAACACAAAATGGAAAGATTTCTTCGCCCGCCTGACACCTCAAAGAACAGACAAGCCATACCCGATGAACAGACACCAAAAAAACAGCGGAGATACGACGAAAGTTTCCTTCAGTATGGATTTACAAGCGTCATGGAAAGAAACGAGGAAAAGCCGAAGTGTCTGCTGTGTGGGAACGCGCTGTCTGCCGAGAGTCTCAAACCGAACAAGCTCAAAAGGCACTTTGAGACAGTACATAAAGATCATGCCGGTAAACCCAAAAGTTTTTTTGAAAAGAAATGTGCGCTGAATAAGCAGCGAGTGTACTTCAAAGAGGCTGCGACAGTGAGTGATGCGGCACTAAATGCTTCTTTTGAAGTTAGTTACCTCATTGCTAAAACCAAGACCCCGCATACAATTGGAGAGATGCTAATTATGAGGCAACATTTTTGTTGTTGTTGAAATGTTGCCTAGTAGGCTATTTGATTGAAAATAAAATGTGAACTAAATAAAATAAAATTGTGCACTAAACTGGTTACGCTGTATTTCCAACACAGTAGCTAAACCATATAAAAACATCAAACATTAATTAAATTTTTTTTTTATAAATGTCAATGGGGTCGCCAAAAAATTGTGAGGTCAAAATGGGGTCAAAAGCCAAAATGGGTTGGGAACCCCTGGTGTATATCTATCAGTGTGTGTGTGTGTGTGTGTTTGTATGTCTATATGTGTGTGTGTGTTTGTGTGTGTCTATCTGTGTGTGTGTGTGTGTCTATCTATCTATCTGTGTGTGTATCTGTGTGTATCTATCTGTGTGTGTCTATCTTTGAGTGTGTGTATCTGTGTGTGTGTGTGTGTGCAGGGCTCGAAATTAACAAGCGAATTAATTAGCAAATTACAAAATAGGTACTTTTTCTCTTAACTGTTCATATGAGCATCTAAATGTATCTTTCTCGTCTCAATAAAATTATACAAAATTTGACCTGACGTAATGGGCAGCTGGCAAAAGCAGCGTTAGCCAGCTGATCCGTAAAGGAGCGCTTCAAGGTCGAGGTTGGACCAGGCGGTTTTTGTTGCAGTTTTTGGAGCCTTGGCGGTCCACAGAGACCACATTTTTTTACAGTGTATTCAGGAGACAGGCAGCTAGGGATGGGAAGGTAATGTTTGCAGTATGTGACAAAAAATTTTTTAACTTAGAAACCGCATAATATTGCTAGAGTACCTTTAAATGTACAATTCTGAACTTCTCTATTTTGAGCTAGTGAAGTTGTCCAAAAAAATCTGATATGAAACATTTTACACATACTGGGCTAAAGAACAGATGTGACATTAGGGTTGAAATCAAAGGTATATTCTGCACCATACACTAAACAGCAGTAGCATGGGGGTTTTCTGGCTATTTTGTTCAACACTGATATGTACAAAACTATACAAAATGTATAAAATATATGAACAGTCAAACAAATGTACACAAAATAAAGGCAATAGGGAATGTGTCTTTACCCAGTGCACAGTGGAATTAGGCCTGTACTGTGGGACTATGGTCCAGGTACTGAGAGTCCATTGGCAAATTTGGCCATAGGCAGGATCATTCTCTTGCCTCGCTGGAGCAACTCACTCTTGCCCTCTGCTGGACAGATAGCCTTCTAACATCTCTCCAGACCCCACCCATGCTGGCATTACTACACTCAACCCTATATTGTATTGCAACACCTAAAAAGAGGAAGAGGTTAAAATGATGAGATTCAGTATTCACATGCAAGCATATGCAACAGATTCTGTTGTACATCATACACAGGGAGTGAGAGGAAGTTAAGCAGAGCTTAATCAATTTGTCTGGCAGACTTTAACTGTATTATTTAACTGTATAACAGGTTCTCTCTTTATTATTCTGTCTGACTTATGTGGGAAACAGGTTTTCTTTTCTTAAAGAGCTGCAGGCCAACAGAATAGAAACTTTAGAACAGAGGTTCTCAACCTTTTTGGGACCAAGGCACACCAAAGGCATACCAAAGGTCAAACCAAAAAATCTTACTCAGAGAGTCAATGAGTCCTCACTCTCCAAATTGGTCAGAGGCGGACAGAGTACACAGCTTCATTACTTGAGTAAAAGTACAGATACCCTTTGCTAAATTTTACTCAAGTACAAGTACAAGTCGGATGTCTACTTAAGTAAAAGTACTGAAGTACTTGTTTTTAAAAGTACTTGAGTATCAAGAGTACAAGAGTAGCCTACATTTTCTAAATATTGCATTACTACTGCCACAGTGCTTACATTTACAGAAACAACCTACATGGAGTTATGAAAAATGTTAATGTTAATACCTTGGAGAATGTAAAAGGAATTGAAAGTAAAATCAAGTCCAAGTTCAAATCAAGTTTTACCATGTTGCCAGGGATGGGCAGTATTTCTAATACATGTATTTAAAATACTTATTTCAAATACAAAATACTATTTTGTAATTAAAACACTTGAAGCTAAAACTATCATTAACTTGTTCAGAAAATTGAAATAGTCTGGCGAGGTGTGGCCACAGGTTGGCACATTCCCGAGATGGACCTGCTGCGTCTTCATCCATTGTTTCGTCCATGGTTTCATCTCTTATCTAAATCTGACCATGGAGTTGACTTTGGCGGAAAGCTGAAGGTGATTGCTGATAGGCTGTCCCAATCAGTGGCGCCTGCACAATCCAATCACGTTTGAGAGGGAAACAACAAATTGAGGGTTTCCGAGATTTTTCTTTTTTCCTTTTTTTTAAGAAGAAGTAACGGGTACTCACGGTTATGGATAGAAATGTAGTGGAGTAAAGAGTACAATATTTGCCTCTCAAATGTACTTGAGTAAAGTCATGAGTACTCCCCAAAAATGATACTCGAGTAAAGTACAGATCCATCAAAATTGTACTCAAGTACTGTACTCAAGTAAATGTACTCCGTTACTGTCCGGCTCTGAAATTGGTAGACATTATTGTTGGTTGTTAGACATTTTTTTTTGTTGCTAGAGCAGGCAGGCAATTACAACATATCCTAACAACCAGCAGTAAATTATTTTGACGAATTGGATCTCCGTTTCACATCAGGAAATCAAAGTAAGACCAGATTAAGAAAAAGATGTAAATCTCTGAATACGTGAAACCGCTAAATTTATTACTAAGCTGTGCCATTGATGTTTTTTAAAAATACCACTCTAGCCTATTTCATGAGCCCAAAACAGATTGTGTTCCTCAAAATTCCACGGCACCCCTTACTGCCTCACGACACACCAGTTGAGAACCACGGCTTTAGACCATTGAAATAAATCGACTTCCTATTGAATGGATTGATTTTTATTTTGATCTGTCAAACTCACCTCTTTAATATGAAATATAAACAGAAACAAGTTGATTATAGATTTATGCACAAAAAACTCACATCGTCTTTACAGATGTTTTAAATCACTATACATTATTTTTGCAAATGTTTAGATTCCTAAGCAGCATCTTTGAATTCACTCAGGCTTTGAAGCAGCTTCCATTTCACAGATCCATCTGTGTGTCATCGCACACTCGTTGGCCGTCCAACTCTTGGAGGGGTCAGTGCTAGGCATTGATGTCACACAAGGTTTGTTGATCCCCATACTAATCCAGTTCCTGAAAGAGTAAATTAAATATGTAGTAGACTTCAGTGACTAGGCTGAAAACAAAAGAGCTGTCAGCTGACTACATTCCCTCGTCCCTTTCTAGATAGCCATGTTAAGGAAGTGAAATGAAACTCCAGCAACCGGATTCAGATTGTGCAGGAGGACCAGGACACTGACACTTTTGAAGTAAATCATCAGATAAATGCTTGGTTATGTGAACCATCCCAATTACCTGTGGGACTCATCCAGAATTCCCTCTTATGATTTTATGTATTCTGAAGTGGATGAATTGATTGTTTGATTGAAAGCACTTTGGGCTCACATGTTGCTGAACATGCGGGGGTCTCATTTCAAGTCTGAGTGAACAATACTTTTACACATCTGTGTGTGCACCACATCTCACTGCATTAGAACTCACCCTCCAGTGAGGTCACTTCCATCCACCCACTGCCATTGGCCTTGGATTTTGCTCAGTCCAATCCAGTATCCATGCCATATGTCATAGTACGACGCTGTGTGTTTATTGATGAAGGCCTACAGCACAATGATACTGGTGAAATATTTATTTAGACTGTATTGGAATTGGAATTGAAACATCTGCCCAGAAATATTTGTGTAGTGAAATATGTTCAAGTGCAGATAAACCCAAATTTGTTTTTGTGGTAAGGAATTTTGAGTCTTTAAAAGAAGATTAAGCAGCCAACCCAGTCAATTTACAACTGCTGCTGTCTCTGTATACTGATTTTGATAAAAGCATAAGCAAAATATTGTTCATTGTGTGTTTGTGTGTGTCTCTGTGTGTGACAGAATAGCTTCTTTTCTATCTTACCTGTTCCTCAGCTGTGTCTATGATCACCAGATGAGACCCCCTGTTAGTACAATCAGTTTTACTGTGGCCCCAAGTTTTCCAGTTCTCACGATAGTAGAATAGGTAACAGCTTGATTGATAGTATACCCATCCTGCTTTGCAATATTCACACTTTCTTTCTGTATAAAAAGACAAAGAAAAGTTGAACAGATTGATCACACTGAACCACATAAGAGAGGCTTGTTATGAACGATGCCTTTATTTCTGTGTACCTTGTGTTGCATTATCTGTGATAGGGCAGTAATCATCAACTGGAAAAACACTGAACTGGATGGACAGTAACTAAGTATATTTACTTGATTACTGTACTTAAGTATGATTTTGAGTATCTGTACTTTAGCCTAGGCCTACTTGAGTAGGCCTATTAATATTTTTGAAAACTTGTGACTTTCACTCCGCTACATTTGAAAGACAAATACTGTACTTTTGACTCCGCTATATTTGAAATATGAGAATGAAGTACTCGTTACTTTTAACCACATTTGTGACCCTGCAAGGCGAAACCAGTCGCTTTGTCCACGATAAACAAACGTACGGGTAAAATGTCGAATTTTACCTTTTCACATAATTCGACAGTAGCCTACACTTTTATATTGTGAACAAATTTGACAGAATACATACGTTTTGACTGTTAAACCCGGACTTTATTTAGGTGAAGATTCAATATAGAAGTCATTCCCTTTGTCCACGCCGCTGTAAGGTTTTACGGTAGAGCTAATTTACTCATTAGGCTACTCATTACTCGTTACTCAACGTGTCAGCTCTCTATCGTTCTTGGCAGATGTAACCGAATATGAATGTGAAAGACTTGCCTTTCAGGGCACGAACTGTCAAAAGCACAAACTTTTAGAAATATCCTGGCGACCAGGAGAGGTTTTCCATTGACATGGGCATTTTAAAAGTATACACAATCTGTGTACACAGAACTTCCTCTTCCCTTACTTCCCCCGAAATACATTAATTATATTCTATAGTGACACCTTATGACCGTCCCGGGTAACTACTAAGGGGCTGAAAAAAAACTCGGCAACGGCATAGTCAGTCATCCGCTTCAAAGTCACGCTACCGTAAGGCTAATAATAGCTGTGCCCTCACACTATCACACGTGACAATTTACTTAAACCGGTGATTATCTCCTTTTCTGGTGTATTGTGACAGGAGAACCATGCTAATTTTGGATGCGGTTATCTTAGCGAACACCCCTGACCACTCGGTGAGTTTCACGTCTTTGTAAACGAAAGTTTAATGCGTTTTAGGAAGGATTGTTCCAGTGCACCTATGCAGCGTTGTGGAGGAGGGGGGGCGCTACCACAGAAACCGAAAATTCTCAGGACAGCAGTATGTGTCCAAATTTCAATCTTAAACGTTCTATTTAATCATAAACTATCTGAAAACAGGGCTTTAAGTGTAAAATACCGAACTTGTCCTTTAAAGGGACACCAGGCAACGTTTTTGTGTTAATTACTCATCTTCGTAAATCGGTATATGGTTAAATGACTCATTACAGGGCGAATGAAGACTCTCTCGCCCGCCCCTACTGCCTGTAGGAAGAATATCCCGCTTGCAAGTTCAGTGTATCCTACCCGCCGACTGAAGCAGGATCAATTACATCCTCAGAGGCAGGCTACTAAACGCTAGCGATTGTTGCAAACGTGTGTATAATGGGCCATCGAAAAAGCAGCGAAAACCCTTGACGGAAGATGCAAAGAAAAGGAAAAGAGCTTCAGACCGAGTGAAGGGGGAGTTTCGTAGAGAAAAAGAATCAGGCTTGCCTGGTGTCCCTTTAACGTTCGTTTTCCAAACAGTGCAACTCACCGAGTGGTTAGTGGTGTTCGTTGATTATTATTATAAATCAAATATAGCGGCGCAATGTATGATTTCCAGCCTTCTTATTTGCTATTGTGGAACTATTTTTTCAGACACCTCACAACCACATATAAACTTCCGCTTTTTTTAAAACTGAAGCATAGACGGTGGCGCAGTAATATCAACGTGCAATGAGTCTTCCAACAGAAATAAATGGGATTTTACAAAATGGCAAATAAAACACGACAGAAACTGTTTTTCGCTACACTACTTGTTTTGGAACATCAACGAACACCACTAACCACTCGGTGAGTTGCAGTTTTAAAAACGAACGTTAAGGGTTGTTTTAGGACATGTTTGAGCATGCCTGTACATGTCCTAAAACAAACCTATAGGCTGCCAGTCTGACTAGTCAAAGGCGATTCAAAGCGAGTCAGAAAAGTCGAGAAATTAGACGATAACCTGACATTCACCACATAGCTAGATCTCTAGCCTACATTATTAAACGATAAATAATCTAATCATAATTGAGTTATCAGGTTTTGTATTCGGCACTGAAAATGTTTTTGATTTGTAAACAGAGAAAGAATACTGATTTAAATGATATTATTGCATCCATTTGAGGAGTTGCAAAGTTACGGAAATAGGTAAAATGTTTTTGTTGGATGTAAGGAAGTAAAGGTCTCTTCAAGTCCTATGACCAACCAAAGGATGTATAGGCTCTATTAATGACCAAATAAACATTACATTTCAATACATTAAAAAAGAATAATTCTTGTAGTTCTGAATACTTAAATACTAAAAACACTAGTTTTTTTTAAAGCAAGTACTTGTGTACTTCAATTTAGTAAAAATCTGACTTAGCAACTTATCACTTTAAGTAATATTTGACATGGTGTATCTATGCTTTCACTTAAAGGAATTGTGTACTTCGTCCACCTCTGAAAATGACTTCAAGGGTCTGATTGAGATGGTCCCGATCCTTCGTCAGTGTTTTCTTTTCCTCCTGCAGTAAAACCATTTCTGAATGCAGATGCTGGTTTGCAGCACTTGCGTTGTCATAATGAGCCTGTACAATTTTATTGAAGTTGCTCAGGTTGACATAGTGGGTCATTAAGTTGGTGTATTTATCTTTGACCTGATGCAGCTCTCCCACCAAGAGTGGGTTAGACTCAGACACATAGCCCTGATCTGAGAGGAGAAACACAAAAACATGTCAAATGTGGTGACGCTGGTACATTTTGTTTATTCTGAGGATAAACTAATTGGGATTTGAACACTCACAGTAAACAAGTGAAGTCACCAGGGCAGAGAGGAGGAGAGCAGTCAGCAGGCCAAGGACCACCACAGCACAGCGATATCGGTGAGGGCCAGGCAGAGACGGGTCATCTGCTGTGGAGACTACAGATCTGGCATGTCATTATGGGCCATTGAGGGCCACTCAGAGTCATACATTATCCTCCACACACGTCTGTACAAGGACTCTTACAGTACATATACTTGAAGTTGTTTATACATGCTTTCATCCTAAGACACACAGGCATTCTCACAACAACTTTCACCTTCCCTAACACTGATCTACTTAGGGACACTATGTCTTGATGTTAGTAGTTGGTAGCGTTTGCTTACTACAACACAGAAGCTAAGAACTCTCACTCTCATCAGAGGGCGTTTTTCGACCAACAGAGAGCTGGTTCTTAAACGTTCAGAATTCATAGAACCTTGGTGCTATCTAGTGAACCAGCCTGCATTTCCACCAGTTTAGAACCGGACCAAGGATGCGTCATCAGCAAAAGGGTGTAGTGTGCATAACTGCCCTGTCGAATGACGCATCCACTTCGGTTCACAGGTAAAAACAAGCATTTTCTGCTTCCAGCTCCGAACCAACTTTTAAGGTTTCGAACCAATTTATCTTTGGTCAAAATGCTCCAAACGGTTCAACATCTGGAGTGTGTGAACCAGAACGGAACCGGTTCTCTGGAGAAGGCCTAAGAGAGGCAGCTGTTGTGGAACTCACCTGTTGCTGGGCTGGGCTCTGCTTTTACTTCATTTTCTTTTACTTCCACATACACATTGTCTTCTGCATTTAGTTCCTCTTCAAAAATAAAATGTCATGTCATGGGGAGAAGATAAGCCTGTTTAGATTTAGCATTTTAAACACTCTCCTAAAGTTATCCCCATTCCACCGACAGGCAGTTAATGTGGTCTTTGAGGCACAGTATCTGAAATCCATTCTCTACACATCTGAGTGATTGAAACACTATATACCCATTTTATGACACAGGAAAATACTAACATGACCACAAAGGTTTTGTTACAGTTCAAAAGATACAAATTACAGATTAATGAATGTAATGACATTCATTAATAGTTTAATATAATCAAATAACAAACTGTCGATCTCTCATTCTCATGGATTGAACCCCAGATAATACTACAATACATTTCAAGTAAAACCACTGATGCAAAACTTAATAGAAGTAGCTGAATGAGGAATACACACCTCTTGGCTCTGATTTTTCAGATTTGATGAAACACTCATTGGAGTAGCAAACAACTTCCATTTCTCAAATCTTGCAAGTCAAAGAATCTTAAATGTTCCTTGCATTGAGCTAATAATAGGCTTACAACTGTGAAAAGAGTTAAAGAGAAAGCCCAAATCTGCTGTTCATCAGACAAATTGGATGCCGGCAGAACTCTGTTATTCCCCCCATTATGTAGTTCAGGTAAGTGGGCGTTGATGCATACAATAATCAAAGGTGCTCTAAGCGATTTTGGGTAACATCAAAAAACAAAACAGAGTGCTAGTTCTGAACTTCTCTATTTTGAGCTAGTGAAGTTGTCTAAAACATCTGACATGAAGCATTTTGCACATATACTGGGCTATAAAAACAGATGTGACATTAGCGTTGAAATCAAAGGTATATTCTGCACCATACACAGCAGTAGCATGGGGTTTTTCTGGCTATTTTGTTCAACACTGATATTTACAAAACTAGTATACAAAATGTATAAAATATGCAAGCATATGCAATAGATTCTGTTGTACATCATACAGATGCAGTGAGTGAGAGGAGGTTAAGCACAGCTTGACCAATTTGTCTGGCAGACTTTAACTGTATTATTTAACCGTATAACAGGCTTTTTGTCATCTTCATGGTTGAGCACTGGTTTTCGGTGTTCCTGAGAAATAAATTCATAGGAAGAAATCCACTAATTTAGTTAGTTCTAATTCAGTATACAATGTCTTTTTCAGGATACTTGAAATTTGTTGAAGTTGATACACAATGGCTTGATTGAGCTGTGGCCTTAAGTAAAATAACGTTGGCATCTCTTTATTATTCTGTCTGACTTATGTGGGAAGCAGGTTTTCTTTTCTTAAACAGCTGCAGGCCAACAGAGTGGAAACTTTAGAAAAGAGGTTCTCAACCTTTTTGGGACCAAGGCACACCAAAGGTCAAACCAAAATCCTCACTCAGAGAGTCAATGAGTCCTCACTCCTTAAATTGGTTGTTGGACATTATCGTTATCGGGTGTTTTATGATATGTTGCTAGAGCAGGCAGGTGAAAAATCGGCAAATTTAGCTATCACAACATATCTCAACAACCGGCAGTAAACTATTTTGGTGAAATGGACGTCCGTTTCACATCAGGAAATCAAAGTAAGACCAGATTAAGAAAAAGATGTAAATCTCTGAATACGTGAAACCGCTAAATTTATTATTAAGCTGTGCCATTGATGTTTTTAAAAAATACCACTCTAGGCCCCAGCAGTGGCGCGACTGGCTGGGGCACCTGCACCGTACGCCGGCGACCCGGGTTCGATTCCCGCCCCGTGGTCCTTTCCGGATCCCACCCAGACTCTCTCTCCCACTCACTTCCTGTCAATCTCCACTATCCTATCTGATTAAAGGCATAAAAAAGCCCCAAAAATATACTTAAAAAAAAAAAAAAAAAAAAAAAAATACCACTCTAGCCTATTTCATGAGCCCAAAACAGATTGTGTTCCTCAAAATTCCATGGCGCCCCTCACTTTGCCTCACGACACACCAGTTGAGAACAACAGCTTTAGACCATTGTAATGAATCGACTTGCTATTGAATGGATTGATTTTGATTTTGATTTGTCAAACTCACTTCTTTAATATGAAATATGAACAGAAACCAGTTGATTACATAATTATGTACAAACAACTCACATTGTCTATTTAGATCACTATCTTATTTCAAATCACTACACATTATTTTTGCAAATGTTTAGATTCCTAAGCAGCAGCATCTTTGAATTCACTCAGGCTATATAGCAGCTTCCATTTCACAGATCCATCTGTGTCTCATCCAACACACGTTGGCCATCCAACTCTTGGAGGGGTCAGTGCTAGGCATTGATGTCACACAAGGATTGTTGATCCCCATACTAATCCAGTTCCTGAAAGAGTAAATTAAATATGCAGTAGACTTCAGTGACTAGGCTGAAAACAAAAGAGCTGTCAGCTGACTACATTCCCTCGTCCCTTTCTAGATAGCCATGTTAAGGAAGTGAAATGAAACTCCAGCAACCGGATTCAGATTGTGCAGGAGAACCAGGACACTGACACTTTTGAAGTAAATCATCAGACAAATGCTTGGTTATGTGAGCCATCCCAAATACCTGTAGGTCTCATCCAGAATTCACTCTTAGATTTTATGTATTCTGAAGTGGCTGAATTGATTTTTTGATGAAAGCACTTTGGGCTCGTGTTGCTGAACATGCGAGGGTCTAGTTTCAAGTCTGAGTGAACAACACTTTTACACGTCTGTGTGCACTGCATCTCACTGCATTATGACTCACCCTCCTCCAGTGAGGTCACTGCCATCCACCCACTGCCATTGGCCTTGGATTTTTCTCAGTCCAACCCAGTATCCATGCCATTTGTCAAAGTAATACGTTGTGTGATTATTAATGAAGGCCTACAGCACAACATATGAGACAAATGATTACTGGTGAAATACATATTTAGACTGTACCGGAATTGGAATTGAAACATCTGGCCAGAAATATTTGTGTAGAGAAATATGTTCAAGTGCAGATAAACCCAATGTATACAAAGTATATGTTGTGTGATTACTGATGAAGGCCTACAGCACACCATATGATATGAGACAAATGAGAGAATTACTGGTGAAATACATAGACTGTATAGGAGCTGACTGGAATTGAAACATCTGCCCAGAAATATGTCATTTTGTAATAAGGAACCCGGAACCCAACGGTTTTTCCAATGTCCAACTGCTAGTCTCTGTATAATGATTTGGATAAAAGCATAAGCTAAATATTGTTCATTGTGTGTGTGTGTGTGTGTGTGTGTGACAGATATAGTCTACACATAAACATTTTAATTTCAAGAATAACTTCTTTCCTGTTTTACCTGTTCCTCTGCTGTGACTGTCACCAGATGAGACCCCCTGTTAGTGCAGTCAGTTTTACTTTGGTCCCAAGTTTTCCAGTGCTGAACACTTAAGTAGATGAATAGATAACAGCTTGATTGATAGTATACCCATCCTGCTTTGCAATATTCACACTTTCTGTCAAAGGACAAAGAAAGGTTGAAGAAATTGATCCCACTGAAGCATATTGGTATGTTGGGTGTTATAAAAGATGACTTTCTTCTTGTATACCAGCCATCACCAAATGGCGGACCGCGGTCCGAGTCCGGACCGTGATGTGATCCTATCCGGACCCAGACAATAGCCTAATTTAAATTTTCACGTAAGATTTCAAAGCTGCGCTAAATGTTCCGTTGGTTAGGATAACAGCATTTACTTCAGGAGCTTCAGGAACCATCATTTCGCTTGCTGCTACTCAGCCAGTGAAATCTGTGAATTCTGATAAAGTCGAGTCAGTGAGTAAAGTAGCCTAGGCCTACTATGGAGAAGAGACGGATAGCCTGAAACGAGCGAGGAGAGGAGACGGGACGAGAAACAATCAGATGGATATCTAAGTTAACGATAAGTAAGTTATTTTCAAATCATCGATTGCTCAAAGAGGAGAAAGCTAAACAGCGAGAACAGAGCTTTATATAACGATACGGGGGCAATACCACGCAAAACTGTCACGTCCATAACGCCAACTAAATATGGATGTGACAGTTTTGCGCGGAATTGCCCTGGCCCTCTTCTATAGCCTATATTCTGAGACAGGTGATTTTAAGCGCCAATTTGAAACACCTCTACTAGACAAAGCATATATTTTGAGCAAGCATAGGGTAGGCTAGGCCCATTCAACAGTGAACTGAGACCACAGACCACACGATTTAAGAAGGCAATATGGCAATCTAGTTAAGCCTACATGCATTCACTGCCCAACAACGTGATATTCCTGGGTTTCCAGGATTTCGGGTCAACATAAAAAAAAAACTAAAAAAAATAAATTAAACTTGCTGATTAATGGGTTCAAGGAACCAGCTGTGGAATATCCATCCTTGTCTCAGCTCAAATTTTATTTTAAGTTCACGTTAAGATCTTAAAAATAGCCAAGGCTACTCAGTTTTTCTCCCCAATTAGGCTACTCTTATTTTGCCTTATTTCTCCTCATTTCGAATGCCTTTTAGGCGACTTATTTTATTTCACATTAAACATTAGGCCTACAATCTTCTATTTCTTGAATTTCCCCTTGGGGATCAATAAAGTATCTATCTATCTATCTATATATCTATCTATCTATCTATCTATCTACAACTAAGGCTCCATCCATCCATCCTAATAATACATATGTATATATGGATATACATAGCCTGAACACGCACGTTAAACATTATGATGCTCCGGACCTTTGCTTGAGGAAATTTTCCTTAACTGGACCTCGCTGAAGATTAATTGAATACCCCTGTTGTATACCTTGTGTTTTATCTGTGACAGGACAGTAACCATCAACTGAAAAAACACTGAAATGGAAAATAAACTCAAAGGTCCGATTTAGATGGTCTCTTTCCATCGTTAGTGTTTTCTTTTCCTCCTGCAGTAAAACCATTTCTGAATGTAGATGCTGGTTTGCAGAACTTGCGTTGTCATAACGAGCCTGTACAATTTCATTGAAGTTGCTCAGGTTGGCATTGTGGATCATTAAGGTGATATATCTGCTGTCAATAGTGTTAGACACATAACCATGATCTGAGAAGAGAAAGACAGAAAGAAATGTGACACACATTTTGTTTATTCCGAGGATATTGTGAGGGACTTGAACACTCACAATAAACAAGTGAAGTCACCAGGGCAGAGAGGAGGAGAGCAGTCAGCAGGCCAAGGACCACCACAGCACAGCGATATCGGTGAGGGCCAGGCAGAGACGGGTCATCTGCTGTGGAGACTACAGATCTGGCATGTCATTATGGGCCACATACATTATCCTCCACACATGTCTGTACAGGTGTGACCAAGGCGGGGGCGCTATTGAGCGACCACCACAACCTACTACCCTGAGGAGCAGACCACACCCACCAATAAGATTCAGAGGCCCACGGAATAGTTTAAAACAAAGAATTTATTAAAGTTCGACAATTAAGAGTCTCTAAAAGCAGGACAGTCGTCCTTCGCCAGGGTGTGCCTCTGGGCCTGGCTTTGCTCGGAGGTGCCCCCACACCAGTGGCGGCCGGTGGTATTTTTTTCTAGTTAAGCAGTTATGAAATTATATACCCCCCCCCCCCCCCGGAAACGAACAATCCGCCCAACACCGGTTGAATGTATGAGACACATGATCACATTGAACTGTCTGCAATGGCATAAACAAAAGCTATGTTGTTTGATCAGTCAGAGAGCTCAGAGTAATTTGTTGAGAAATCAAGACCTGTTTACCACCATCTCAAAGTACAGGCCACAAATGGGGTGTAGTAGGCCTCAGACTGGACAAGGCAGTAAAGAAGGTTTATGTATTATTATTATTATAAGTTTGCATATTTGTGTTAGACATATTGCTTGCAAAGACTAGGCTATCTATGGTCATGCCCCCAAAAAAGAGCATCTCCACTTTAGCACTAATTAGTGACTAGGTAGGCCTAAGTCTCTATATACTGAAAACAATACCAACTATACTTTCTGATCTTGATATAAGATGAATAACACTTGGTTAGACTGTATTAGATAAGCAGTTTTTGCATGTATTAATGCCAAGTTGTTAATGTCCACAACATCTTGAAACAACAATCTTCCAATATTCTAAGCTACTAATTATGCCCCATAAGCAATGCCAAATTCAGTAGCCTATTAAGAGACACATTCTTGCCTCTGGGATACATTAAGAAATTATACCATGACATGCTGCTCTGACATATGTTTGACCAACCAGTTTGTTTCTGTCACTGCCTTCCTTCTCTACAAAAGTAAAAATCCACCTCCTGATACACTGAAGAATCCTAGATTTTTTTTCCTGAATCAATCAGTGTCTATTTCGTTTTTAAATGGTAGTTGAAATTTAGCTTCAAGCAGATTGTTCTGAATTGTCTTTGACAAAGTTGAGGATTTAAATTGGGAAGCCAAGACGTTATAACACATCCATAACATAGGCTAATGTTATAACACATCAGTGAACTTACAGGACGGCTACGTTGAGAAGCGGCACTTTCTAATGCATAACGTTAGCCTACATGGAACAAGTTTATCCTTACCGTAGCACCCACGAACTGTGTTAATTTCACAGGAAGTCTCTTGGTCTCCCCTGTGCATTCACTCATAGGTCCTCATTTAAATAAACTGTAAAGAATCCTGTAATTTGCGGTCAACGATGTTCATCGCCTGAAACTTTCGTCGAATCCATCTCGCTAGGACTTAGCGAGTCACTAACGTTAGCTGACTGAGACTGCTAGCAAGCTTTCCCCCCTAGCTGATGTTAGAAAACACAGAGCTACACACAATACTCCTAAATAAAACGTTCTCCCCTACACAGAAAAAAATCCGATGTACCTTACAAAATGAATGTAAAACAAACTATGTGAATGAGTTACACAATTTATAATGAAACTCTAGCAAGGTCACTGAAGGCAACTGAAAAGTGATGGCAAGCTAATGGAGGCCAGAGTGTTGCGTCAATCATATTCAACGGCAGGAAGTGTGAAATTCTGCCCAATCGGTCACTGCTTCACGGGTGGGACTGTCAGTACACGATCAGAGCCCGTCTTATTAGACATTCTCTGACACGATCCGTACCGCCTGCCAGATCCGTTCTGCGCATGCGCATAATTACGTAGAAGAAGACGTAACGATTCCTCTGTAATATCTGTACCACGCATGTCTTGAAACAGTTGACGGCCAAGAAGCGGCACATTTGACGAGACCAACTTCGCAGAAAAATATATTTTGTCTACGCCCGACGAATTATGTCCACAGATTGTGCAGGTAAGAGTACAGCGTTCAGATGTTCAATGTATCTTTGTCTTTAAAAATGTTGCTATTGTTGGTTAAACGTAATGTCACTATATCTTGCATATGGCAATTGTTAACAGTGAACGTTAGCTATCGTTAGCCGTTTGGGTAATCATTAACTTAACAGTAACGGTAATTTAAATAGGGACCGCATTGAGCATTAGCTAGTATTTATTCATGCCAACACCGCAACCTAACTTAAGTAAGTTAGGTTGCTGTGTTTCATCTGAAGGTTTATGGGCTAAGGTTAAGGTAAATAATATGCATTTATTTATCAGGTTGATGCCACTAAAGGCCACGATTAACTTCACCAAAGGACATGGAAATATGTGCGGTAAGTAGCCTACTTTTTTTTACTGGTTAACGTTAGTTAAGAGACCTGTTATTCAGCACATGTTCCAGACAAGGTCGTAGTCTGAATTTTTAAAATACCGAGGTCAGGGGCGTCGCTAGAAATTTTGGGCACCCCAAAATGCTAGGGGCTTCTGAGCCCTCCGATCATTTTGCCAACAATGACACAGAAGGATAGATTTGTTAATTTTATAACATGTTTTTTCTTCTTTTTTTTTTACTTGAACCAACACACTTTTCCACAATATTCTATTTATTTTAGATGCACTTTTATATCTCGAGCCTTTTCCCAAATTGGCTTTGGATATTTACAGTGCATAAGGAAAGTGTTCACAGCGCTTCACTTTTTCCACATTGTAAGTTTCAGACTCATCTTAAAATTAATTAAATTCTCTCATCTCAATCTACACACAATACTCCAACACTCCACAGAAAGTGTGGAGTGTTTGGAGTGTTTTGTAAATTTATAAATAATAAAAGACTGAAATATTTAATTTACAACCAAATGTTTTAGAGCCCGCGTTGAGAGATGTATTCAGGGCAGGGCTGTACCTACACATATTTGTTGCACATGCTACAAAAATCATTCTTTGCGATGGATGATTTAGTAGCCTGTCAACATTACACCGGTCCGATACAGTTTTGCCTATGGCTATACCATGAGACTGAGACGCTTTTTGTTTGTTCGAAGTGCGTGTTTAGGGTGTGAGAGGGGAGTGATGTGCTGTGATTCCAGCTTGGTAGTTGTAGTCTATGCAATTAAAAAGCATGTGTGTGTGAAGTATCCAAACAATGATAACACTTTCATTATGGCTGCTTTAGCCACAGACATTCAGCTACTGTACCGTGGGTCCCTTTTAGAAGTGTCCACTTCATTTGCGCTTTCCGTGATTCACGCAGCTGCGTGAAATGTATTACTACTGATATGCAAAACTATTAACTTTTCGCCAAGAGGTGGCAGTTTAAGTCCGCTTGATACTGTAAGCCATTGGTTCCCAAAGAAGATTTTATTTGGGTCGCCAGCATAGCCTAGTTACAATTTATGTTGTCTAATAGGCCTAGCATAGGGCCTACCTTATATAGCTTATAGTTTGTTAAGTCACGGTTTTGTCATAACTCCCTCTATGCACTTTTGCATTTAGATAGCTCTGAAGTCAGTAAATGTATGCCAAAGTAAAACTGTGGTGTATGTCAGCATAATGAAATGTATGTAATGCAAAAAGGTGTGTCAGTGGGGAGCGCAGCCGCAAGTGTGATGTCGAGCAAGCAAGCCAGCAAGAGGTCTTTCGCGGACTGGGAGGTCCAGGTTTTATCCGGCTCCTAATTACGCCACCAATTAGCCACGTCATCAGAACCCTAGAGCTCCCCATGCAACCAATGAAAGTAGTACAACATATTGAACAGGTCGGCCTCTTTTTAAACTGAACTACATTTCCCTTGTGCAATAAGTGCATGCCTGCTGGCAACATGGGAGATAAACAGAATAACAAGCTATAAGGTGTCCCAATATACGGAATGAATTAACTTGGGAGAGAATTCCACTCCGGGAGGTCTTTGTCTCCGTCTCCTCCATTATTTCTGCATATCTGGACACCTCAGCGGATATTACTCCTTACATAAATCCTCATGTCAAATCCAAGTTTTAATACTGTCCTGTAGTAAGAATAAACATCACAATGGTCATAATGTGGCATACCACAGCAAGGAAAATGGGTAAACATGTGTTGTATAAAATTATCCTATGGGTTGTAGACATCATTGAGAGAGAGTTTGAAACTGTAAAGCATGTATTCATATAACCTTAATCATAATCAAGTAATACACTGAAGTTATTCCTAACCATAATACTCTTATAACATTTTAAATAACAATTTTAACTAATACTATTAACATACTGAAGCTATTCTACCAGAATTCCCCCTACGTGCGCTCTGTATCCCTATGTCTCTGTTTGCTGCCCTGTGTCTCATTTTGTTGCACTGTGTCTCATGCTGCCTTAGCCTAGGCCTTTTGAAGAAACCAAAGTCGGCCTTGAAGCTGCAAGATAACGCGTACACAGGGCGAGCTCTACTCATAACAACCAGTAGGAGAGTGCAGGGGGGCGAACGATATTTAACCCATGCACAATGTATGACCTGTGATCACTCTATACTGTACACCCCTGAACTTTCCATAAACTTAAGGTGAAAAGTTCGTTCGGGGTAGTGTTGTGTCAGTATTTTGAAGGGGTATAAGTAAGAGAGTTCTACCTTTGTTCGGGAGTGCAATCGTGCGATCCACTCAGGCTTTGCGCTATGTAGTCATTAAAGGAATTTTTGCACGGAACTCTGCCGGACTTTTGCGCCTTCTTTCTAATCTAAACCGCAGTAGGCTCATGTTAATCTAATGGGCTTTGAGACATCTTTTTTGTCTTGTGACAAAGTCTCCTGGTTCAATTGTTTCCAGTTTCATTTATTGTTTATAATGCTAAAGAGGAAAAATAAAACATATGGTTTGCAGGGACCACAAACAAGTTATGTCATGAATATCTAACATATTAAAGACTGTTACAAAAAAAATCTCAAAACAATTCAACTGATCCTAAAAATAAGGTATGACCACTAGAAGCAATAGAGGGTCTCCGCGGATCCTTAAAAAGTATTAAAACGTCTTAAATAAAATATACATTTTTTAAGGTCTTAAAATGTATTAAATTTAGCTAATTTTCTCATCTGGGTGGAATGTAAGAAATATGTCTAGAGACTATTTTCCATGCTAACGTTATTTCACCAGTGCACGTCCCTGTCTAACAAGACAGTGCCAGGAGTGATTTCAGTGAAGCAGAGAAAAGCTGTGAGTTGATAAAATAGGCTGTATGTGCTCTGAGCAAAAGCTCACTTGTAGTCGGCAAACCAGTTTCCTGTTCTTTGACATGGCTGTCAACAAGCACCTGAAAATGAGTGCTTTAGTTCTACTAAAACGTGAAAATTAGAATGTACCGCCTAGAACAAGGTAGCGATGGAGTTTCTCAGACATTCGTCGTGACAGATTTACGGAGTGTCGTAAATCATATACTCTGAGGCTGTAGGGGGAGCTCTGTAGAGAAACCTGCCAGCAAAAAGTGAGAAAACAGAAAAGAAATGGCCAAAACTGCATAGTTTCTCTTTAATCACAGATGCATCAGAGTATTTATTGGATTATGACCTAACGATTCTTAGCGTTTGCCCTTTTGTTTTTCTAATCAGTATTACAGTGTATGAATGATGATGATGATGATGATGGTGATTATGATGATGATACTCTGTTTTAATGCTGTAGTAATATTATTCTAATAAATTATTTTGTCTGTCCTATTTCTCTCTCTCACACACTCTCATTTAACAGTTCACACCACCAGAAGGTGCAGTGCAACCAAGTCCACCAAGACCCCCCAGTACACGTAAATCCCCCAAGCCCCCCCCCCCGCCATGTTTTTGAGGCTTATGACTCTGCCACTGCACATTCTGTGAGATGAAAATGTTTGCATGGCTCTGATTGGAAATTGCCAGAAGGGATAGGTCAAGCAGGAGCAGTGTGAAAGGCGTCCTAATTGCTTGAGTGGGAGGGGAAACGTCTAATGGCCACCTTACACCAAACAAGTTTGACAAGATTTGGGAAAGATTCTTAAAAGATTGTAGTATTTTAACTAATGCCCCCATTCAAGCTTTACTCAAAAGACTCCAATCTTTGAAGAATCTTTCCCAAATCTTGTCAAAGTTGTTTGGTGTAAGGAGGCCATTAGTCTAATAGCCTTGCACCAAACCACCAAAGTACTCATGACTGTCAGGTAGGGGTGTGACGGTATTTTAACACTATTTCAAAAATGTCCAGTGATGACGTATTACAGCAAAAACCTTTTATAGACTATTTCTTTGTACAGTGTACTCATGCAATGGGCAGCAATCGTGAGCTGTTTGCTTAATGTTATAGTTGTGAAAACATTAGAAAATGTTATGGGCTTGAAATTGCATACAATACCTGATGTATTTTTTCATGTTACATGAATTAAAATTAAGTGTTATTTATATAAGATCGTACTTATGTAGTTAAAAAAAAATATTGAACGGTGAATAGTCTCCTGTAGCCTATTAGTGTGGTAAGTCAGAAGTTGCAGAGCATCTTCAAAAGGATGAACACTCATGCTCTATGGCCTTGAAGGATTTGTTATTTATGCATGCAATAAAATGATATTGATAAACGGTCATTGAGTCCATGTTCTTGTCTCAACACAGCAAGTTAGTTTACTTGTTGCCCTCCCCCCCTCTCTCCTCCTATAGGGCTCATTCTCTCAATGCATTTATTCATGGTTGTAATAGCATACATCTAAATGTAGGTGACCATACTCATCTTTGCAATTCTGTCTTTGATTCAGTCGAGTTATTTACACAGGCAAATACGTAGGCTAGCAAGTTCACAGTAAAGGAATGACTGATTTGATCATTCCATGTGTGAATTTTAATGTGTGCTCTCGTTTTGATGCAGTGTTGCCTCCTGAAACGCTTACGCAGGTGTCGTGCGTGCATGCATGCAAACGTTATGGGCCACTAAATGAAAGTATCCAGTTCCCAGATCAGTTCCTATTTCATTATTAAAGTATAACAATGTTATATGTGAAAACAAAGACTTAACAGTTAGCGTGAGGAGATGGCATGTAGGCTAATGAGAGCTGTCAATTGTGTAACCTAGCTTAAGTGTAAACTAGAAAGCTGTTTCGTACATCTCATCCAGGGTTTTGGTCTGTAGAAGTTACAAATATTTTTTTACGTTCTTCACGTTTTCATGCCGTTGATTCATCGTTGAATTTCGGTCGTCTGACAAACCGTTTCCCTAATAGTTGCTAACCTGTTAGTTGGTTGGCAATGCGGAAATTGCATTGCAACCAGCTAAGATGCTAACTTAGTTAGCAGCTAGGAAACGCAACCCTGACCAATCAACGTTGATTCGACCTTCTTTGCTATGTGGGTAGCCTCCATACATTTCCGTTGGTTCCTTAAAACATGTACATTTAACTATTAGAACTTTATTACTGCTACAAACAATGTTAACTTGACTTATTATACATTCTCGTTCTCTGGATAGGTAATACTGACAATCGCGCAAGCGTAGAACCGATCATGTAGTGTCGTAAACCATCGTAAAAGACGTTGAACTTCTGCGCATGCGCGAGATTATGCACATGCGCAGAACGGATCTGGCAGGCGGTACGGATCGTGTACTGACAGGGACTTATCTGCCATAGACCTCTCCAGAATATATCCCGCCTCCTAACTTCCGTATCCATCCAACTTCCGGGCGTGGATTGTCTATGGGAAATAACATGGCGTTTTGAAAGATCGTACCTGTCAAACTCTGTAGGTGACAAAGTAGAAAAAGCTGCTGGGCAGATTGGCCTACACACTTCTGCGATCTAGTTTCCACTGGATTTTTTGATTTTCGGTGCCGTTTAAGTAGTATAGTCTATAGTATACTACTTAAACGGCACCGACAATCAAAAAATCCAGTGGAAACTATATGGCAGAAGTGTATAGGCCAATCTGCCCACCAGCTTTTTCAACTTCGCTACCTACAGATGTTTTACCTGTATGATATTTCGAAACGCCATGTTATTTCTCATAGACAATCCACGCCCGGAAGTTGGATGGATACGGAAGTTACGGAGGCGGGACTTATTCTGGAGAGGTCAATAAGGATCAATTGAAACGGAAAAAATCCACGAGCCGCCTGGGGTTTCACTCGATTTACATTGAAGTCAATGGGGAAAGATATTGGAATGTGGAATGTTTTTTGTGCCAAAATTAAATAAATAAATGAAATATGAAATCAATAAATGAAATATGAAATAAATAATTAAAAGTTGAAATAAATAAATAAAAGATTAAATAAATAAATAAAAAGTTAAATAAATAAATAAAATGTGAAATAAATAAATAAATAAAAGATTAAATGTAAAAACCATATATACATTGACATTGACATTTACATTCCATATGCACGGTCTTGCAATGTGCCATGAAATAAATAAATACGTCAGTCACCCATCAAGGCGGGACCTAGCCGCTGATTGGTTGCTGCCTGAAAAAAAAATCAAACTTTGTGAGCATGACTGGCTGATCAGAATAAAGTCATTGATAGAAGCTAAAAGCTAGTGCTACTGCTAACAGCCATAAGCTAGGCATTTTCATTCAGAAAGATTGTGTGTTCTATGTTGCTAACTCTTGGCTGTGAGTTATCAGGACGTAAAAGCATAGCATCTAGTGCTGTCAAAAATCCTTGTCGGCTGCTGAGTTACAGTATACCCTCATATTGAGAACTAAAAAGTCTCTGGAAAGTTGTGGACACTGCTTGGCCAATGTATGTTAGCAAGCTGGCACTGACACTCACATAATAAGAGTTCACGGCATGGGCATCTCAAGCTTTATTGTTTATGTATCATATAACAAATGAGGTGAATTCAGCTCAAGTGAAGTTAACTGGGACGTCTGGGCACCCTACTATAAATAGAAGCAATAGCAAAGTCGTTTGCCATAGATAGAAGTTCGCTTTCTGTAGATGTCGATAACTAGCTAACGCTTGTGCTAACTGTTAGCGCTAGCTCTAGATGTGCACATAGCATGTCTATCAACCCTCAGACACAGCAAACAGACCCATCAAATGACAGAACGCTTTCACGCCTGATATCTTCCCAAAAGTATGAATTTAGAATGAAATCCTTGTTGTTGTATGTTTCGTGAGTTATGATACAAGTCTGAGCTATGTCCTTAGTCCAGTGTGGTTCACAGGTAGCAAGCCAGTACAGTCTGACTCAGAGCTGGATCACTTCGTTTTATTTCAGGCAGCAGTGGTTAGGTCCCGCCTTGATGGCTGACTGACGTATTTATTTATTTCATGGCACGTTGCATGACCGTGCATATGGAATGTAAATGTCAATGTCAATGTATATATGGTTTTTACATTTAATCTTTTATTTATTTATTTCACATTTTATTTATTTATTTAATCTTTTATTTATTTATTTCAACTTTTAATTATTTATTTCATATTTCATTTATTGATTTCATATTTCATTTATTTATTTAATTTTGTCACAAAAAACATTCCATAGATATCTATGGTAGTGAAGCAAAACGAAAAGTTGGTGAAGCAGTCTGATTCACTGTAATTCTCTGTTCCACCGCGGGTGACCGATGGCGCTGTTGTCACTCACAGAATTGATTTCAGGAAAACAGCTCGTGTTAGTAACTGTATTTCTGTTTCAAAGGAGTAAAATTGGGATTATTATAAGATTTTTTTTGTGTTTTGTTTTTTACTTTTTTTTGGTGAAGCACTGCTTCACAGTCTTATAGAAGCCTCCTCTGCCCCACACTCCCCCACTCAGAGGGCGCCACTACCCGACTGGAACAAGTCCCCCTGCAGAACTGGTGATGAGGGATTTCCAGCTCACTTCCAGGCGCTCCAGCAGGCCGCTCAGTCGGTCACAGCCCCGTCAACGAGGCCTGGGGGATTACACTGCAAACTTGGGACAGGCTTTATGAAACACACAACACACCAAAGTTCAAGTGGGGGTTCACTACAATCTTCACACCAACAGTTGGCAGGCGGTTGACTCGAGACAGTGGCAGGCAGGCGGCAATGGTGGCGCTGGGGTGCGCTAGTCAATTGAATACGCACCAGAGGGAGGGCAGGCCGGATAGTGGGTGGTTGCACTTAGGGTGGAGAGCTGGGGGCCTCAGGCTATAATGCACACTGGTGGTGGCCAGACACAATGATAGAGGTTTAGTAGGGCAAGGCAGTAGTAAGGCAATAGTAGTAGTAGGGCTGGGACAACGCGTCGACGTAATCGATGACGTCGATGCAAAAAATACGTCGACGCAAAATATGAGCGTCGATTCGTCAAGCATAACGTGTGCTGCTAAATATTTTTCATTTTACACCTTCAGTGTTTTCCATACGTTGACTAATCTGTGGCTGGGCACCACAAAATCAAAACCGGCCACCACACATTGATGTTCTATGTTGTAGGCCTACTATTTAAATTAAAGATAAGATCATTTCATTGAGCTGCACTTTTTACTCACGCAGCCAATTTCCTCGCCCCGCCCGCTCTCTCTCGTAACGAGCCCGCTGCTCCTCCTCTGCATGTGCATTTAACAAAATATTCACGATTGTTGAAGGATTGTTGTTGCCACATAGAAGCACTGCATAGAACACAGTGGGCTAAATGGCTATTAAATCCGCTTAGCATCGTGACCATGCTGCGCAAATTTGTTCAAAACTGCTGCATTTAAGTTAAGGTAAACTCTGCTAAGGTCTTCTTATCACAACATAGTACATTGAGGAGACTGAACTAAGTTAAG
Source organism: Alosa pseudoharengus (assembly GCF_046254945.1). Taxonomy (NCBI): domain Eukaryota; kingdom Metazoa; phylum Chordata; class Actinopteri; order Clupeiformes; family Clupeidae; genus Alosa; species Alosa pseudoharengus. Next base: position 32,009,898 of record NW_027468587.1, read on the forward strand.
TTATAGTATGCAATCAAGCAGTATCTCAAAGCTAACGTTAGAATACTGTTTGGATGTCAAGCTTAGCATGCTTACTTGCAGCTGCTTGTATTCGTTATTCATGCAGGGCTCATTTTATTGACTCTGAATGTTTGCAAAATCCCGATGTAAATGGAAAAGTGTTTTCCAAGACTCAAAAGTGTTTGTCCAAAGGAGAAGAACGAACCGTTATTTGAACTAACTACGTTATGTATTGCATCCACACATCAGAAGCCTTTTAACTGTGTTAATGTTAATAGCAAGGATTCTTAAAATGACAGGCACTCAATTAGACATACACTACTGAACTTTATTGAATGCTACCTAAGAATGCATTACTTTGCACTTGTATAGTCTTTTATTTTTGAATCTTAAGAGCAATAAACATATATTGCAATGTTAAAGAATTCATGTTTTTTTCATTCAGTTTTTTTCATTCATGTAAATAAACATGTATAAGTTGCTATTAGTGAATTAATGGGGAGATAATCTATAATCTAATCGAATCGGACTGAAAAAATGAATCGTTAGATTAATCGATGCATCGAAAAAATAATCGCTAGATTAATCGTTTAAAAAATAATCGTTTATCCCAGCCCTAAGTAGTAGGCATCCAGTATGAAAGTCGCTAGCACAGTAAGGGGCCGTTGGCTGCAACACAGACAAGGCAATATTAGTAGGCATCCAGTATGAAAGTCGCTAGCACAGTACAGGGGCTGACGAGCCGTTGGCTACAACACAGGCAAGGCAATAGTAGTAGGCATCCAGTATGAAAGTCGCTAGCACAGTACAGGGGTTAAACACAGGTGATCTGACTGTACTAGACATACACTAATTGTCACAACATTTGGATCACAGATGTGGTCGTCACAGCCCAAGGCAATCGGTTCCCAATTCACTCGTTGTCGTTGTCAACTCCTCGTTACGAACTCCCACGTTGCGTCTCTGTGGTATCCAAACAGCACTCCTCCTCACTCGGTAATCCGGAGCGCACCACGAATCCACGTCTCACCCCCACAAGGTCTCCCTTCCCCCCCTCTCCTTTCTGTCGGCAACCTAGGCCATATAAAGGGCTTCCGCCCATCATAAGCACCAATCGCCAGTCTAGCTTCCTGCCGCTAAAAACCTGTAGCTTGTTAGCCTAATGGATTGTTAAAGGCCGTGTTGCAGGGTTCATTTTCCAACGAATTTGCACAATTTGCTTGTTGATAATAAACATTTAAACTGTTATCCATTGTATTTGATGTTGTTGGGTATCACAAAACGGAATATAATACGAAAAAGCAGGTACTATTTCACAGCATTTGAAGTGATTATCCTTTCCCCCACAATGCATTGCATTACGTCACCTTGGGGAGACTAAAGACCAAAGCCCACCTTGAGACCCTTGAGAGTAACGAGAGAGGAGTAAAGAGAGACGAGTGGGATTGTTCAGCAGTAGATAGTGCAGATTATAGATAAATAGATAGGCTATAGATAGCCTAGATATGTATATAGACAGATAGATAGCTAGATAGATCATGTCATTATGCTGGTCACAGGGAAGCTCCTCGACCAGCGGCCAAAATGCACTCGCTTCCCTAGTTACTGCAGCTCCATCAGTTTCCATCGGGACGGCACAGCCCACACAAGCACCTGCAAAACTGCGACTTGCCCATATTATCTCCCTCTTTGGTAAGCCGTACCCTGACGATGTCAATGGCAATCAATCACGAGCAGTAGTTAGCGAAAATATTCATGCTGAAGACACGACCAGCCTAATCGGCGGCGGCTAGAAGCTAAGTAACTGGGGTGGCTCAAAGAGCTATCATGATGCTTCATATTCTGATCTTCTGACTAAGTTTGCCCGGTGGCCTACTTATCTGAACTAACGACATGATCACTATCACTAGATATAAAGAACATGTTGACTTTCATTCGGTGCTGTTCACTGACAGTAACAAAAAAAGTGTCGTAATGTTATAAGCATAATAGCCTACATTGAACTGAATAGGTGCATTATGTAGCCTCATAACGAGGCCTCTCAAATTCAGAAAATTGCATTAAACTAAAATCGGAAGACATTGTTATCTTTGTTAGACCATAGGGTCGTTGTCATTCGAAGTGTAAATATACAAACTTTATGTTGAAAGTGTACCGCGACCGTTTCCCATAGGAATGAATGTAAAACATACCCTCCAAAACGAGACCTCCCGAAATTCAGAAAAATTACTAAATTGATATCAGGCACCGTTATTACCATTGGTAGATCATAGGGTAGCTGTGATATAAATGCTGTGACGAAATTCGAAGTGTAAATATACAAACTTTATGTTGAAAGTGTAACCGTGACCGTTTCCCATAGGAATCAATGTAAAACATATACCCTCCAAAACGAGACCTCCCGAAATTCAGAAAAAATACTAAATTGATATCAGGCACCTTTATTACCATTGGTAGATCATAGGGTAGCTGTGATATAAATGCTGTGACAAAATTCGAAGTGTAAATATACAAACTTTATGTTGAAAGTGTAACCGCGATGTCCATTGAAATGCATTGAAATGAATGAAGCGCAGATCAAGTAGTCCCCAAAGTGACGTCATCACCGAATTGCGTAAAAAAACCCCGCTAATGCTAAAAACAACAAAAACTGGCATTTAACACCATTTGGAGACATTTTTAAAATTATATACATATATTGAGTGCTTTATGTACCCATTAATCAACAGTGGTGTTTAACCTGCAACACAGGCTTTAAGTGGCGCTACTGTTTACATTTCAACACAGGGGGCAACCAGAATGTCTAATAAGGGGAGAACCTTCACTCTCGGAACTCTTCCGGTGTGGTACTGCATCTAGGGGCGCTAACGGGCGAGTCCAGAATGAATGGAGGTCTATGGAGCTGTACCCCTCAAAATCCACTTTTCTCGGGATATAATTTTTTTTCAAGTAATTTGAATATTGTATTCGAAAGGGGAGGCAAAGACAATACACTTGGTGGAGTATTATATTTTTTAAAGTCACTTAATTGTTCTAAAAAGCCTTTCAAACGTGTCATTGACGTCATTCATTAGCGTGATCATAGCATAGCATAGCATCAATGCTAGCGTGTTATGGGCAACAACGACCCAACCTGTAAGAAAACGAAAGGACATGACTCCCGGATTATTTCACTTTTGATTGATAATCCATATCCATTTTGCGAAAAATAAAATAAAATCTGAGGGTTTCAGTTGTTAAATAGGTGAAAACAATAAATGTAGCCATGTAGCTCCATAGGACCCCATGCATTTTGGACTCGCCCGCGATCGCCATCTAGGTGAACTCTGGTGAACTGCAGCCAAATTCGGTTTATATGGGATTAATAGAGAGTGGGGAGGCTCTCCGTAGACCATAGACAGTAAAAGAAATGGACCAACAGACTCCGTCGTTCTCAATGGGAGGGTACTGAGTCATTTTTCAGTTGGTCCCCCCAGTACTGCGCAGACTCGCACTTAACTTCGTGACGTTAGCCATCGAACTGAATCTTGTAACTCATATGATAGATAGGCTACACAGAAATTCTTCTCACACTTCCTTCGCCTTCAAAGTCATCAAAGTTAAACATTTATTTATGTATTATTATTAATATCATCCTCACAAGTGATATCAAGTCGTGTTAATGTTGAAACTACCACACATGATCATCTTCAAAAACAGTCATGGTAAAACAAAACAAAAAAGTTATAGTGCTAGCCTTGAGGCTAATCTTCTTTCCACTTTTCTGACCTACGTCAATCCATCGAAAACCTCTGAAATGATTATCGTTAGACTACCTAACGGTAAAACTACTGTTTTTCCATTAGGTTTACTTGCCTCTATGCTTTACCTTAACATAGGCTACAATGCTATTGTAGGCTACATAGCTTTGTTCACGAGTTTCCGTGCTGGCTGGACTACGCTTCTTATCCAAACAATACGGTTATCTCCCTTCAGTGCGTTAGCTTCCCTTCAACCGGACATGCTAAACATTCTTCTTACGGGAACCTAACGTTACGTACGAGGTAGTCGAGTCTTGTTTTGCCTTTTATTGTTTATGTAGATAACACAGAAGCTAAAATATCGGCACATGATATATGTTATATGAAGTTATGGGAGTTCAAAAAAATCCTAAATGGATGGGCGTTCTATGGGGTTAGCAGAGAGTTGATAACCACCGCTACATCGATGCTTCTACTTCCGGGAATTCGCCTGCCCCCTTGCCGTAGACGGGCTCTGGGGCAACCATTTTTACCCTGGGTGTTCAATTAAAACATTCCCCGTGGAAACTCATTCCCTAGCATGTAGGTTCCTCCCCCACTGAATATAGTCACCCGTGACACAGGAACTCTTACATTTAATCAAGGTTGTTAGATGCTTTTATCCTAAGACACACAGACATGCTCAACAACTCCCACCTTCTCTGACACTGATCTAGGCCTACTTAGGGACACTATTTCTTGAAGTTAGTACTAGTAGTTGGTAGTGTTTCCTTACGACACTTTCCTTACTATTTCCGTTACTTACTACAACACAGAAGCTAAAAACTCTCACTCTCATCAAAGGGCGGAGAACTGTTTTTTTTTTTCTTTTAGCGTTCAGAATTCATTGAACCTTGGTGCTATCTAGTGAACCAGCCTGCGTTTCCACCACTTTTGAACCAGACAAAGGATGTGTCGTCAGCAGAGGGTGTAGTGTGCATAACTGCCCTGTCGAATGATGCATCCACTTCGGTTCACAGGAAAAAACTACCAGTTTTTGGTCCAACTTTTCAGGCTCTGAACAAATTTATCTTTGGTCAAAATTCTGCAAATGGTTCAACATCTGTAGTGTGTGAACCAGAACGGAACCAGTTCTCTGGAGAAGGCCTAAGAGAGGCAGCTGTTGTGGAACTCACCTGTTGCTGGACTGGGCTCTGCTTTTACTTCATTTTCTTTTACTTCTGCATACACATTGTCTCTTCTGCATTTAACTCGGAAACTTAAGAATAAGCTGAAAGAGGCTAAGGAGGACTACAGAAGGAAGATGGAACAGAAGTTGCAAGAAGTTGCAGTACCGGCCCTGTCACTACAAGCGTCTTATGCTTGATCACCCTCAAGCACATTGGACTTTTTAAATTTAATTTATATAGTGTATTTAGTATTTAGTTTTGTTAGTTTTTTTATCTGTCTTATCTTCTACTGTCTTTATTGTACAGTGGATTTTAGTTATATGTTTATACTTATACTTATGTTTACCATTTCTGCTGTAAGGGCATGTTGTGTGTGATGTCTGTATGCTACTGAGACCCTTGAATTTCCCCTTTGGGATCAATAAAGTATCTATCTATCTATCTATCTATCTATCTATTTAGTTCCTCTTCAAAAGTAAAATGTCATGTCATGGGGAGAAGACAAGCCTGTTTAGTTTTAGCATTTTAAATACACTTCTATAATTATCCCCATTCCATTGTTACACTGACAGGCAGTTAATGTGGTCTTTGAGACACAGTATCTGAAATCCATTTTCTAATTACACATCTGAGTGATTGAAACACTCTATACCAGGGGTGGGCAACTAATTTCCCCAAGGGGCCACATGACAAACTGGGACTGTTGAGGAGGGCCGGACCCAAAATACCGAACTCAAGTCTGAACTCAATTCTGTTCAATTCTATTCTGTTCTTGTATAACATCAAGTAAATCATATGGTTTTGTTTACTAGTCATAAGAACAGATGAAAATGTGAGGGGGACAAAGGAAAAACAGCAATATTTAATCTATGTCCAGTATTTAATCCTCATTCTTGAAAAAGATTTTTTTAAATTGACATTTTCAGTTTTCAAAGACTGGTATAAAAAAGTACTACAATATCTATATAATTAGGCTAGGTCATGAAAATGTGAAGGAGTCAGTACAACCGATAGGCCTGTGCCACCATTTCATCAACACTCAGCAATATTTCATCATTAAATCATTAAATTAACTCTATGCAGAATTATACGAAAATGTGGAGCAGACAACAGTAGGCTGTCATTAGTTCATCAACATGCACAAAGAAAACTATTTTAAAAATGTAGGCTATGTTTTTGCTTTAACTTTATGCACATAACTGTGATTGGTCAACTCGCTCTGTCTGTTGAGCCGGCTGCTTCAGCAACCTGTGGGTAGTAGCATCATACTAGTTCGCTAACATAAGCTTTGCAAATAAACTCAGACATTACAATTACGGGGTTATCCGATTGTAAACTATCTGCCAGTAACGTTTTGAAATGAACACTTCTTATCGCCAACGAGCAGCAGTAGGAGTTCGTTCTAACAACCTTTGCGGTGGTGAGCGACGCAGACATAAGAGACACAAAACTTTGAAAGGTTTACGCCGACGTAAAGGCAACTGCATTGTGTCGACGCAGAAGCATAAATTCTATTCACCAGCACATCAGTAAGGGTGTTTACGTCGTATGCATCCACGCACAAATGTATGGGCGTACAAATAGCAGTCGCTTTCAAAATAAAACCAACGATATTGATTTGCATGCATTATCTCTATGCTAGGCTCTTGACTATTGTTCTTTCACGGACCTTACGCGGGCCGGTCAGGGAAAGCCCACGGGCCGGATGTGGCCCGCGGGCCGTATGTTGCCCATGTATGCTCTATACCCATTTTATGACACGGGAAAATACTAACATGACCACAAAGGTTTTGTTACTGTTCAAAAGATACAAATTACAGATTTAAAAAAGTAGTTTGCTGTAATGGTGACTATAGGAGATACATTAATGTTTTCCAATTGACCACCCACTAAAAAACAAATATTGATGAATGCAATGACATCAATAGTTTAATATAATCAAATAACTAGGGTTGGGTATCGTTTGGGTTTTATCCGATACCGGTGCTAAATCGATACTTTTAAAACGGTGCCGGTGCCAAAACGGTGCCTGAACCGGTACTTTGTTTTTAAAATGTTTTAAATTAAAATGGTCTAAAGCATGAATTGCTTTTTTTATTGATAAGACAAATTTGAACATGAAATTAAACTGTTATATTCAATTTACTATCAATATCTCATTGCTCCTACGAATAATACATTTAAATGTTAAAACAGCTTGCCATGCATGCACACACAATGGTAAGCTCTGCTTTCAAGTTTACCCAGTGTAGGCGGTTTGCCATAAGGTATGTTAAAACCGCTTGCCATAAAACTGCCAGGTCATGGACAACGGCATTTGCAAGCAAGCTAATCTAACAGGGACTCTACTTTCCAGTTAATTCAGTGTGTTCTCAAATGCTTCAAGAAATTTCATGTCTTAACCCATAACACGCAGTAGTTTTGAACATGTTAGGCTACAGGTCGGTGTTGAAGTGTTTAGATTCCCAGCGCTAGCCTAGTAGGCATTTTAACAGCAACTATGGCTATGCGCTAACACCAGTCAGCTAATGTTTAATTAGCGATAACGTACGGAGATGGTTTCATAGCCTCTTTGACAGCTCAGTGACATCAGGTATGTAAACCTACATATTTATGTTTTTGCCAGCTAACTTTTAACATGATCTTCATATTCATTGTGATGCTATATGGGCCTCGTGCACATGAAAGATTAATATCATGCCATAACACACCGTGAAATAAAGTTTTCACCTTACAACTTTGCTGATAACATTTCAAATAAATGTCAGTTAGCGCGTTAGCAAGGATATTGTGTAACCTACTAGCTAGCCTACTGTTGATGTTGTTTCATAGCCTTTTGCTTGTGTGTAGTTGGGCCCACTGCTAGATTTTGACATGGGCTCACGCAAGCTGTCAAACACTGTCCACTCGCCTATGGTGCACCCCTCTGGTTATATATGAAGGTATATTGGGTGCAAAAGTGGCGAGCACATTTAACTGCAGATTTTGCATGTGCACACTAAAGTCGTAAATGTGTAACAGTAAAGTTGAAGTTGTACATATTTTTTTATATCTTGTTAACACAAAATAGGGGCTACGGGTTCACAAATCCTTTTTACAGGTACACAAATCCTTTTTACAGGCACACAAATCCTATCCTGTGAGTCACAACTTTCAAGAGTCACGCACTCGACACTTTTGCTCCAATCGTTGCAGCGCAGTAGGTGCGAAACACATTTGCACATCCGTGTTTCATAATCTGAGAACATGCACAACATTCGTGCATTTGTAAACCCAAATGTGAACTAATGCATCCGAAGTTGTGCATCTGTGAAATAATTTCTCATTAATAAAATTCTACAGATCGCTTTGATTTTCTTGCACGACTACAAGTCAATTGATACAAGTGCTCGAATCTGCTTCTACGAGTGACGAGTGACTTTTGCTCCTAGCTAGGTGATATAATAGGTGCAAAAAGATTTGTATGTGTGCACGTCGAGCAATCGATCGAGAAAACAAGGCGGCCGGATCTGGATCCTGGATCACGCTCAGACTACCATTGCCTGCTCATAAAGTAAGTAACCTCAGCATGTTTCCTTATCAATGAAGGACACACGATTTATAGTTTTTCTTTGCACAAAGCGAGGAAAAAAATGTTGCGGTGTTAAGTTCTACGACCTTATTATTCATAATGTCTGCACAGCAAACAATTGCTAACTTGCCTTGCACTATCCAATAGTCTTCGTGCAAGATACAAGTCAGCTGTTCGAAAATTGCAGAACGATTGTGTCAGATTGTGTGTCCTAACGATTTTGGACGGGCAGTGTTATATTTCTGTACTTCTAAACTAGTTATTTATCTAGCGATAGCTAGCTAGCTTGATCTGGCACTGGAGGATTTAGCAAGCAGGTAAGCTAAGCTAAACATAGCTGTCATGATAATGTAAACCAACAAACAAGATAACTTTCTTCATATTATTATCATGTTACTTACCTTATGAGCAGGCAATGGTAGTCTGAGCGCGATCCAGATCCGGCCGCCTTGTTTTCTCGATCGATTCGCTCGACGTGCACACATACAAATCGTTTTGCTCCTATCAGAGCCCGTCTACGGAGAGCCTTGCCACTCCGTATTAAGTCCCATTGTACCGAATTTTGGTTGCAGTTCCACCAGAGTTCCACTGGGGGCGATCGCCATGAGTGCAGAATGAATGGGAGTCAATGGAGCTAGACGGCTAAATTTGCCTCTTTCACCTGATTGTCGTTGACAAATCTCAGATTTGATTGTAGTTTGTATAACTTCAACATGGGTTATAGGTCAAAAGTTGAATGAACGAGTACTTATGTCCTTTTGATTTCTTACAGGTTGGGTCGTTGTTGCCCATAACACGCTAGCATTGTGCTAATGAATGACGTCATTGACACGTTTGAAAGGCTTTTTAGAACAATTAAGTGACGTTAAAAAATATAATACTCAACCAAGTGTATTTTCTTTGCCTCCCCTTTTCGAAAACAATATTCAAATTACTTGGAAAAAAATTATATCCCGAGAAAAGTGGATTTTGAGGGGTACAGCTCCATAGACCTCCATGCATTCTGCACTCGTGGACGAGCGCCCTCATGTGGAACCACAGAAGGAACTGCAACCAGTTCAGAACAGTTTAGAAACCGGAAGTTTTCCGAGAGTGGCAGTTCTCCCCTTATTAGACATTCTCTGCTCCTATTATATCACCTAGCCAGGAGCAAAAGTATCGTCACTCGTAGAAGCAGATTCGAGCACTTGTATCAATTGACTTGTAGTCGTGCAAGAAAATCAAAGCGATCTGTAGAATTGTATTAATGAGAAATTATTTCACAGATGCACAACTTCGGATGCATTAGTTCACATTTGGGTTTACAAATGCACAAATGTTGTGCATGTTCTCAGATTATGAAACACGGATGTGCAAATGTGTTTCGCACCTACTGCGCTGCAACGATTGGAGCAAAAGTGTCGAGTGCGTGACTCTTGAAAGTTGTGACTCACAGGATAGGATTTGTGTACCTGTAAAAAGGATTTGTGTACCTGTAAAAAGGATTTGTGAACCCGTAGCCCCTATTTTGTGTTAACAAGATATAAAAAAATATGTACAACTTCAACTTTACTGTTACACATTTACGACTTTAGTGTGCACATGCAAAATCTGCAGTTAAATGTGCTCGCCACTTTTGCACCCAATATACCTTCATAGTTATACAGCCAGTGTTCATCATATGTTAGCTAACTGTATCTTGATGTGTTGCTATCAGAGCAAGACGTTAGAGATGGCGCATGACATGCAGTGATGCCTCGTATAAAAAAAAAAAAAAAAACGCTTTTTAAGCACCGAAATGAGGCCCCGAAATCCACGTTGTTATTCGATGCAGTTACTACCGTTTACGTTGGCGCCGGTGCCATATTAGAACCGTGTTTCGGTGCCCAACCCTACAAATAACAAACTGTCGATCTCTCATTCTCATGGATTGAACCCCAGATAATACTACAATACATTTCAAGTAGCCTAAAACCACTGTTACAAAACTTAATAGAAGTAGCTGAATAAGGAATACACACCTCTTGGCTCTGATTTTTCAGATTTGATGAAACACTCATTGGAGTAGCAAACCACTTCCATTTCTCAAGTTTTGCAAGTCAAAGAATCTCGAATATTCCTTACATTGAGCTAATAATAGGCTTACAACTGTGAAAAGAGTTAAAGAGAAAGCCCAAATCGGTAGCCTGACGAGCCAGACCCACATTAAAATGTAGGGTCTGGGCACTCACCGTTTGCAGTGCTCAGTCCGAGGGGTGGGATAATCAGTTGGTCTTTCAAATTCCCTCTGCACGCAATAGGACAGCGGCAGCGCTATGAGTCCCATGCGTTTCCCACCAGCAGAGCTAGTTGGCTAGTTCAAACGTTTGCCAACTTAATAAAAGCTTAACTCATGTCACACTGTTCGCCAACAGCAACATCCATCTTATTTGTTTTCAATCATTATGTTAAGCCCACCTAACGATTTCATTGGCCTTATGATGCTAGTAACCTGACTCTCGCCAGATGAATTTTGTTCCGCCTAGCTCCACTCACATCCATCTGGGATCGCTTCCGTTGAGAGTGATTTCGGCACCAGATTTTATGCTAGAGCCAATCAGGACGCAGGGCGGGAGTTTCATAGATGTGACTTAGCATAGAAGCGACTGTGAGACTGTTCTCAGCGTCACAGGTTGGCTTCGATGTGAGTGGTTGAAGTAGCACATCAATAGACGACGGACAAGTGGCTTATCCAATCATATGCAAGGATTTTTGATAAGGCCCAGCCTTCTGAAACACCTCTCCAATGGAGCGATCCCAGATGGATGAGTGGAGCTACAGTAGGCGGAACGAAATTCATCTGGCGAGAGTCAGGTTAGCTAGCTAGTGGATGGGGAGGTGATCTTTGTAGTATGTGACAGAAAATGTTTTATCTTAGAAACAGCATAATATTGCTAGAGTACCTTTAAATCTACATTTCTGAACTTCTCTATTTTGAGCTAGTGAAGTTGTCTAAAAAATCTGGCATGAAGCATTTTACACATACTGGGCTATAGAAAAGATGTGACATTAGCGTTGAAATCAAAGGTATATTCTGCACCATACACTAAACAGCAGTAGCCTGGGGGTTTTCTGGCTATTTTGTTCAACACTGATATGTACAAAACTACTATACAAAACGTATAAAATATGTAAGCATATGCAATAGATTCTGTTGTACATCATAGAGATGCAGTGAGTGAGAGAAAATTAAGCAGAGCTTAATCAATTTGTCTGGCAGACTTTAACTGTATTATTTAACTGTATAACAGGCTTTTTGTCATCTTCATGGTCGAGCACTGGTTTTCGGTGTTCCTGTGAAATATAGTCATAGGAAGAAATCCACTAATTTAGCTAATTCAGTATACAATGCCTTTTCCAGGATACTTGAAATGTGTTGATGTTAATACACAATGGCTTAATTGAGCTGTGGCCTTAAGTAAAATAATGTTGCCATCTCTTTATTATTCTGTCTGACTTATGTGAGAAACAGGTTTTCTTTTCTTAAACAGCTGCAGGCCAACAGAGTGGAAACTTTAGAAGAGGTTCTCAACCTTTTTGGGACCAAGGCACACCAAAGGTCAAACCAAAATTCTCACTCAGAGAGTCAATGAGTCCTCACTCCTTAAATTGGTTGTTAGACATTATCGTTGGTTGTCAAGGGCGTCACTAGACCTTATTCACTGGGGCACATGCCTTAGTAAAAGTCTCCAGTGCCCCAGTAAAATTCTAGTGCGTCTCTAGCTGGAAACGGCAATCATGAGCGCATCTCCGTGCCTGCTTTAATCATGACCAGAGCCTGTCACTTACCAGCCAATAAAAAACAAGGAATAAAGAAAGGGGCCATAATAGCCAATCAGGAAATAGCGCCTCAGGCTGGGCAGTCCAGTACCAGGCAGGGGGAGGAGGAGGAGAGAGACAGGCAAGAAACGGATGAGAACATGATGGGGGGTAGACGTAAAACTATTCAGAGTATGGAGGAGGATGTCTGTGACCTAGGGGAGATATGTGATGGTCCAAATCAGGCTAGCCATTTATTTCATATTGCGCGCACATTTTTTTTAATGTATTGGGAGTTGGGGGCCTGTGCCCCAGCAAAGCTCTAGGTCTAGAATCGCCCCTGTTGGTTGTTAGACATTTTTTATGTTGCTAGAGCAGGCAGGTGAAAAATCGGCAAATCTAGCAATCACAACATATCCCAACAACCGGAAGTAAACTATTTTGGTGAAATGGACCTCCGTTTCACATCAGGAAATCAAAGTAAGACCAGATTAAAAATAAGATGTAAATCTCTGAATACGTGAAACCGCTAAATTTATTATTAAGCTGTGCCATTGATGTTTTTCAAAAATACCACTCAAGCCTATTTCATGAGCCCAAAACAGATTGTGTTCCTCAAAATTCCATGGCGCCCCTCACTTTGCCTCATGACACACCAGTTGAGAACCACGGCTTGACCATTGTAATGAATTGACTTGCTATTGAATGGATTGATTTTTATTTTTATTTGTCAAACTCACTTCTTTAATATGAAATATGAACAGAAACAAGTTGATTACATAATTATGTACAAAACTCACATCGTCTTTTTAGATCACTATCTTATTTCAAATCACTACACATTATTTTTGCAAATGTTTAGATTCCTAAGCAGCAGCATCTTTGAATTCACTCAGGCTATATAGCAGCTTCCATTTCACAGATCCATCTGTGTCTCATCAAATACTCGTTGGCCCTCCAGCTCTTGGAGGGGTCAGTGCTAGGCATTGATGTCGCACAAGGTTTGTTGTTCTCCATACTAATCCAGTACCTGAAAGAGTAAATTAAATATGCAGTAAACATCAGTGACTAGGCTGAAAACAAAAGAGCTGTCAGCTGACTACATTCCCTCGTCCCTTTCTAGATAGCCATGTTAAGGAAGTGAAATGAAACTCCAGCAACCGGATTCAGATTGTGCAGGAGGACCAGGAGGGGTGGTCTGACATTTTTGAAGTAAATCATCAGATAAATACTGGTTATGTGAGCCATCCCAATTACCTGTGGGACTCATCCAGAATTCCCTCTTATGATTTTATGTATTCTGACGTGGATGAATTGATTGTTTGATGAAAGCACTTTGGGCTCACATGTTGCTGAACATGTGGGGGTCTCATTTCAAGTCTGAGTGAACAACACTTTTACACGTCTGTGTGTGCACCACATCTCACTGCATTAGAACTCACCCTCCAGTGAGGTCACTGCCATCCACCCACTGCCATTGGCCTTGGATTTTGCTCAGTCCAATCCAGTATCCATGCCATATGTCATAGTAATACGTTGTGTAATTATTAATGAAGGCCTACAGCACATATATAAGACAAATGATTACTGGTGAAATACATATTTAGACTGTACCGGAATTGGAATTGAAACATCTGGCCAGAAATATTTGTGTAGAGAAATATGTTCAAGTGCAGATAAACCCATGTATACAAAGTATATGTTGTGTGATTACTGATGAAGGCCTACAGCACACCATATGATATGAGACAAATGAGAGAATTACTGGTGAAATACATAAATAGACTGTATAGGAGCTGACTGGAATTGAAACATCTACCCAGAAATATTTGTCATTTTGTAATAAGGATTTAGGAATAAGGAACCCAACGGTTTTTCCAATGTCCAACTGCTGCTAGTCTCTGTATAATGATTTGGATAAAAGCATAAGCTAAATATTGTTCATTGTGTGTGTGTGTGTGTGACAGGTATAGTCTACACATAAACATTTTAATTTCAAGAATAACTTCTTTCCTGTTTTACCTGTTCCTCTGCTGTGTCTATGGTCACCAGATGAGACCCCCTGTTAGTGCAGTCAGTTTTACTTTGGTCCCAAGTTTTCCAGTCCTTATCACTTAAGTAGAATAGATAACAGCTTGATTGATAGTATACCCATCCTGCTTTGCAATATTCACACTTTCGTTCTGTCAAAGGACAAAGAAAAGTTGAAGAAATTGATCCCACTGAACCATACTGGGATGTTGGGTGCTATAAAAGATGGCTTTCTTCTTGTATACCTTGTGTTGAATGATCTGTGACAGGACAGTAATCATCAACTGGAAAAACACTGAAATGGAAAATGAACTCAAGGGTCTGATTGAGATGGTCCCGCTCCATCGTCAGTGTTTTCTTTTCCTCCTGCAGTAAAACCATTTCTGAATGCAGATGCTGGTTTGCAGCACTTGCGTTGTCATAATGAGCCTGTACAATTTTATTGAAGTTGCTCAGGTTGACATAGTGGGTCATTAAGTTGGTGTATTTATCTTCGACCTGATGCAGCTCTCTCACCAAGAGCGCGTTAGACTCAGACACATAGCCCTGATCTGAGAGGAGAAACACAAATATGGTGACGCCGGTACATTTTGTTTATTCTGAGGATAAACTAATTGAGATTTGAACACTCACAATAAACAAGTGAAGCCACCAGGGCAGAGAGGAGGACAGCAGTCAGCAGGCCAAGGACCACCACAGCACAGCGATATCGGTGAGGGCCAGGCAGAGACGGGTCATCTGCTGTAGAGACTAAAACATTGGCCTGTCATTATGGGCTTCTGAAGGCCAGTCAGAGTCATGGACATTATCCACACGTGTCTGGACAGGGGAAGATTTTCTTTTGCTGCAGAATGGTGGTAGTAGTGGTGGAGTGGAGGTGGTAGTAAAAAAAAATGATACCCGACCTTATTTACCAAATTTGCGCTTTTGGTAAATGTAGGCTAGCCTCTCCTTATTGAGCCTATAAGAAAAACATTTACATAAACTGGAACAGAAAGCCCCTCTTAATCACGTCAACCTACCCATGTCATCCCTTATCAAATAGCCTACTGCATGAAGCGTCTAACTTTTACAACACTGGCTGTAGGTTACGTTTCTACATGGCTGTAGGTTTACGATTTCTCTCCCGGTATTTTTTTTTAAATTCTGGTTGCTAAACACACTATGTTAATGCAGTTTGGAAAGGACAGAAATAGGCCTACCTTTACAAAGCAAGCGGCTCTGACTCAAATTAGGTGAACATACCTTATGCTCATTATAACTTCACTGCCCAACCCGCAAAAAAGGGACAGAAAAGATTTGCGATATAGTAAAACACAGTTATGGTAACTTACTAACAATAAGGATTTGCTCACAACACTCTAAATACATTGCACTGCTGTTTTGGTTGTCCCAAACTTTTAGATGATAGGCATAGGCCTATGCACAGTCAAGGACTTTTAACACTTGTAGGCTAATATTGAATGATTTCACAAATAAAGCCGTGAAAAAATTGTACGCACAGTGCGTACAGGATTACGCCTGCCGGCGCCACTGGCCAAGCAGACAGTTCAGCAGTCCAGATTTGCCATGTAACTCAATGTCGTTGCATCAGACATACAGTATAGCAGTGTTTAACAAACGTCCAACTTTGGCCTGTTGGTGGCGCTCGAGGTGCCGGCATGAAACTTCGTGAAATTATTCATGGCACTGTGCCTAATTAGTGTGCCAAATTTCACAACTTTTTACCAGAAGGTTGTATGGACTGCCATTAACTTCAATGACAGAAGCGTAATAATAGGGAAGAAAACATAAAAACACAATGGGTGCCTTCGCAGTATCGCTGCTTGGCCCCCAATAATAATAAATTTATGTATGATCAAAGATACACTAATAAGCCAAAGCCCACAATTCTCACTGTCAGAGAGCCATCTGTGCCGTATCATACCTGCTACTGGGGCTGGGTATGGAGCTGGGGCTGGGCTGGGACTGGGTATGGGGCTGGGCTCTGCTTGAACTTCTTTTTTCTTGACTTCTGCATACACAGTTTGTTCTGCATCCTGTTCCTCTTCAGATACAAAAATATTTGTGTAGTGGAAAACAGATGAGTTCATTTTGAACAAACACATTTCTTTAACATTACATTCCCCTAAAGTTTCTGTTCAGGCAGGTGGTTTAGGTGATCTTTGTCTGCATAGTATCTGAATTTATAGCAATATAAATGTTGGCCCGTGGTCAGCCAGTCCTACAGTCCTGGCCAGTGGTTAGACAGTCTAACTTTTTGAAAACCATTCCTTTAGGTTTCAAGTCTGTTATGAAATGCTATACATGATGATATAGCCTACTGTTGGAATATATGAACATGACTGCAACAGTTTAGCAACTAGAAATATATTTCAAAGTAGATTTCTGTAATGGTCTTCAAATTGACCAGACACTGACAAAAACCTGAATGGTTTAAAGTTGTGGCAGTGTGAAGTGTACTTATCTAACTTATTATCGAGGCCAATACATGTATGTTAATAGAAGTGTAATAATAGAACAAAAATAGAAAATATATTTTTACACTTTCTCAATTTGGTTAAGCTACAGACATTTTACAGTGGATTTTAAGCAAAACCTAACAGAGAAGAAGACATACCTCTTGGCTTGGCTTCTTTAGATTTGATGAAAAGCACATTGGAGTAGCAAACCTCCTCTTCTATCATTCTCAGACATTGGCAGGTCAAAGAGTGTTACATGAGAGTACAGCATATTGCAGTTAAACCATGTGAACATTAGAAAAAAGTGTCAACGTACTGGAAATCTGTTTGCATCAGAGGATGTCTGAAAACTCTCTATGTTGTCACAAGAGAGTTTCCCCTCTGTCTGTTTTTCTTAGAAGATTTGTGCAAAGGTTAAATTTGTACAGATAATTTAACTTCGCCCCTCCATACATTTACCATTCAGCATCTTTAAACATTTCATGAAATATATGGACAAATACTATTCCATTGTTCTAGTATAGTATAGTATAAGTATATGCTGTATACTCTTTTGATCCTGTGAGGGAAATTTGGTCTCTGCATTTATCCCAATCCGTGAATTAGTGAAACACACTCAGCACAGTAAACACACAGTGAGGTGAAGCACACACTAATCCTGGCGCAGCAGTGAGCTACCTGCAACAACAGCGGCGCTCGGGAAGCAGTGAGGGGTTAGGTGCCTTGCTCAAGGGCACGTCAGCCGTGCCTACTCGGGGTTCAAACCGGCAACCCTCCATTTACAAGTCCGAAGCACTAACCAGTAGGCCACGCTAACCAGTAGGCCACGGCTGCCCCAATCTCATGATCTGGATCTTATCATGTCATCCTCAGCTGAAACATGTACTTTCTCTGTAGGACACACAGCCCTCTGAGAATGTTACTCATTAGGCTACATTTTTGTTATGACACTCAACAAGAGAAGCTGCTTTTATCCATTATGCACCTAAGCTATGGAACACCCTGCCTCTGTACATCAAACAGGCAAATTCTGTAAACACCTTTTAAAAAGACCTGAAAACATACCTGTATATGAGAGCTTTTAGTTAAAGGGGAAATCGGGTGTAAAATGGATTTTTGATATGCTTAGCATGATAAGGAGTTTGAGCGTTCGTTGGGGAGCAAAACAATGCTAATCCGATGCGTTGTAAACTAGCCTGTTTTTAACCGATGCTTCCAAAAGGCTAACACTACCTATAGGGCATTTCTCATGGTAAAAAGATAGCTAATTTTAAACCATTTACAAAGCTCAAAGTAGCCCGACACGTCTTTGGTAGTGTAATGATGGTCCTAACATATAAAACAAGGCATTGATGGTAAATGTAGATTTCTTAAAAAACACTGTCTACAGACAATACCTTGAGTCGTTTGCCGGTCGGCGCCATCTTGAAATTAAGTCACTACAACACTGATCTCACGTGTTTTTGACGGAAGTACTTAAAATTTGCGATCTTTTTATCGATTGAAAAACTCAAATATTGAAATCGCTATTGGCCTTCAAAACCCCATATTGGTCAGGCTCTTTAGGACATGGAGACAATTTGACATACATACACACACACACACACACGCATAGACACACACGCTTTCACTCAAACATCCACACGCACAGACACATACAGGCACGCATACACTCACACGCACGCATGCACACACACACACAGGTACGCACATAAAACACAAAAGTTGTAAGAGTAGGGGAAGGAGTAGGAGATGGAGACAAATTGACAAGCGTGATTTATTTTCGCGGAGAGGATGTACAGGACTGAGCGGCGGTCATATTTGTACTGCTATGCGGTACATCTTTACTGTTTTGTTTGCTTGTATTATTACATTTGTTTCTCTATTATTGTGTTAAATGCTCCAAATGTAAAGCACTTTGAGTTGCATTCTGTGTGGTGCTATACAAATATCCTAAGGCTTATTATTATTATTATTATTATTACAGTTTTTCTCAGTCGCTTTGGTGCTTTTCTCAGATCAGAATGAAAATTCTCATAAGTATTAGTTCAACCTCCACAACATTTAGTCATTTGTGCACATCATAGTAGCAATTTCTCCTTCCTCTGAACAAATTGCAAATGCTTTTGAACATGTATCAGTTGCTATGTCATGTCAGTCAAAATGAACTATACTTATGGATGCTGAATAGTCGATACCAATAAAACTAATAGTCTTCATTTCATTGCTTGAGTCATTACATACAAAATTGGTGAAATAGTTATCAAATTCTGTCACA
Organism: Alosa pseudoharengus; assembly: GCF_046254945.1. Classification (NCBI taxonomy): domain Eukaryota; kingdom Metazoa; phylum Chordata; class Actinopteri; order Clupeiformes; family Clupeidae; genus Alosa; species Alosa pseudoharengus. Next base: position 32,028,926 of record NW_027468587.1, read on the forward strand.
ATGCTGAATAATTGCAAAGAGCATATACAGTAAAACTGTGAAACGTACATATTCAGTTTCTTGTACTCACTTACTCCCCTAACTACAGCAATTTGTAACTTTTTTTTTTTTTTTTTTTTTGGGCTTTTTATGCCTTTAATCAGAGAGGATAGTGGAGATTGACAGGAAGTGAGTGGGAGAGAGAGTCGGGGTGGGATCCGGAAAGGACCACGGGGCGGGAATCGAACCCGGGTCGCCGGGGTACGGTGCAGGTGCCCCAGCCAGTCGCGCCACTGCTGGGGCCAGCAATTTGTAACTTTACAGTTTTCAAATGGCTGTACAAGTACTGTATAGTGCTGTCTTGAACATTTTCAGGTAGTGTCACCGAGTTCTGACCTTTTTTTGCATTGGAAAACACTGAGAGCATAAACTGTCGTAATGAAAACATGACTAAGACATTGACTAAACGATGGTCTCAAGACTTCTCATTTTGATGACACTGGCAGTTTCATTGACATAAATACTTGATTTTGAGGAATGGAGTATCCATTTTGAGCAAGTGACATGCTTTTGCAGGTTATCCACTAGGTTTTGCAGTTTGCACTTTGAGACATGCACTAACTGCTGTGCAAATGTTAATAGTGATGTGAGAAAAGCACCAAAGCGACTGAGAAAAACTGTACCCTAGGTACTTAAAAGTAAATGTTTGTACTCTTCACATTCACATTTGCATTACATTTATTCATTTAGCTGATGCTTTTGTCGAAAGCGCCCTACAAAAATGGGGAGCAATCAAGGTACAGTGTGAATAGGAGGTTGTAGATAATAGCATTGAAAAAGAGAACGATCCTCAGTCAACTCAAACAAGAGAACGATCCTCAGTCAACTCAAACAGAATCGGACATCCAGAATATTGGTCCTTTCTGAATTTCTTTCATCGCTAATTTCTTCTTTCTTTCTCTGTTTGGCTATTTGCAGATAAAGATTAATTTCCTCTTCAAGTCAAGTGTGAGAGAGAGAGAGAGAGAATACCAGTTCCATGTGTAATTGAGGAATCTCATACACTCCTCTGTGTGAGTGGGTGCATATTTGAATACAAAGTACAACTTTATTTTAATATACAGTAATTACTCATTGACAGTATCTAAGCGCCATATCTAATCATCTGAAAAGTTGGAATATGATTGTATTTGGGCAAGAATCACAGGTCTTCAGAGAACAGAAAATCCTTCAAAGTGTCAGCAAGGTTGGTGGCAGATTGAGTCTGGCATTCAACATTTCACATTTGGGGCAGACCTGTAACTGGAGGGTTGCCGATTCGAACCCCGACCAGTAGGCACAGCTGAAGTGCCCTTTGAGCAAGGCACCTAACCCCTCACGGCTCCCCGAGCGCCGCTGTTGATGCAGGCAGCTCACTGCGCCAGGATTAGTGTGTGCTTCACCTCACTGTGTGTTCAATGTGTGCTGTGTGTTTCACTAATTCATGGATTGGGATAAATGCAGACATCAAATTTCCCTCACGGGATCAAAAGAGTATATATACTTATACTTATATACATACATACACATAATAAAATTATACAGAAAAAAGTCACTACACATTTTTGCCAGGCCATATAGCAGCTTGTTTTTCACAGATCCATCTGTTGTGCCCACTACAGAAGTCGCTTCTCCAGCTCTTCAAATGGTCTAAAGTGCTAGGCATTGATAGGACACAACCAGAGCCCTCTGTTCTAATCCAGTGCCTGGAAATTAATAAAACATGTAGTAAAACTCATAGACAGGACTCAAAAACTAAAAGCTATGCTTTATGTATTCTGAATATGAATTGATTGTTCAAAGAAACAGAAAAAGTAATAAAAGTATATAACATAAAAAATAACATTAAATCTAAATCAAGTCTAAAACAGTATCCACATAGTGTGCTTAGGGGTAATTAAGCATGAGGCACTTGCAATGACTGAGGCAGGGACTGAGCCTGTGATTCTCTGTGCATAGTAAGGTAAGGTGCTCTGTGAGAGTGAGTGTCATGGTGATGGTGCAAGTCCAGCAGTGCAACAGTGCAAGAATAAAGTCTAAAGACCAGCATAAAATAAAAATGGACATATAAGAGAGTAGACAAGGTAATATTAAAAAAACTATAGAAAAACTATATCAGTGCAAGAATGGGTTGACATAATAGGGTTACAGCCATTATACAAGTATTGATTATAAAGCATTACGTATTAGGTATAGGTATAAGTGTGGCCACAATCCGGCTGTGGGATGGAGGGAGGGGTTATGCATATGTGCTAATATAGCATGCAAACAGTGAAGCAGTAAGAGAGTGGTAAAAAGTGGCTAGTGGACAGACGGTACACAAACATGGAGAGGCAGACAGACTATGTGACTATGCGACAGACTTACCCTCCAGTGAGGTCACGGCCATCCACCCACTGCCATTTGTCCTGGATTTTCCTCAGTCCAATCCAGTATCCATATCCCTGATAGTAATACTCTGTGTGATTGTTGATGAATGCCTACATAAACAGGACAACACATATAAAGGACAGAAGTGCAGGTGAAATGTATATCTAATCATATCTAATCTGCACTGGAGCTGATTTGAACGTATACAAATGTGCATAACATACATTTGTGCAAGTACATGTGAATTGCGACTAAGGAATTACATGTCTTTAAGAGCACATGTTGGCATTCTTCAAGAGTAACTTCTTTTCTTTTTTGCCTTACTTGTTCCTCTACTGTGTCTATGGTTACCAGGTGGGCCCTCTCCTTTTCACAGTCAGTTTTACTGTCCTCCCAGCTATTCCACTTGTGGACGAATAGGTAACAGCTTAATTGATAGTACACCCATCCTTCTTTGCAATTTGCACTACACTTCCTCTCTGTGGTTTAAAAGGACATAGAAAGTTAAATTAAGTGATTACACTGAACCACATTAGACTGGTGTGTGTGATCAAAGACACCATCATTTCTGAATACCTTGTGTTGCATTATCTGTGACTGGACAGTAATCATCCACTGGAAAAACATTGAACTGGAAAATGACCTCAAGGGTCTGATTGAGATGGTCCCGCTCCATCATCAATGTGTTCCTCTCCTTCTGGAGATCTAGGTTTGCAGAGCTCATGTTGTCATAACGAGCCTGTAACATTCCGTTGGAGTTGCTCAGGTTGGCATAGTTCATTTGCACAAGTGTAAGCTCTGTCATTAAGGATGAGTGATTGTCTTTGAGCTGATGCAGCTCTCTCACCAAAAGTGTGTTATATTCAGACACATATCCCTGATCTGAGAAGAGAAGGACAATAAGATGTCAATAGTGACGCTGACACATTTTGTTCATTCTGAGAAACCCATTCGGACTTAAACACTCACAGTAAACAAGTGAAGCCACCAGGGCAGAGAGGAGGAGAGCAGTCAGCAGGCCAAGGACCACCACAGCACAGCGATATCGGTGAGGGCCAGGCAGAGACGGGTCATCTGCTGTGGAGAGAACTGGCCTGTTATTATGGGCCATTGAGGGTCATTCAGTCAGATTCATGTACATTATTCTCCACAATAATGTCTGTACAGGGAGCAGTTTTTGTAGGACTTTTTGTCTTTATTCAGACAGTACAGTGAAGAGAGGCAGGAAGCAAGTAAGAGAGCGAGATAGGGTGGGTTTGGGAAATAGCCGCGCGTTGGTTTTGAAACCTGGGTCCCCACTGAGCAGTCATTTGCATCTCAAATGTGAAGCCTCTGCATGTCCGTCACGGCGCCATCGACTGGCCTGGCGTATGCACTAGAGCACTTTTAGCCGTTTTCACCTCTGTGTGTGGACGCAAGGTTTTTTTTTTTGTACCGCTATCATTAAAGGTGTGAAAGCGGTAAGAAAAAATACAGCCATTGGTTTGGTGTAGATGTGGCCTAAGACAAGAGAAAGCTCTGCGTTTCCGCAGTGTGACCCACCTGTTGTGTGGCTGGGGCTGGGCTCTGCTCGTAGCTCTTCTTTTCTCTTAACTGCTGCATACACAGTTTCTTGTGCATTTTGCTCCTCTTCAGATATACAAAGACATGATTAGAGGGAAACAGAATATAGACACACACACGCACACACACACATATATACGGTATACAGTTAGGAACAAAATTATTCATACCCCTGACAAATAGTGATTTAATGTTGGTTTTCTCTTAACCAATATGCTTGTTCTGACTGAAAATGACACTGCCATATGTCATAAGTTTGTAAGACAATGTGGTAGAAACATAACCTGACTCTCGCCAGATGAATTTTGTTCCACCTAGCTCCACTCATCCATCTGGAACCGATCCATTGGAATGGTGTTTCAGAAGGCTGGGCCTAATCAAAAAATGCTTGCATATGATTGAATAAGCCACTTGTCCGTCAGGTTAGTAGAAACATGGAATCAGAAAAAGAATCTTCATCTTTTTTTCCATTTTTCTTTTTTTAAATTGTCTAAAATGATTCATACCCTTTTTTAAATAATCAATGGAAGCATCTTTAATAATGTTAGACATGCCATTTTTCATAAAAATGTAAAAAAAAAAGATGAAAACGCTGCCATGTTTCTACCACATTGTCTTACAATCTTTTGGAATTTTGCGGTCTAATTTTCAGTCAAAACAAACATATTGGTCAAGAGAAAACCAACATTAAATCAATATTATGAATGTAATGAATGGGTATGACTATTTCTTTTTCACTAACTACAGTATGACAGGTAGTTTAGGTTGTATTTGTCTGTACAGTATCTGAATTTATGGAAGTTAAAATAGTTGGCCATTCCTACTTTTTGGAAATCAATTTCCTGTACTCTATTTATAGTAACTAGTAAGTCTGTTTTTTAAGGTGAAAACACTTCTGCAAAAGCTATAGAGAACATGAAAGCTGACTGAAGAAGACATACGTACCTCTTGGCTTGGCTTCTTTAGATTTGATGAAAAGCACACTGGAGTAGCAAACCTCCTCTTCCATCATTCTCAGACATTCGCAGGTCAAAGAGTCTTCAACGAGGAGACAGTTAACACTGTGAACACTGGAATAAGTGTCAACATTATTAGGAAGCTGCTTGCATCAGAGGATATGTGAAAAGCCCCCGGTAATGTCTCAAGAGAAAGTTACCCTTTTTCTTATGTCTGTAACATAAAATGTGTGCAAAGGTTCTGTATTCACAGTGTTATGTAATGTATGATTACCTTACATTGTACAGATGAACACTTATACAGAAGGTTTCAATCCATAACAAAAACTGGAAGAATTGAGCAAGTAGTCACACTTAAATTCTTAAATTATTCCCTGAATCTCAGTCTTTAGTTCCATGTCATGTAAGACTCAGCTGAAGCATGCAGTGTTGAGTAAGTCTCTGAAGGCATTCTACACAACCCTTTCTGTCATGTGGCTGAACCTGATAGTCTGGCATTTATACAGAATTCAGGTTTGACTTTATGGAATAGTAGATGATAGCATTAAAACACAATTAATCGCCAGTCACCTCAAACTACTCTGGATATCCAAATTGATATACTGAATATATGTCCTCGGGACACAGTAAAGGAGTGGGTACCAGTTTGTCCTGCAATTCAGGACATTCACCACAAGAGGGAGCAGAAATAACAGGAACGCAGACATTACACTCCGTTTTGATAGATAGATGGATAGATCTATCTATGGGGCAGCCGTGGCCTACTGGTTAGCGCTTCGGACTTGTAACCAGAGGGTTGCCGGTTTGAACCCCGACCAGTAGGCACGGCTGAAGTGCCCTTGAGCAAGGCACCTAACCCCTCACTGCTCCCCGAGCGCCGCTGTTGTTGCAGGCAGCTCACTGCGCCGGGGTTAGTGTGTGCTTCACCTCACTGAGTGTTCACTGTGTGCTGAGTGTGTTTCACTAATTCACGGATTGGGATAAATGCAGAGACCAAATTTCCCTCACGGGATCAAAAGAGTATATATACCTATACTTATACTTATAGATAGATAGATAGATAGATAGATATATCCCCTGGGAAATTTTAGGCATCCAGCAGCTTATACAACCATAATACAACAAACACACATACACCCATATATCTCACATACATAAAAATCACTCACAGAAATGTAAAAATCAAAGAGCATGTGAAGTGATTACAAAGGTCTGGTATAGACTGACCATGTGATGCATTGACCATGATAAGGTGCTATGGTAGAGTGTGTGCAATGGTGGTAGTGCTAAAGGGAACAGTGCAGGGATCGAAAAGAGCAATAACTTTGCTTGTTAATAAATATTATAAAAAGACAGAATGTACACGTAATAGAATTGCTTAACAAACAAGAAAAAATATATACTTTAAGAACAATATGTAACAGGGAATAAGTTATAAGGTGTAGATGTTATGACCACAGTCCAGATTGTGTAGAAGGCTAGTATAGCCTGTATAATGTGATCTTAGGGGCTGAGAGAGACAGGCTGTATTTTATTCTAATATTAATCAGTATGATACTATTCTGTTTGTGTTTAGATCATTAGATCATAGTATGTGGTACTATTGTTGTACAAAGAACAGCTTTGAATTATGATAATGATAATCATTCACGAATCCTCAGAAAATAAAAAATAAAAAATAGTACCGGTAAGGTGGTGTGCATATGATATTTATTTCTCATATTGAACTTTATGTTACATCTCCAATAACAGTCTAAACAGTAAACAGCAACTGTGTGAAAAAGTACCACATAAAACAAAGTAAATATGACAAATATGATGTAAATAAAACACCAAGAATAACTTTCTGTAGTACACAACTTGTTTATAACTTGTATGGCTTGCTTGAAATTTTATTTTCCTAAAATAAAATGAAACCGCCCAGAGGATCTCTCAGCAGCACAGGGAGAGTTAACTCCACAATGACATCACTGCACTGCCTTCTGGCTCCATCCTGCCCCGCCCATCCACACGCTCCATCTCCATCCCCAGGGTCCCTCCCCCGACCCTCCTCCACCCACCCCCCCTCCTCACGCCGTTCTAGAGAGAAAGGAGTGTCTCTGAATGGGTCACTCTAGCTGGGGCGCTCAACCTCTTGGCATGATCTGACCCCTCTTGCCACTGTCCTGCTGAAAGACAGACTTCACATACTGAGGACGACCGGATAAGAGACCAGAGAGGAAGCAGACCGGTACTCTCTCTCTCTTTCATTCTCTCTCTCCGTCTGTCTTTCTTTCTCAGCTCTCTACATCACTCTACCTCCTGCACCACCTCTGAGCCGCAAGCATGGAGATCCCCATCGGCGTTCACCCACCCCAGAGCTACACGTGCCTGGGCCAGGAGAAGCACCAGATGCTGGACCTGAACAGGCGCCTGGAGTCCTACTTGGGCCGGGTCCAGTACCTGGAGATGGAGAACCACGTCCTGCGGGAGGAGATCCAGACGCTGAGGAGCGGCCAAGAGCCGCGGGCACAGCAGCGGAGAGCCCTGGAGGCGGCGCTGCAGGAGGCCAGGGAGGAGCTGCAGCGTGCCTGGACGGAGAAGGACAAGCTGGACGTGCAGATGGGCAACCTGAGCGAGGAGCTGCAGGCGGTGGAGCGCCAGAGGCGGAAGGTGGCGGCCGCCCGTGTCGAGGCCCAGGGCCGCCTGGCGGAGAGTCGGAGGGAGCTGGAGGACGAGCGCAGGGCGCAGATCTGGCTCAAGGACACGGCGACCCAGCTGGAGAACGAGCTGCACTTCCAGACGCAGGTCCACCAGGAGGACGTCTCGGCCATGAAGGCCTCGCTGGCTCAGGCCAGGCCTTTGCAGCTGGCTCCAGCGCACGCCCACACCCACGCACCGAGCGCGTGCGACCTGGGCATGGAGTACTCGCAGCAGGCGGCCCAGGCGTGGAGAGCGGCGTCGGAGGCGTACGAGAGGCAGGCACAGCGGCTGGAGGAGTCCCTGGGCCAGGCCAAGGCCCGTCTGAGCCACATCTCGCAAGAGAGGAGGGAGAACCAGATGAAGCTCCAGAGCCTGACCAAGGACCTGGAGGCGGCCCGCGCCAAGAAAGACATGCTGGAGAGGAGAGTGACCCATGAGAGGGACAGACAGAGCCAGGACATCACTCAGCTCCAGGTGAGGGGGACACGGGTCGCACCTGTCCCAAGAAACACCCATGCTTCTGGGAGCGTACAATTTGCGTAATGGAGCACTGGGAAAGATTGCCTGTATGTAAAATCTAGAGGGCAATATCTCAAATAAGCTAATAGTTTGGGGCACGTACAGGACATTTCATGTTATCAAAACACAAAAAAATAATGTGAGCTTTTTCAGTTACATAAACTAAGGCTTTAATTAGTGACTTAACTTAATTCTGAAACCTAAGTAGATTATGTTCTGGGATACTGCCTCAAAAGGTCTATTGTTCTGACTCAGACACCATTCTCTCTCACTGATGATGAGTAACCACATGTGTATGTGGTCTGAATATTTACAGGCTTTGGCCAGTTAGAAAAAGAGCAATCTACCAACTTGTGAGACATGACATTTTGGAAAATAAATTCTACAAACAACATGAATTCATATGAATGATGGGAAAGTTCCATTATAAACCTGATTACATTGCTATGGGTAATGATTATTTTAAGAAACCATACAGCATCCAATAATAATGACAGGATTTCCTGTCACTGTGCAATGAAATAAGTGATGAATGAGAGCCAGAAAAACAGCGTAAATTCCTTTTGGGTCAAAAAACATTGCATGACAAAATGAATAATGCAAATTGAAGTAAACATTAATGTAATACCTAATTAACAGGCTTTTGAAGCTTTGCTTTTCACAGTGATACATTTGTTTGTACTTTGTATTGTCAGCTTCCAGTTATGTGTTTGTTTGTTGATAGTTTTACAGAAGTGTCTAACACTTGGAATGAAATGCACTTCACTTGGCTAAAGGCTTAAGTGCTCTTCATGTGGAGCCTGTATGATCTGCGACGCTAAGATATCATAATTTCAAAAGATAAAAAATCCAAATCAAAGTGAGAATGTGTTTGAAGGTGGGCCAGTGATCTACTGAGACCTAACAACTAACTGCTGCTCGGAGGAGGCTGGTCTTGTTTCGCTGAGGTCACTTTAGGTCATCAGGGCTCATGTGGGGGAAGAGGACTACAGGGAAAGTCACAGCAGAACCTCACTCAATGACAAAAAAAGACAAATACTTTCACTCCATTTCTATTCGGTCATATTTAACATCTTCACATTGTTCCATTTTTCTTCATTGCCAGTAAACTCAACAAGTTTTGCTAATTGAAAGTGGTGTTATGCCACTGAAACTCTGCCACATGACTGAACTGGTACAGTGATCTCTACTGTGAAGCTTTTATCTTCCGTTGAGAGAGTTAAAAAAATCACATCAACCAAATGAAATGCAGCTCAGCAGTGTAAATATGACCATGGCTTTAGAACTGCTCTGAGGTCTGTGGTAGGTCAAACAGAGGCAGTCATCCTGGGTCTTTCTGAGCAGCGCTGAATAGCAGAGCTAAATCACTTTCCATTTTCTGTTGGGTCTACATTCATCTACCTTGTCTGTATAGAGGTACAACTTTGTATAACTTTGCCATTTGGCCTGTGTGTCTCAGGTCCATGTGGAAGCGCTGGAGGAGGAGAAGACAAGCCTCACGGTGCAGATTGATGACCTCATCATGGAGAGCCGGACCCTGCTGCAGCTGAAAATGTCTTTGGGGCTGGAGGTTGCCACTTACAGGTGCTTTCCTTTTCTCCAAGCGAGTCTGCTTTCAGTGACAACTCCTTTTTCTCACCAGTGTGTCAAAAGAGGCTTTGTGAATTTCATACTCAAAACAGAAAACACCCACAAAAGATCCATAATTCCTCTCAATTATCCTCCTCTTCTGTCACCTGCCCTCCACATTAGTTAGGTTTGCCCTTCTACTATTGATGATTGATTCAACTCCGTCATGCAAGCGTTTCTCCACTGCTCCATTGAGAGGCTGTCAGAAAGATAGATTGGTCTGAAAGATCGAGGAGGAATAGTGTGGATTGCCGTAGCGATAGTGGGTCAATACCCTTGAAAGAGGGGGTCTCAGCTTTCAGGCCGAGGGGTAACTTTAGATCAGCATGACCCCCGGTGCCTCCGCATCCCACCCCAGCAGCTAGGGAGCTCGGGGAGTCTAGAGTGACGGGGGTGGGTGGGGGGGTTTGGGCAGATGGAGGTCGAGTCTCGGCATCCCCGCCGCATCCCTGCTATATGGATCAAAGGTTCATCTTTCGCATCATTTCTGTAAGGAGCAGATTTCATACTGCTTCAAATGTTTCATCAGGTTTCATCAAACACTAAGTAGACTTGTGTCTGTCTGTGCCTCAAATGTTTCATCAGGTTTCATCAAACACTAAGTAGACTTGTGTCTGTCTGTGCCTCTGCGTGTTTATGTGTTGGTGTGTGGGAATGGGAATTTGTGTGTGTGTCTGTCGTCTGTGTGTGTGTGTGTGTGTCGGAATGTGCCGAACGGGGAACGCAACATCTGTGCATGACTTATTAGTACTGCTTGCTACTGCTTGGACCCGACAGCATGTGTGGGTATGTGTGTGCAATGTGTGTGTGTGTGAGTATTTCAGTGAAAGGCCAAGCAGACGGTAGCATGTATAAAAGAAGGCTGTTGCGTTAGCCTGCGTGCTGCAGATGGTCTGACAATGACAAAAGTGTCGTCCTATTTCCATAACAAGAGTGTGCAATCTACCCCTGTTGTCAAAGTGGAACAAAAAGCACGGCCTCACCCGCTCTCAAAAAGTGTGTCTGAATAGATGCTGGACACTTCGCCTCTTGCCAGGGAAATTCCCCTCAGTTGTTATGTTATTGCCGTAATTCAAATTGTTCTGAGGAAAAAAAGTTAATTTAATCTCAACTTTGTAAAGTCTCCTGAAGATGACCGCAGACTCCAAAAACTAATGTCTGTCTTGTTTTTTGTGTGTGTTTTTCAGAACTTTATTAGATGGTGAAAACCAACGAGTCAATGACCCTTCCAGAAACAAACACGCCATCCAGACAGTCTTCTACACAGGTATTTTTTAAATCTTTTTTTTGTTTGTTTGCTAAACACACCAGATTTCAAAGCACTTAATTGAATCTCTGAAAAGAAGCGGCTGTGCGTCCTTCTGCCCCTATTCATTTGAACCACGCTGAATAATTTACATCAGACTGGCTCTTTGGAGACCTAGTTTCATAACCTCATTATGGACTAATGGGTTGGGGAGGCTTACATGCTAGCTGCACATTAAACCTGGAAACTCAAGCTGCCCTACTCAGTCCCCAATGGTCTGTTGTCCAATCCCTCTGCCTGCCAGTAACGTAGACTAGAGCTGAGGAAATGATGTAATCAATATGGGCTCCATTACAGCAAGTGCTGGGCTTGAGGACTGGGTATCCTGATAAGACCTTTGGGAGAGGGGTCCAGAGAGGGTCAGTCTGGCTAATTTCAGAGGAGACATTTGATTGGTTCTGGAGGTTATAGTGTTATAGATTGCTGAGGTTTATTGTGGGCAGGAAATGGGTGCTAATCAGGCTTCAGTGCTAGTGAATTACAGGTTGAGATGAAGGTGCAGAAATGAATCCTAACCCACCAGTCTAGCCGATGTGCTGTTTCCAGGGGCCATAATGGCTAAAGAGCTGGGTTAGCATGTAATAGCCAGAAAAGCTGTGGGTTTGAGTTCCAGCTGCCACCACTGTGCCTCTGACTAAGGCTAACTCTGAGTTGCAATGGGACAACTGGTCCTTGTAATAAATGACAATAGTTGCTTTGGATAGAAATGCCAGCCAAATGAGAAAGTAAGTTTCCAGGGGTAATTTCTGAATTTCACATAGTAAAAAAAAACTAACCAGTTCGTAAGTACAAATTGCTTTAACAATCTTTTATCATATTTAAAGATGGATTCCCAAGTCGTCAGGAGCTGAAGCAGACCCTTCCAAAAACAGCTTTCTCCAGCCACACAAGCAAACCTTCCACCTCAGCCATGAGATCAAGCCTGCAACCTAAACCACCGCTGACATCAAGCACTCCTCTCTCAACCCCAAACTGTATTCGTTCTGCAGCCCCTGACCATTCCCCAGCTGCGCAGGAGGAGCAGGAGTCCAGGGCAGAGGACTGGTCCACGCTTAACACAGCCACTGAGGCGCTAAATGGCAAGGACTCTGTAGATCACTTCAGGCCTGAGGAGGTTTGTGAGGAGGTGAGGTATGCTGCAGCTTTCTCTGCTGCCTCTGCCACACCAAACACCCTTGCCATGGAAGAGTCCTTGGAGAGGTACATGACTGAGGAGACGACTGGGGTTAAAGATCAAGAGGTAGCCTCTGACATCCTTGTCGCAGATGACAGCATTATGTGTGATGAGATAATGGCTGTCCATGACCATGGTGTGCTCCAGGATTTCAGTGCACAGAGAGTGGATATGCACAACACATCACCAGCAACTGAACTGAGCACTGTTGATGCATGTGACACAGAAGGTGAGATGACTGATGATTTCTCTGAGTGGATCCAGTCACAACCTGAGCAGGAACCTCAACGCACATGGACAGAAAAAGATCCAATGACCAATGTGGAGAGGACCAAGAGGGCGGATGAACAGCCAGATGTTTCTGGACTGGACAGAGTGAATACAGTCACAGAGTTTGGTGGTTTTGAAGACTCAACTGAGCTGATCATTGAAGATTTTGATTGTGGTGAAGCAATAAGCAATGGTTTTGCAGATTTAGAGGAAAATAACTGCTTCTTTGACCCAGAAAGAGAGACCGATACGAGTCAGGCTTTGTCAGTAGAGAACATGGCTGATGGAAGTGAACAAATAAATGCATTAGAATGTAAGGCACAGGAAACAAAGAAAGTATTTGAAGAGGGCCAAGCTAATGACTTGTCACAGCAAGAGAAAGAAATGCAGGAGGAAAAAGTTGAAGAAGAACTGAGGAGTTTTGAGGATGGGAAAGATACAATGTTTACTGACAACAAAAAAATGGAAGGAGACATGGAAGACAAATGTAGAGATACAGAACAATACCAGCCAACAGAAAGAGGCTTTGAAGAGGATGTAGTTTCCATCCCACATAACAACTTCAGCATGGATTTTGAAGTAGATCCACTGCCCACACATCATGAGCAGGAACAAACCAGCCACAGTGAAGAGCATGCAGAGCTACATGAAGATGGCTGTCATGAGAGAGAGGAGGTGGAGAAGGAGGACTTTAATGAGAGAGAGGAGGTTGAGGAGAAAGAGGACTTCAGCGAGAAAAAGGAGGTGGAGGGTAAGGAGGACTTCAGTGAGAGAGAGGAGAAAGATGGTGAGGAACTAGACGACTCTCCAAACGTGTCCATGTCATGGAAGACAGACCCAGGGGATTTTGACAGTTACGCTCTGGACAACACGCTCACCGACACTCGACCCCTCATCCGGTACAAAAGCGATGACACTGACGTAAACACCCAGGCCTCCCACATGGGCGTGAGCGACTCCAGCGACAGCGAAGATGATCGCCAGGCAGGGGCTGAATACCGGGGTGTCACCAAGTGCAAAAGGTTTGACACCATGGAGGACTTGTCTGAGGAGCCAGAGGTAGAGGCCATGGGTGAGGTGGGGATCAATGAACCCTCTCCTGTGATTGATGCTCTGTCAGAAAACCACTACATAGCTCTCCAAGAAGAGTATGGTAATGCTAACTACGAGAGCATGATTGTTGACCCAATGAGGGAGATGAATGAGAAGAAGACTGAAATTGGAGAGGATCATTCAAGGAGTGATGCCATGGAGGCAGATAAAGATTTAAAAAACGTTGAGGACACAGGGAAGGACAAGGAGAGACAGGAGGATATAGAATTGATGCACAAGGATCAGGCTGAGAACACTCAAGCACACATTTTACCTGAGGACTTCCCAGAAGACACTATGGAGAGATTGGTTGACATGCAGCCCCAAACTGAACAGTATTTTAAGGAAGAAGTTGTCATTGAGACTATTAGTCAGGGAGAGACAACTGATGACCTGCCAAAACCTGAAGACCCGAAAACACAGTCCTCTACCGTTGTTGAGCAACCTGCACTAACAGAAAACACATTTTGTACATCACATGAGGCAGCAGAATTTGAAACCGAACCCTTAGAGGGCAGTTTTACAGAAAAGAACACGGAGAGTCTGGTTGACATGCCCCCTCAAACTGAACAGTTTTTAAAGAAAGAAGTTGTAACTGAGACTAGTCAGGGAGAGACAACTGATGACCTGCCAAAACCTGAAGTCCTGACAACACAGTCTTCTTATGTTGAGCCACTTGCACTAACTCAAAACATCTTAGGTACATTACATGAAGCAGCAGCATTTTCAAACAAACCCTCAGAGGGCAGTTTTACAGAAGAGACTATGGAGAGTCTGGTTGACATGCCCCCTCAAACTGAACAGTTTTTAAAAAAAGAAGTTGTAACTGAGACTGTTAGTCAGGGAGATACAATTGACGACCTGCCAACACATTTTTCTCCTTATTTTGAGCCACTTGAACTAACTCAAAACATCTTAGGTGCATTACATGATGCAGGAGAATTTGAAACCAAACCTTCAGAGGGCAGATTTACAGAGAAAGGAACCATTTACAATAGCATGGACAAAACAGATGAGGAGGATTGGCAGGAACTCTCCATGCTGACTCACGCAGATGCCACCAGCAATCTCTCCCTGAGCAGTGAGCCTGCCAGCAGGCTGGGAAGCCAGCCTCAAGCTGCCCACTCCGGTGATGTTGATGATGAAGAAAAAGAAGATGAATCCCACTCCTCAGAGGAAGAGTCGCCTAATGCCAGCCAATGCCCATCTCCTGGCGCCTTTGCCAAGCCACTCAAGACACATCCGACACTTGAAGAAGCCTCTGAAAATCTCTCTGGAGCCCCATTTGAAGCATTTGGTGATGATACACTTGGAGTCCCTGAGTGTTTCACAGAGCAAGGCTATCCCCATGAGGATGAGTGGGAGGTTTTGAACACTTCCTCCAAAAGCCAAGGCGCAGACAACCCAAAAGAATCTGAATCTGAATCCTTCAATCTTTTGGAAGAAAACAACTCCCCATTCACAGAGGCCTATGCCAAGCAAACGGCTGAGTGTGTCGACATATTTCAAGATGGCAAAGTAGACGAGCCATCTAAAAGCAACGGGAAAGACAACCTCCACAGTTTCTTCAGCACCAACATGGAGGAAGACTTCTGGGGCTCCACTCCACAGATGGCGGCCACCTTCAACCCAGAGGAGGCTAACCAGGAACAACATCACAGCGTCACCTTTCAAACCAGTCAGCACCTGAGGTTCGAGGAGGCCTGGGGATCTCCCAAAGACCATCGAGATGTCGACGGGAGTGCTGAGAAGTCCACCCTCTTGTCTTCAATGCCATTATTTGGGATGGAGGAAGGACATTCCCAGATAAAGACCATGCTTGGAAGAGGGGGAGAGCAAGTTGCAGCCACCCAGTCAGATGACTCAGTTGATGAAGGCGACTCGTGGTCTTCTGGGGAGGAGTAGAATGATGGGACACCAATAATTTAATTGAGACTAATTATGTTAATTATGATAATTAAAAGATACCACTAAGCAAAAACACATGAATGCTATTTTGTGTTTGATGTTCTGATATGAATTAAAAGGGGGATGTTAAAAACTTCAATAGTACCTGGAGGAAGACCAAAGCCACCAGGCAGTGTAATCTACAACCCCTGTTTGTCTCAGAGTTTAACACACTATGAACCTTTCTACGGCTCTGTTTGAAACGGAAGGCAGAGGCTCGCTGCCTCCCTCCCTAAATAGAAAGCTGTCTCACTAGACATGACTTTGGATTGAATGCATCTTTTATGAATAAGTGTAGCACTCTAGAATCTTTGGTTAACACTTCGGTATGACGTTAGCAAAAGCCTGAACGTTAAACTAAACTAGCTTGCAGAAGCTAGTAGGCTAACGGTAGAAAGTACTTTGACAGGCGGCACATATATCGGACCAGACGCTATTAATGGTTACAACAATGGTATAATCAGATTATATAAGTAAATCAAGTATTTCATAACATAAATACAAAACAAGGTTGTCATCCCTTTCTGCCCATAATAGAACTGAAACTTGAACATTGACATTGTAAGTTGATTTAGATGCAATGAACAATGAGGTGTTTTGTTGTAACCCAAGAGATTTTACTTGAGTACTTGACTGATGTAATGTCTTCACTGCACCATAGGAAACACAATGAGTCACCCCTGAACACAGTTTCTTCACAGAACTAAATTCCCAATTAGAGACATACCGGGTTAGTGCAAAAAAAGATATATTAAGCCACTCATCTGTGTATTTTTTGTCTTATTATTACTAATTACCAAACATACTGGCACATTTCATTGCTGCGCTGCAGTCATCAGCTTTAATGACTAATTATTTGTAATGAACTATCTGGATAATAAAGTTGGCACAGATGCTATGGAGTACTGTGATTAACTATGAAGTACATGGGATTGTGATAATAAAGCCAGAGTTGTGGAATTTCAAAAAGAAAAGACAAAATAAACAATATGAGGACTGACTGCTATATTAATACAGGCCTACACAGAATTCAGAAACAAATGGAGGAAAACTGTAAACTTGAGGCAATACATAATGATGCAAATAAAGTGAGCAGTCAAGTTTGAACAGAGGATGAATATGAGAAACAGAGAAATCAGTTCATGTTGGACAAACAGTAAAAACAAAATCCCAGTTCAAATGTAGTCCATGAGGCACCTACAGGAAGACTTTGATTTTGAAGTGCTGTTAGCTTAGCGCAGACAGTCTGAGGCAATGTGGGAGGCCTGTGTGAGAGCTGACACAGATCACAGTGAGCCCCCCCCACAGATGCTTACTTAACACAGAACTTACACCCTCTAGGAGAGAGCAGGCGATGAGAGAATAATAGAGATGGAGAGAGAGATGGAGAGTGATGAGGAGAGAAAAGGCTTGGGGAGAGCAGCAATTGCTCTTTAGAGATAAATATTTGAGTTTTCTGTTAGATTTGAGGGTGTTAAAGAGAGAGCGCATACGATAGGATGGAGTGGAAAAAACACAACCAGGAATAACGCATGATTTCAACTCCCTTCATTCCCCTCACTTCCCTTTCCTCCCTTTATCTCTCGGCTTGTGTGAATGTCATGAACAATGGCGGCCATTATAAAGCAGCTCCCAGATCTCTGCCCAAATTCCTCTTGCACACACTCAATGGCTGGTGGTGGTGTGTCATGCTCGCAGCAGCCAGTGCAACAACAGCAGGCCATTTCAGAGCTCATTCAAACGGGAGGGGGGGGGGGGGCTCTAATGGAATTAGCTTAGCCTCCTTCTTGTCCACAGACGCCGCTGTGCTTATTAAGTTTCTTTAACCCCCACCCCTAAATAAAAGTGTCCTTGTTGTCTGGATCGCCATGACTACCACTCAAAATTACGTGTCCCCGATGCGATAACATTGCAGTCAATTGCAGCAGAGGCACTGGTTTAAAATAGTCACAAAGGCTTTCTAGTCATGATTTACAGTGTGTTTCCACCTGCCCCCCCAACACTTCTCCCCGCTGCCACACACAACAAAGCCTGGTCTTGTGATGCCTTGCCCCCGGGAGCACCTGTTATCTCGGGGGAATAGAGTCACTTCCCCTGTTGGCCTGCCAATGACGAATAACCAGGCGCACTCCAGGCTGATGCAAGGGACCGCAACAGCCCTGGTCACTAGCTTATATGCGGCCAATCTGGCTGTGACTAGAAAGGGGGCCATTTCAAGACTCACAGGACCATGACAAGGCACAAAAGAGGCCTGAGGTCTGGGCCTGGGGGTGGGGATGACCATCACACCTCCCCCAAAAGCCATCTGCCTCCATTATCCCCTCGCTCACTGATTTACTCATGTCGGGACACTGAGTGATTGAATGTCCACAGAGCTAAAAATCTTTAGGCAGGCTGCGGACTCCACTGTCCATCCGTTGGTCACCATCCATCACTTTTATGCAATTTGTGCCATTCAACATGACTATTTTATTGCCGCTGTTACATCTTTGTTTATTTGATCTGACGTTAATATTGATTGGATGAAATTCCCTAGAGCTCGAGAAGACACCGGCTACTGAGTAGCCCTTGTGTGTGTTATTGAAACTGATCAAGGGTCAGTGTTAAAATGGAAACTACACTATTCAATCTCTCATGGAGCAGGAAACATGGAAAGTGTGTGCTGAGAAGTTCTCACTATACTTCTGCTGTTAGAAATTGTTTTAGCATTTGTTTTAACGATTATGATTTGATCTTGAGTTATTTAATCTGTCAGCAACACAGACAAATATTACACAACTTTTCTAATGTGTTAAATAATGAAGATAACAGCAACTTACAGAGCAATAGGAAAAGTGTATTTGTGTGTGTACTAGTCTCTGGGCAGAACAGAGATAGACAATGACTCAGATATCCTGTAACTCACAGCTGAGGTCAACACGACAGGATATCCCAAAGCAGTTGAGCTCCACTGCTGGCTGGAATGTTGACACGGTTGTCCAGCCAAGATATGGCACCATCACATTCTGTGTAGAAAAGCTGTGGATGGTAGCTATAAGACATAACAATCCAGCTGTTATTCTCTCATCACTTAGCGGTTAGCACTGCTACTGTCGGTTTTGAGTATGGATAGACTCCACAAGGTTTAAGTCAGTGAACTGAAGTGACTATGCAGAAAGGGAAAAGCCCAAGGCACTTGAGGTGAGGACACATTTAAGCCAACCGTCTGTGGGGGACAGAGCAGCTGACCCTCACAGCTGACACTGAGGTCAGACATCTGTTCAAGACAACGTCTCCCATAGCCACGTGCAAACAGCAGAAACACACATACATACACATACGCAAATCTCTCTCCTTCTATCCCTCTCTCTCTCTCTCACACACACACACACAAGATAGAAAGGGGGGGGGGTATAGTCAATAAATCATTATATTTCAATCATTAGTATTGACTCACTCAAGCGTCAGCTGGTAAAGGGCAACTCAGAACAAAAGTGATTGATTCACATTTTGCATACATTTTAAGTTGTGTAGGCCTAGATGGAAAAGATAATGGGTAAAATGGTACACACTATTGGTAATGCACGCTGTTGTGAGTCTTTAGGAAAGTTAGTGGTTCTGTGTTCAGCTTTTCTTATAGAGCATGCTTTAGGGGCAGTCGTGGCCTACTGGTTAGCGCTTCGGACTTGTAACCAGAGGGTTGCCGGTTTGAACCCCGACCAGTAGACACGGCTGAAGTGCCCTTGAGCAAAGCACCTAACCTCTCACTACTCCCCGAGCGCTGTTGTGGCAACTCACTGCGCCGGGATTAGTGTGTGCTTCATCTCACTGTGTGTTCACTCTGTGCTGAGTATGTTTCACTAATTCACGGATTGGGATAAATGCAGAGACCAAATTTTCCTTACAGGGACTTTTCAGGGAGCTGATATTTTACAAGGATTTGGTCATCTTCACAAGTTGCAAGCACACAGTAACATATGTGGCAAAACATATATAGATTATATATTTGTTAACCCATTGATTTGATACTCCTCAAATTCCTATGACTGAATTGGACTCTACACAAACAAGAAAGCTACAGTATAGCCACAAAGCCATAAATAAGCTCCATCTCTGCATGGCCTGTCTGTGGACTGCCATCTAGTGGTCTACACAATACAATGCATTTTAAGTCAGGACTGCAGAGGACCCAGGACCCCAGAGAAAATAAATAAATAACCTAAAACAAAATTAGCAGTCCTTTGGACTTGTAATACTTAACTTCGTCCTTTAGAATCAACAAGTTATTAAATTACTAAATACCAGAGTACCTTTATGGGGAGATAAATGTGTTAATCTTTTTAAAAAGAAATTGAGAAAAGTAAACAAATAAATCAACAACAAAACAGAGGCCATCTTTGTAGGTCAACTTGACTATTTAATATATAAAATACGGTAGAACATACGCAAAAGGGGAAGGGAATAAAGGACAAATGGATACTTTGGTACAATAACAAACACTCTTTTTGTAAAAGCAGTATAGAATTTGTAATAACATATCAGTGCATACTTTGTTTATGAAAATATACACAAATTGTATATCATTCTCCGAAAACAACAGATTTTTTTATACAACAAAACTCAAAAGCAGACTAGCCTAACACAATATATTAGCTATAATTTTCTTTTGAACTTTTTTCTTCAATTTCTATCCTAGGTTTGTGTGGTGTATATTCTTATTGATATTACATTTTCAGTTTATTTTGTATAACATGAATCATTCTTTGCTTGTTTAACGCCCATGCATCGACATCTTTGTGTCTGGTCTGAAATAAATTAAATGTGTCTTTGTACCAACTTACCTATGTGTTTTTATTTTACATTTGACTAGAAATTGCAGCATTGAACTGGTCATTATATTCAACTTCGGTTTGACCACTTCCCTCAATTACCAATAAGTACTAATATTACTACAATAGTTTTTTGTTTTCTTTAATAAATCGTGCAATATTAGTAACACCCCTTTGAAGAAAAAAGAAAAAACAAAACAAATTAAAACAAAAATATATTTATATAATATTTATATATAATAAAATAAAATAAAATTCAAATTCAAATAAAATAGGATGCCTAACCTACACAAAACCGCAGAAAATAAAAATTGCCTCTCTAAAATTAGCATTATTATTACCATCTGTGACGATAACAATAATGGTAATGATAATTATCATAACAACAATTATAGTAAAAACAGACAATAGAACTGTCACCAGCACAAATTAACACTAGAAAATGAGTGAGATTCTCTAAACATCATCATACATGGGGAATATGGGGAGTGGGGGGGCGCAAGTTAACTATTTACTTGACGATTGTCTTTCGTTTTGATTACAATGACTCCTACTGTAATTCTGAGATCCATGTCAGACCTATACATCATTACATATGCCAGAACAAGCAACCAGGTACATCAAGGCTTCGCTAAGCCTACAGATCCACAAATCTGTTTCACTTGTAGAAAACGGGACATCTTTTTTTCATGGCTTCATGGCTTGTGGCCTTTAAGCAGGAAACCATCCAGGAAACAACCCCCTCTCTTTTTTTGTTCAAAGCTCAGGATACAACAGTCTTTTAGTCAAAGGGTGCTCCAAACATACCAGAGTGATCGCTATGAGGACTCTCCCTATACCCCGTTGTCCGTGGCCGAGTCCTGCCCCCCACACTCACACACCTTCCAGATCACTTGTTTCTATGCACATGGGAATCAGACACACAAACACACACTGTTGGGGCCCTCTTGGATGAAAAGAGCAATGGCCACACTCCTGCAGGGCTCCCTAGTGTCTTCCTCTCACTGCCAGACTTTACCTGGGAACCACTGGTAGATGTGGCACAAGGTTATTCTTCATAACCTATAGCTGGCACCCTCTCTCTCTCTCTCTCTGTCTATATATGTATATAATTCTCGAAAGCCACCCTCTCCAATAAAAATGGTGGGAAATGGGGAGGATCTCTAAGACGCGGTGGCCCTCCCGTACAGCATGCGTCGAGATTTTAAGGCTTTGCTCCGAGCTGGCTCAGGTGGTCAAATGGGATTGGACACTGGAGGTCTTTGGAGGGATTACTGAGAAACGTCCTAGTGCTCTAACGAGAGAAAAAGGGGGCGAGATGTTTGGCGATGGTGGAGGTGGCGGAGGCGGTGTTGGCGAGCAGTGAGAGGGCCATGCCACGAGCATGGGAGATCACCAGGGGGTCCTGGCAGGTGCAGAAAAGAACAAGGCTCGGCATCTCGTTCAGCGTTCATGAATGGATGGATATGCATGGATGTTGAAGAAGCAAGAAAACAAGCCAACAAAACAAACATGCACAGAAAGACAAGTCCATTTCCAGCCAAAAGGATATTTGAACGAGAGAGAGAGCGAGAGAGAAAACATAAAACCATACACAACAGAGAAACTGGTTGCCAAAACGCGAGGCAGCTCCGTTACTAGGTCTCGACCCACGAGACCCCACTTCCAAAGCGATCCCCTGGGGTTCAATATGAAGCTGTCCGAAAATGACCTTTCTCTGCATCTCTCAGACCTGTAGACCCCTCTAGAGGTCTCTCAGGCACATGATTATGGCCATTAGCGATACAGTGGGACATTTGAACCTGTCTGGCAATTGAAGCCCAATGAACAACCCCAAGGTGTCTAAGCCATGGTCACCACCATCTTTAAATATCCTTCATCCATAAGTTCACTCAGAGAATATACAAATGCACCATAAAACAATTTGTGTACATCTTTTAAATAATCATTAGACATAATATATAGATTTTTTTCTGTTCAGAATTGCACACTTGCAACACGTGTCAAGTAAGTCTAATCTAGATAAGTACAAGGTTCAATTTTACAAAGGTGACTTGCTATGTTTTTTTGTTTCTTTTTTCCACTTTTTTTTTCCAAAACTGCAATCCTCTGCTAACAAGATGACAAGTGCAATACAGGCTTGAATGCGTGAAGATGGATTCTCCTTCCCTGAAGTCAACGGCATGGGTACAAAAAATGGACTAGGCTGAAGGATGTTTTTAGCAGTAGAAAGAAAAAAAAAACAATCTCAATCAGTTAATAAAAAAGCACTCAATCACCTAAAACAGGATGTGGACCTCTAAAGTCAGGTGCCTTAGCAGGGCTACTGCCCAGTTGGTATAAACCAATGAAGCATGGAGCTCATTATGGGGGTCTGTGTAGGTCTTTCTATGAAGAAACATACTGCAACACCTGCGAACTGCGAAACAAGGAGTGGCAAGTGTGTTTGAGAGTGTGTGGTTCTGGACTAAGGGGGCGAGCTAAGGGTCATGGAAAGAGGTCTCTCAGGTTGGGAGGGGGAGGAGGAGGAGGTAGGAGGGAAGTGTGAATGGCCCTACCATTTTTACGGTAGACACACCTGGCTTGGGGTGGTGTTGGTTGGGGTAGATTCTAAAGTGCGCTGCTCTATCAGAATAATAACAATATCAATAAATTGTAGAAAAAACACCCGAAACAGTCCAACACACAACACACAAGGAGAGAGAGAGAAAAAGATCCCCGGCTCTGTCCCTTTCTGCCCTCCAGCCCTCTTGCTTGCCACGTCACATTTTATGTACATATAAGCCATAGAGTCCTGTTCTGCTGTTGAAACGGTCACTCGGTAACAACTTACGAGTGCATACAGGCTATGCACGCTTCCTGTCCTTTTGCCACTTCTGCAGCGTCAATTTGTTTTTACCATCCCATGCAAAAGATACAAATTAGAGAAGGAAGGAAGGAAAGCAAGTGCAGTTGCCTTGGTGTCTACCAGATGCCAGTGAGAGGTGACACTGCTGCTCACCCCTGGAGAATCTCATCTACAGTATGCTGTGTGCGGACACTCAGAAGCAATACTGAAATCAAACGCTGTTATGTACATGGGCTCTTCTTTACGGGTTTCTTCCTCGGCCATCAGCGAGCCTTACGATGACTCAAGGTGCTTTTATACATCTATCTGGCTTCTTTAAAAAACACAAAGAATACTTATTTGATAAAAAAAAAAGACTCCTTTCTCTTGAATTAAAAAGACTGTCCATCAAATAGTATATCAACGTTTGTGTCAGGCTGCTACTAGCGTAAACCAGTGGGGAGTGAGGATAACATCGTCATTCAGGATCTTTTGCATCTTTCAGAACAATTAAAAAGCGCACCCTGCCTCTAGTGATGTGTGTATGAGTATGTACTGTATATGTATATGTGTGTGTGCTTGTATGCGTTTTTGTTTCAATGTCATTGTCCACACTTTCTGTTCAACCAGGGCTACATTTTCACTAAATGACACATTATCTCTATAAAATGGTGGAAACCGAAAATGCCATGTTTTCTTGGTAAGTACAAGCAAATAAAAATCACTCCCCCCAAACACACAAGGGAGCATACACACACACACCAAACAGGATAGGGTGCCGATCACAGAACAAAAGTCAATAAAGATCATTTTAAAAAACGCAAAACAACATTCAAAAGAGAAGGAGAAAAAGAGAGAGAGAAAACAAAAATGAGATCAAAATAAATATTTGGCTGAGGTTCATTTACCTAAAGACCAAGTGTCAATTCCATCCAGCTGAAAGCTGCAGCATTTTATAGTCAGACACTCAGGAAACACACATGCAAGTGCGTGGGTGCACACACACACACACACACACACACACACACACACACACACACACACACACACACACACACATACACACACGCCGCAGCCTCGGTGGCTAGCAACGCTCTGTCGGTTCTTCAGCTCGGGGTCTAGCTCCCACAGTTCATGGCGTGTGGCGTATCCGTGGTTACAGAATCTGTTCGGTTCTGTCGTGCGGGCTTCTTTCAGCCCATTCCCTGATAGAGGACTCCTCTACCTCACACAAGGTAGACTCTAGGTGATGATGGAACAGCCTTTTTTTACCGCAAGCTGCCAAACAAACTAACACACAAACAAAGTCCCATAACTTCAAAGCCAATTTTCTGGCTTGTTTTTTTTTTTTTTTTTTTTTTTAAAGGATCCTGAAATTTCACAGAAGAGTCTGTTCTGTGGATGTGGGCTCCTCAAGCACTACTCAATGTAGTCCTGAAAAACATGGCGTATGGGGAAACAGCAACAAAGTCAGTCACATCCTGCCAAGAAAAAAGGTCACGGAGAGCGAATGTCACCGATCCCTCTCCATACACTCTCAGTGAGCTGCAGCAGGCAAAACACAACACTAAAGAATCAGTTTTTGTTGTGTCCTTGCTTCCATTTGCTGTTTTTGTCTTTTTTTGTGTTTTATTTGTTTTGTTTTGCTTTGTTTCTCACAACAGAACAGAACAGAACAGAACAGAACAGTCAGATTCAAGAAAAAGATACCAATTCACTGCAAAGAAGTCATCAGGACTTGTGACGTACAAGCTGTACAGAAGCCAGTGCAGTCCCCTCGCTTTCCCATGCACCTCCCTACACTTGCCCCAGACCCATTCCAAACACAACAAATAGAAGCCAAGTTACAGAACAAAACGAAAATCACTAATTCTCCCCGAATCGCTTGTATGTCAATCAACAGCCTATACTGACATGTATATATATAATTATTTTTATAATATATATATCTCCCTGGTTTGGCGACTGTCCGCGACGGGCTCTGTATGTATATGAACTGTATACATTATGTGCATACATCAATGCATATGTGTATTTGTGTGAGCTAGAGACAGAGAGAGTGCGAGAGTGTGTGTCTGTCGCATGCACGGGCATGCATGGGTGTTTCAGTGTGACCACGAAGGGTAAACTTGAGTTGGGAGGGCGATGTCAGAGTGAGTGCTCGGTACGTCCCAAAGGTTGTTCAGCTGTGTGTATGAGTGAGTGTGTGTGTGTGTGTGTGTGTGTGTGTGTGTGTGAGGGGGGGGGGGGACTAGGGGGTTGACAAAGGGCAATGCCTTTTGCGGTGGTGTGAGTGATCAACTGACTGCATGGGTGTGTTCTAATGATGTTGCTATGTGTGAGCGTGTGAGTGTGTGTCTGCGCACGTGTGCGTGCCTGGGAAGGAGGGTGAATAAGAGTGTGTGTGTGTGTGTGTGTGTGTGTGTGTGTGTGAGTGAGAGAGAGCGTGTGAGCTGAGCAGGACAGGGCGAAAGAAGATTTATGTGACCCAGGTGTCCAGTCTCATGCGCTTGACGTTGGCCCCCTGCTCCGACTGATCAGCAGACCCCGCCGCTCCCGCCGCCTCGCCCGAGGGCCTCAGGAGCCCCATGGTGGTGGCGAAGTCCGGGGGCCTCGGCTGACCCCCGTCGTCGCGGTCGCTGCCCTCGTACGAGCTGCCGTTGCTGCTCAGGCTGTCGACGGGCGAGCGGCCGGTGGGCTCCAGGCGCAGCGCCCCGGGGTACTGACCCAGGCCGCCTACTGCGCCTCCACCCGCCCCGGCTGCCGCCAGCCCCTGACCGCCTGCGGAGGACAAGGACGAGGGCGTGCTGCGGTCCCGGTTGGGAGACACGGGCTCCGACTTGATGCTCACGTTGGGGTTAGTGTTGACGGTCAGCGTGGCGCCCTGAGGTATGGCACCCACATTCCTGCAGAGGGCGCAAGAGGCAGACACGGGCAGACGGGTCAGTGCATGTCTGGACAGGCACGCAACAACTTTAGCCAAATAAAGGAGAAAAAGGGAACAAGAGAAAGAGAAAGAGAGCCAGAGTGACACTATTAGAGAGGGAGAGAGAGAAAGAGAGAGAGAGAGAGAGCAAGAGAGAGAGAGAGAGAGAGAGAGCGAGAGAGAGAGAGAGAGACTAGGCTTACAATGAAGACAAAAAAGGCCATGGAAACAGGTTAACGGCATTTCAGACGACACACTGACAGTGATGGAGTAAACAACGAGTATTATGTGGCTGCAGGGCTGTGCAGCCTCAGTCCCACACAACTGACAGGCTTATTACACTTTGGCAGTCCGTCTCAGGACTCAGGGGAAACAAGGAAAAGACAAACCAACGACCAGCACAAACAAAACAAGCTGACGACAAGTCAACAGCAGCGCGAGAGTTTCACCACAAGACTGAGAGACGCGATGCTCTCCCGCCAAAAGACACACGGAGCGAGAGAACACACACACACACACACACACAGGTGCGCGCGCGCACACACGCACGCACGCACGCACGCACACAAAACACACACACACACACACACTCACACACACAAAAAACACATAACTTGAATGTGAGGCCACACAAAAGCACGCCGTCCAGAAGCCATGCAGTCTGGTCCCCGTCTCCTCACACACAGCATGCTCTATGTGTAACCTGTCTTCCTCTTCACAACAAAACAAAAACAAGTAGCCTTCCTTTCTTATCTGATTTCAGTGTTTTTCCGTGAGCCACATGCATGTAGCAGTCTGCTGTCCCAAATACAGTGCCATGCTCTCCATCTCTCCCTCCCTTCCTCTCTTTTTCTTTCCTCGCTGGTAAACTGGACACCTCTGTGTGCTAGTTATTGCAGGAGACGGGCCTGCCTTACAGAGCTGTCCAGGTAGATGGATTGGGGTGGCACTGAGGGGAGCCTCGTGCTATTCTGAGGAGGGAGAGAATCTTTTCCCACCCCCCTTTTTGGCCAATTCAGCAAATCCTGTGACAGAGATAAAGACCAGCTTTCACAGTGGAGCCGAATGTGCTAAGGACCAGCCAGAAGCAAAGAGAGAGAGAGAGAGAAAGAGAGAGAGAGAGAGGCATGGAGAAAAAAAGAGATACAGATGTGGGAATACAGTACCAGCTGAACCCATCATCTCTGCCCAGCAGTAAGCTTGCCTGTGAAGTCACACTGCAGAGGGGGGAGAAATAAGCTTGTTGGAACACAAGGCCACCACATGCTAAAGGCTATTTAAGACCAAAGGGCTACGCTTACACTGGGCTAACACAGTTGCGCTAAAAGCTAGCTTCACTGACCACACTTAACATTTAGCATTAAGCTAACCTGGCCGCTGGGCTTACATGAGTAAAGACTGCTAGTCAAATGACAAAACAAACATGATGACTAACACACATTAAGGATTGGGCTTATGGTACAGCCTAACTTGACTGCTGTAAGCATTTAGCACATCATAGCATTTAGCACGGAACATTCACAGTTCTGTTCTAAACAAGAAAACAGAAGCCTAACACATTAACCTATTGAATAAAAATATTTTTAAACCACCCTAATCATATCTAACTTCACACTACAGGCCTACTAGTTTTTGATTTTTCCAAACACAGAACATACCAAACAACACAACAAAACATGTCAATATGAAACCTTTAGCAATGGTCCAACCTGACAAACCTTAAATACTAGGATTTGAGCATACTAAAAAGTCTACTGTGCTTTGCTCACAAATTATAAATAAAGTGTAAAATAAGACAGAAACACAGGCCACAAATAGATTATTTCAATTATTAAGAGGATACTCATCTAATAATGGTGATTGTTTACATTTGTAATATACCTACATAACTTAAACCAAAAAAGATACAAAAAGAATTCACAGGTGTATCTTACAAATAGACCGACATTTGTACAGAAAGCATGATATGAACACCTATCGACTGGATAAAGAAGAAAAATAAAAAATAAATCTTTACATGGGCAGACACTGTGCACCAACATCCACACACAGCTTTACTCGGGCCTCAATATACATTATATGTATTTTTTTCCTTTTTCCTCTTTTATAGTGACGCAAGAGAACAATTAACACTATATTTTTTTTTTTAATGATTTTTTGGGTTCATATCCCTGTCAGCACCACAGATGTGCAGACTCTCTCTGTTGACCACCAGGAGTCATGGAAGAACAGCTAGAGTGCTGGAATTAACATATAAATTGGCCACTAGCAGAGTCACCACACACAAATGACTCATAAACTACACAGAATGTCGGCATAAAAAAAAAATCCCAAATCTTCCCGCAGGGACGACTGCAGCTCTGGCTGGATCTGTTTGCTCTGCCAGTGAAATTGAATCTGACGGACATCAAATTGAATATGGCACATCAAAGGCGCACAGGAATTCTGCTAGTGTTCCCGCGACACAATTGCAATCCTCCGTATTAAACAATCATCCATTAGCTAATCGGAAGGGGTACTTATTTAAGCCGAGGCTACAAATGACTCCCTTGGTGGTTATCTAGAGCGTGATTATCATAGGGGTATGTGGCATACACGGATGCGGGCTCCCCTTGGGCTCCGCCATGATAACACTGTATTTCATTAAGACATGGGGGCTGGACAAAAGATTCGTCTGCAATAGTCCACTGTTGATGCTGCAGACACAGACTTGTGTCCCCTGTTCAATGTGTGTGTGTGTGTGTGTGTGTGTGTTGTGTGATGCAATGTAAATGCATCATTTACATAAGGAGTTATAGAGAAATGTCTTTCTCTGAGTAATTTGCCCTAAATGCAAACACGATATAATCCCTCCATTTTAAACAGCAATTGAAGAAGATACAAGCGTGATAACCCAGACCGGACCGAATCAGATGACGGGATGCAATCCTTAAGAAATAAGACCCACAACCTATTTCAGGCAAGTGTGACCTCAACAAAACCTCCCTGTGTATCAGCATGTGCCAGGGGTGTTAAAGCTCATTTTCACTCCTTCTATACAGGTAGTCTAGAAGCGTCACTTCCCCAGCATGCACTTCCCCAACTCGCCACCTCCACATGGTAACCCCTCATGCCAGACGCCCCCTTTTATTGCTTCACTGCCAAGGACGGCAACAACAACAACAACAACAAAAGAATAACAAAAAAACAAAAAAAAACGAATGACTGATATCGGCCCTAGACCCAGATAACTGCTGTTGGCTCGGACGTTTAGCTCATCCACACAGCAGTCCATTTTGAGTGAAAGCTGAAGCAGCGCAGGGTGGGCCAGTAATGGGTGGCCGCCGTGGCAACTAATGACTCAGTCGTGGCCATGAAGGCTCTTCAAACGCACGGCGGGAGGCAGACATCATTACGCTGCCCTGCTTTCACATCTCCGCCTGTCTGCTGCTACTACTGCTGCTGCTGCTGCCTCTGATGCTGCTGTGGCTGACACTGACGACGCTGCTGCTGCAGCTGCAGAGGGCATTCATATACCCAGCACTTCATTACCATTTCATTTATGCATGTTCTATTTATGCCAGTCATTCATTCGTTTAAGCAAATTAGTCTCTGAATATTATCATAAATACATACTATTATTATGGCGTTACCATTTGCATATACTTGCAGTGCTGTTCTAATTGAATTATTAGCCAGGGGCTTGCCTGAAGAATCCCGACTGAACTTGTGTGCCTATCACCAGGGAATTATACGGGTGCGCAATCAGTACTGACATAAAAAATGTTTAACACCCACAACAATAAACAAACATACATGACAGTGTGTGTGGAACTGAAAGAAATCACACTATACTGAAGCATGGGGTACGGACAGGACGGTGATGGCTGCCTGGGAAGCGGTTCTGTCAGAGTGACCATAGAAAGGACCACAAGCTCCTTCACTGGACCAGCTAAGCTGAGGCCGTTTTATTGCGTTTGCTTTGTTTGTGCTGGACTTTCTATCCAGGTATGAGCTACCCGCTCCAAATGCCAGACAGTTGCGCGCACGCACACACACACGAAGCGCGCAGGAAGACAGACAAGAAGCGTGATGCCACGGAGTGTGATGCCAATTCACCTGAGGTTAGCTGCAAAGCTGGAGATGCAGTTAGCCATCTCCCCATTCTGTTTGTCTGCGCCCCACATGCTGTGAACAGAGCAGAACAGGGGCCATTATACCAGCTCCCACGAGCACCGCTGCAATCACTAAAAACCTGTGGTTACTATTAACACACACACACACACACACACACACACACACACACACACCTAACACTAACATATTGGCAGGAGTACACACACACACAGACACACACACACACACACACACACACACACTTTCTATGTCTCTCACACACTCTCACTCTCTATCTCTCTCTCACACACACACACACCTAACAATAACATATTGGCAGGAGCACACAACCACACACACACACATCAGTAGGCGCACACACCCACCCACCCACACACATGCACAACACAGCACACCCAGGCCCACGCTCCTGACAAGAGTCTGCATTACAGCCCTGAGAACAAGTCATTAAAGGCCGTCACTACACCTTCACCTCATGGGAAATCAGTCCCTACCCCTCCCCCGGCCCACTCCCAGAGAGAGGGAGGGAGAGAGAGAGAGAGAGATATAGATATAGAGATAGAGAGAGAGGGTGGGGGGAGAGAAAAAGAGGGTGGAAGCGAGATAAAGAGAGAGAGAGCACCAGTGTGTGAGTGTGTATGTGAGTATGTGAGTGTGAGTGAGGGGGTGAGAGGAGAGTGAGAGTGAGAGAGAGAGAGAGATGAAAAGAGCGATGGAGAGATTTAGGTCAACCTCTCAGGGAGGAAAATGAAGCCATAGACTATGGCTGGGTCTATGAATGTGTTCTGTATACAATAGACTTGGTGAATGTAGCTTGGTGAATGTAAACACCATGCAGATGTAAATTGACATGGCTATAACTGATGACTGTTCAATGTGTGCATTTACAGTCTCAACTACACTGTGATAATCTACTTCATGTAATTTGCATGGTCTTCTATGGGATGCATAATGCAACTCAGCTTTCTGTTATCTGCAGGGAGAGGTTGAGTTTGCACTCAGCTGTCCAACAAAGTGGGACACTCTGAGCCAGTCAAGGACTGGGATAAAATCCACAATTTATCTGCAGACTGTCTCAATACACAGGCATGAAGTAGGTTTACTCAGTCTGTGGTTAAGTGCATTTTATTGTGTGGGAAGTGTTTTGAAGCACTTCACGGTGAATCAGTCACACTCAGACAGTCACGAGATTTTGGAGACGCAGCCTGCTTACTTTACATCTGGACTTGCAGAGACAGTTCTATATTGTGGAGTTAACAAACCAGGTTAGGGAGCACTAGAGTTAGCAAAGAAGACGAGGCCTTTATGTTATATAGTGGTGGTGTGTTTGGGGAATAAATGAACTGAAACACCATGCAAAGAACAAGAAGACTGCGGCGAACCGAATCAGACTACTTACACCAGGTTACTGAGAGAGGCCAAGCTTAGCTGCTGGGGCTGTTGTTGCTGCTGTTGTTGGGATTGTTGTTGCTGCTGCTGCTGCTGCTGCTGT
The DNA here is from genome assembly GCF_046254945.1 of Alosa pseudoharengus. Lineage (NCBI taxonomy): Eukaryota > Metazoa > Chordata > Actinopteri > Clupeiformes > Clupeidae > Alosa > Alosa pseudoharengus. The sequence goes on from NW_027468587.1 coordinate 32,060,621, forward strand.
TGCTGGGATACCGATGGCTGCTGCTGCCAAGTGGTCATGTTGCCTGGCAACAGCCCGCCTGGCGACGTGAAAGCCTGGAGTGCGGTGAGATCGGCGCTTGTCAGCTGATACTCTGGGATGAGGGAGAGACAGAGAGAGAGGAAGGGAGGTGATGGGCTTAAGGCAGGCTGCTCGCTGCATCCTAAGGTAAACAAATAAGCCATGTGTTCCTTCTGTGATGTAAATGAGACACTCATTTCAGGCTTGGCTTCGGGCAGAACGAGTGTGTGTGTGTGCGTGTGTGTGTGTGTGCATATATGTTTGTGTCTTGTTTGGACGGCTAAACTTTACCACACTTAGTCATTGTTGAAGTCCTGTGTTTATCATACCAGTCATTTTTGGTGCATATTTCATTGTCTCCTCTCTTTCTTTTCAATCAGCAATATTTGATAAGATGTGATATCAGTGCTACTGAGAGTGCTCTGGCCTTATGAAGCTGAAGCGGTCCATCTTACCTGTGTTGTAGGCTGTTGGCATGGCTGAGAAAGGAGTCAGGAGGCTTGGCGTTGCCACGGAAACCACTGGTGTGGTGAGTGGCTGAGTCACTTGAGAGGCACCTAACCGCTGGGCATTCTGGGTAAAAGAGGGGAAAGAAGAAAGTCAGCCGTGTGGCATGGGGTGGGGTGGGGTGGGGTGGGGGAGGGGGGGTGTGAGTGATGGAGAGGGGAGAACTCTCCAAAAGTGAGGGGGGAAATGGATGTGATTCACATACTTAATTAACTTTTATATGCCATCACTAAACATGCACACTGCACACACATACAGGGCACATCAGAGTTTATTTCAACGTGTATGTTTAGACAGAATAGAATAACACATAGTTCAAAAGCAGTCTTGTAAATATGATACACACATAGACTGGAAACAATTATGGTAAAAACATGATCAACGTAAACAAACAGGTGACGCAAACATAAGAGATGAAGATGTTGTGGGCCAGAGAATCCCAGCCAAAACAACACAAAAAAACAATATCAGTGATGCAGCCAAAAAAGACAAAAAGACTCACACATGATTGAAACTTTGCTGCATCCATTCAAAATGCATGCATGAAAAATGCTAGAAGAGATGCAGTGTGCCTCCAAAGAGCATGGCTGACTAAGCACACATACATCCAGGTGTGTTTGGAGAGTAATTCCACAACAAGTTAACATGGCTCTTTCCAGTCTGTCACGCATCAATACTCCTGTAACGACTGTGGTAAGCAATCTAGTGGAGGTGAAGTGAGGTGTGTGTGTGTGTGTGTATTTGGGCCAGGGAGTGGGTCCGCAGTTCCCTCTAAGCGGAGATGTTTGGGTGTGCCGGACTAAGCCAAGCTGTGCCAAGCTGTGCCCAGCTGGATATGTCACTAGACGCCAATCATTAGCGGGACAGGAGAAGGCTGCCCGCCTCGGTCCCCCGCCCCCCTCCCCCCAGGGTGCTCCCCCTTCACGTTCCCTTCTGCTTGGCTGGACGCTGCCTTTTGATCCAGCGCATCTCCGCTTGCGTGCAATCATGCCGTGCAGCCACGCGAAGACGCGCTCGCTCTGCTCCTCTCCGCTCCTCTCCGCTCGATGCCTCCGATGCCAGATGAGCATTAGTTCCGTCTCCAGATCGACGGATAAACAAACACGGAGCCGCTGCCGTGCCGAAATGTGCTAGGCTCACTAGTGCTGCCTAATTGCCAAACGACTTGTGTTGTTTTTATGGTTTTTTGATAGCCAATTTTGTGGTTATTTTGTAAGTGTGCGTGTGTGTGTGTGTGTGCGCGCGCGCACGTGTTGGTCTGTGTGTGTGTGTGTTTGTAAGCATCTCTGCCGAGTTCTTTTGATAGTCAATTTTGTGGTTATTTTGTAAGTGTGTGTGCACGTGCTGGCCTCTGTGTGTGTTTGTAAGCATCTCTGCCGAGTAATTTGATGGTTATTGGTCTGTGTTAACCAAGTGAGTGTTTGTGACACCTCTGACTAGATGACGTCTTTCCATTTTTGACTCATCAGGCGGTGGGCGGCAGAGAGAGAGAGAGAGAGAGAGAGAGAGAGAAGAAATTTTCTTTTTTCATTTAAATAGGACTGAATGTTCAAATCATGATCTGAAAAAAGCCAATTTTCTGGCTTTGTGGTAAATGCGTTTGATAGCACTTGTCACCACATTTATATCCTGCGTGACGGCAAAAGTGGAATGCCATTTAGAGATAAGTTCATGGCCGGTTGTTGTTACAAACCAATAAAAACGTGGATGTTTTTGCATGGGCATGATACAAACACCATAAAACAATACACCAAATAAATAAATAAATAAAAAACATCACATCATCACAGCACAACAGTCAAGTTAGGGGAGATTCAATTCACCTCACTCACCAACTCGAGCTCTTCGTCTGTCTGTGGGAGGGGGAACAGCACACAGAGAGGGAGATTACTGCCCAGTTCCACTATACCCTCTGGCCACGACCCTCACAAGACCACCGCCATTTGTTAGAGAGGACACGTGGCTAATTTTTCTAGGACTGACAGCGTCACTTACTGACAGCGTGTCCATTGTAATATGATATAATACTGCTTGATTCTAAACCATCTTGCATTGAGTTTTGTTGCATTATCTTTCCTTGTATGGCAAGCACCTGGTCTAAAAGGCACTAAATGCTAAAACGGTTAACCACAGGGATATTGCCTGTCCAGATGAATAAAAAGATGTAAAGATTTAAGATTTAAAAATGTAAGTTGTCTAAAAATGTCTAATTTGATCCAGTGATTTTATTTGATATTTAGATTTGTAGACCTATTATTAAAAGTTGTTATTCAGAGATTTTTTCCCTTCCATTAATCATGTTTTAAAACTCAATTTCTGAAAGGCAATTAACTGGTAATTTGATATGATTTGTTGAAGATCCTTTGCCTACACTTCAACACTTTCATTCTAAAGTTTGATGTTTGCAGTCACGCTGTACATAAATGGACTAAGTGTTCATGTTTTTGTTCTTGAGTTCATTCTTCCAGCAAAATTCCAGCATGTAAAGAAAAAAGAAAAGCCTCAATGTATGGAATATATCATATCTGAGCTCAGGTGACCAGCTAATATTCTCGACTGGATAGCCGCCACATTTATTGAGTCCATAAGGACCCAGGCCAAGGTAACAAAAACACTGTTTGACGTGTAAAGAGCAATTCTTTACTTTATGTGGTCTTGTTGCACTCAACATCACCAGATCACCTTCTGACTTGGATATGTAACGAAGCATAGGTATTAGTTATAACCTGCAATGATTAAATATATACACTTCGACACACATCGTTTTTTTGTTTTTGTTTTGTTGCACAATGTCTTGGGCTAGCTTGGCCCAACTGGGCTGCCATAGAGTCTGCTCACCAGCTGCAGCAGGCTCTTTCCACTCTGTGAAGTGATGACCCGGAGGTCCGGCTTGCGGCTGTTCACCATCTGAGGGCTGGGCGGAGGCGGAGACTTGGCCGGAACTACTTTCCCCATGCTGTTGCCATTGGACACGGAGAGGAGTCCTGGGGAGGCTCTGGCACTGACGTACCCGTTTGCTGATGACAAACACACACGCCAAAACATGTCAACATACAACAGACCACACGTATACATATGCAAACGGACTAGTTTACTTTTTGTGTATGTGTATGGGTGTGCGTATATATGTTTGTATGTGAACATTGCTCTCCTAAAGAAAACTGCAAGCTTGAAAAAAAGAAAAAAGGAAATGAGGCTGCCAAAACAGCAGAAAAGCAAGCTGCTCATAACGCACAGCATGTTCCTCCACACCGTACTCTTCCCCCTCTCTCTCTCAAAAAACAAAACAAAACAAAACAATGGCCTCCTGTGTGTCGGAAAACATAATCCTTCATTTTGCACTTTTGTAAACCTATTATGACATAATTGGCGTAAAGAGGTGTATTTAGGCGTAACTGCTGTTTGAGCCAGGGTGCCACTGTTTAGTTTCCGGTGCCTTTGAACAGTGGCACCACAGGAGAATCAGGTAAAATAAAAAAATAAAAAAATAAATAAATAAATAAATACATAAAATAAAGAAATAAAAAACACAAGCCAGAGTGCCACGTCAGGGATGCGCTATGGCCCTGAGGCTGCGGCCGGGACTTTCCCAGGACACAAGCCTCTGTCCATCTCCCAGGGATAAGGGAGAGCATTCACAGAGTGGTGCTGTGGAGAAACATGTGACAACCCCCCCCACCCCATGTCCACCAACACAAGTCCCACCAGCAGCAAACCCCCCCCCCCACAAACACACTACAGCTTTTGAGCCCAATCTGCTATCTGTTAAATCGGAATCCGTGGGGGTCTGGGGGGTGGGGTGGGCTTGGTGACGGGAAAGACTGAACGTCTGTTTCTCATATCGGCTGTTGAATCTCACACAGATAAAATAACGGTGACAAAAAACGGGCTCAAGTCGAAAGCCAAAGGGGGGTGATTGGTGGGGGGGGGGGGGGGGGGTTAGTTAGGAGTCAGGTGGGGTGGGGGGGGGGTGTTGTGTCTGAAAATCCATGTGTCACTGGATTTAGATGGAAACATGTTGCATGCAGTGGAGCAACACAAACTGGACTGAGGTGATGAGGGGGGTGGGGGCTGTTGTTGCCTCTACTTTTGGAAACATGAAGCCAGAACTTCTCAGTGTTAAGAGCTGAAGGTGGAGGGGGAGGGGGATGGCCACATGTGTGAGTCTGCTGTTGGCAACAGGCCTCCGCATCTCTGACCCCCAAGAGTCTCTCTCTCTCTCTTTCCCCCTCTCTCTCTCTCCCCACTTTCCTCCCACATCTCTCTCTCCTACTCCTCCTCCTCTCTCTCTCTCTCTCTCTGGGCAGGCTGGAGGCTCCTCTTACCCTGGCCTGAGCGTGGGAATGTCAGGAATGTGGCGTGACGTCAATGGTGACATTCCCGCTGCCTGAGCCCTTTGCACAACAGCTGAGAATCGAGGGACACAAGGAGGGGGGGGGGGGGGAGGAGGAGGAGGAGGAAGACCAGATAGAGAGAGGGAGGGCTGGGAGGCATCAGGCTCTCAGCGGACACTTTAAAAGAAAGCTTCCTTCTATTCCTTAGTTTACAAACATGAAGTGAGAGGGGCAGGGGTGACAGAAAGAGAGAGAGAGAGCAAAAGAGAGAGAGAGAGAGAGAGCAAGAGAGAGATAAAGAAAGAAGGAGACAAGAGAACGTGGAAAGCTAATGCGTGTGAAGTCCCTCAGACTAAGGTCATCCTTGTCATCCAGTTACACGGCCACTTATCTGACACTCGACAGCTAATTCAACCTTTTCTGAACCTGAATTTCTGCATTCGTTTGCCGACAGATCATCTGTTTTTGTGCGACAATTTGATGTTAGCTTTGAAGTGAGGCGAGGACCAGGCGACAAAGCTGTTTTTTCAGGCACAGCAGACAACTATGATGAGGAGCGACAGCTGAGGAAGGTGGAGAGGAGGGGTGGCTTGAAGTGTGTGTGTGTGTATTTGTGCAAGTGTGAGTGTGTGTGTGTGTATGCGTGTGTATGCGTGCGTGCGTGTGTATGCGTGCGTGTGTGCGTGCGCGTGTGTGTGTGTGTGTGTGTGTGTGTGTGTGTGTGTGTGTGTGTCGTGCGGGGTGGTAGGTGTTAGTCCACACTACTCATGTCATTCATGTCTGTCATTACGCTCACCCCCTCCCCCAATTACCCAGAACCCCCCTGTGCTGTTTACAGGCCATCCTGTGACCCTCAGCTGTCATGTGCGAGAAAAAAAACAGGTGCGGCTGCGTCCAATGGGGAGAGTACACAGTGGGTGGAAATGGTAGTGGTGTGTGTTTGTGCGTGTGTGTTTGTGCGTGTGTGTGTGTGTGTGTTTGTGCGTGTGTGTGTTTGTGCGTGTGTGCGTGTGTGCGCGTGTGTGTGTGTGCGTGCGTGCGTGCATGTGTGTGTGTGCGTGCGTGTGTGTGTATGGTGGGGCTGGGGGTGTTGGTATCCATAAGGGATCTGAAGGATTGGTCTAAACTAGCCGCCTGCTTTGCGTGCCCAGCGGAACTAAAGCTCGTGGCTTGCACAGTCATGTTGAGCAATCTCACAGCTACAATTAACGTGCTCAAGAGCACGGGACCGTCCACCACCCTATAAAAGCGACGTAAAGTTGGGGACGGCACTCACCCACTGGACTTGGACACGCTCCATTGGAGTTGTTGAGGTCACCACCGAGAAGCGCACCTGTGGAACAGAGGAGGGACATCCTCTCAGAGACAACTCACCAACAAGCCAGGCTGTGCCATGCATAATAATAATAATAATAATAATAATAATAATAATAATAATAATAATAATAATAATGAATAAAGGCAAGCACTCACTCAACATCTTCACACAACAAACACAACATCCAGTCATAGGCAGTCATAGTTCATAGCTGATAGGACTCATTTTGATTAATTCATTTGGCTGACACTTTTAAGGGATTATTACAATTATTACAATTATTACAAGGGCTATTCTCCAGCAACTTCGGGTCAAGTCAAGACACCAACGGTCACTAGGGCCCAGCCCATAACCCATGCACTGACGGCGACACTCACCTGCGCTGGCCGGCCGCTGCGGTAACCCAGGGGACACGGTGTTCCTCTGGAGGGCAGGTTGCTGCGGCGACAGGAGGCGCGGGTCTGTGAGGGTGGATGTGACGAAGGAGGTGGTGACGAGGGCACTGCCGGGGTTGCTGAACTGCAGCTGGCTCTGGTTGGACACAGGCACGGTGACGGGCATGGAGAAGGTGGGCGCCGGGACTGTGGACTGAGGTAGGAGGGGGGGGGGGGAGAGAGAGAGAGAGAGAGAGGGAGAGAGAGAGAGAGAGATAGAGATGATGTTAAGGGATGGTGAATACACAGACATATGCAAACTGCAGACACACTGACGCACTCCCTTACACACACAGATATATAGATCCATATTCACACACACACACACACACACACACACACACACACACACACACACACTCAATCATGCACACGCACACACACACACACACACACACACACACACACACACACACACACACACACACACACACACACACACACACACACACACACACACCCATCCATGCACACATCTTCACCCACAGACAGTCTGCACATACTTCCACACACACACACACACACACAAGACATACAAGACAAGCTCTTCAATCCACACACTGGGGATTTTCATGGCATGCTCGTGTGACTTAAGAACAAAACCAACTCAAGCAGTAAGCAGCTGAGAAGTGTGCTGGGAAACACAGGTCACGTGCAGAGCTACTCTCTTCCCACCAGCAGTCACGTCAGGCCACACCTTACCCAGTGTCTCCCTACCCTAGCCAGCAGATTTGCTCACCAGCGATTATCCTTCAAGCTAATGCTACCACCATCCTACAAAACCCATATCTGAACCTAGTATTGACTGTGGGCTGCTCTATTTTAGCAAACAAAACGCTCAACTACCAAGTGGAGGTATATCACAAGTGGTTTTGACAGCACTGGTGGGGGAAATGAAAGGGATTCTGGCTCAGTCTGGTACAGTCTGGGGAAATTCAGACATGCTAGGGGTAAAACTGAAAGAATAAAAAAGAATGTGACACTCAAGTTTACTCTAGGTCAGTGTTGGGGGACTATGCTCGCGTGTGCTTCCACCAGGGGGCTTGAGGTTCTAGCAGGGTGTTCTGGCCATGTGAGCTCATCAGTGTGGGGTTTGGTGGGTTTGTGTAGCTTCAGAATGGGTTCTCCGTCTTTTCACTGTGCAAGTACTCTGACAACTTCCTAGTTCCGTGCAAGAGTGTTCTAATGAGTTAATGATTCCACCTGGGCCGTGATGGTGTTCTGTAGGGATATGAAGGTGGTGATTGTGGTGGGGGGGGGGGGGGGGGGGTTGGGCTCTGGTGGACTCAAACTGTCCGGTGGCTGTGTGCACGCCGCAACCCATTTTCGCTGCGCCGCTCCCCAGCGCTCGACTCTGGCGACGGAGGCAGGGCCACTAAATTTAGAATGTGGGCCATGAGAGGCCTCCTGTGTCCTGTGCGAGGGGACCCAGTTTGGAGGAGTTGGGTCTGTCTGTTCACTTGCCTTCCACCCTGTCCTTCTCTCTGCTCTCACTCTTTCCTGGAAGCGGATAGGGGCGGCGTGTAGAGGAGGAGGAGGAGGAGGAGGAGGAGGCAGCACAACAGCAAGTGCTTGACCTTTGTGTCTCGCAGGTCCACCTGAAGAATTCAGAGACTGCCATTGGAAACAGATGGCAAACTTCTGCTGCCCTGCCTTTCTGTGGTGTGACTGAGCAGCCTCTCAACTCCACAGCTTAACTTTAAACAGAACAGGTCCAGCCCCTCAGTACTCTCAGAGGTCAAAAGCTACATAGCACACAGGGTCACTAATTTCCCTTTTCATGACAAAACCCTTCATCAATATCCTCATCATCATCACCACCATCAACGTGCCAAATGTGGCATGCTGGTGGCCAGACTGTGGGAGATAGCTCTGGGGTTACAGCACAGCACACAGGCCAGGCGGGGAGAGGGGAGGAGAGGGGGTGTGTGGGATGGAGGGATGAAGGGGGTGGGTGATGGAGGTGGAGCGAGGTTAGCTGGGGGCAAACGGAGGAGGAGAGGAAACACGGAGCATACAGCACTGGACCAACAGCACCTTCTGCCACAGAGAGTTGAAGGGCAGGGGGGTAAGGGGCAGGGGCAGGGGAGAGAAGGGGGTCTTGCAGGGGTTGGGGCACAGCCTCAGGGGGAAGGTAAGGGAGGGGGTGCCAACACAGGCGACAAGATAAAGCATCCCCACTGTTTTTGCTTTTTCTGGATGATAAACACTGGCCAAGACAGATATGCTTTTTATTCTCGGCCCGGACAGGCAGGGGTCAGACATTCAGGTGTGTGTGTGGGGGACAGGTCATGTCATGTGGAGTTGAAGCAGACAGCTATTCCCCAGACCATACAACAAGTCTAAGGGCTGCAGCTGTGTGAGAGTCCTATTATACTCCAGCATGGCTGTGTGTATCAAATTCTGATGTACTGCATGTCTGTCCGTATTACATGCAAAATGTGGTCTGAAGCAAGAAGTAAACCTGACAAACCAAACAAAGCAGTGTGTAATGACTGGAGGTCCTATGCTAATATATCAATATATCATAAGTATTCATATAATTAATGTATTTATACTTTAGTGTCTATAGTGTCCAAGAGTTTGACAGTGGGAGTTTGAGGTCTCGAAGAGCCTGTCCTTTTGCTTCCACAGGGCCTGACATTTGGAGTGTTTCCTGGATGTAATGATATCAGAGTGAGTTACGCCAGTGCCCTAGTTTACCACGTTCCCCAGTGTCCCGTGAGCCTTTGAAATGTTCCCTCTGCACTTCAGAGAAGCCCTGCTCATTCGACAGCTCCACCTCTCACACACACACACACACACACACACACACACGCTTGAGCTGGGTCAAACTGCGCTGACATTTATGGCCCTGGTTTCTGCAGCGACCTGCTTAGGTCGCCACCACCGGTGAAGCACTTACTCCATGGACGCATCAGTCCTCTCATTAAGTCGGTTTAGCGTCATAGGCCCCGTCCCCATGAGTTGGCCCCAGTTACAGGAAGAGACTGACTTCAACTGCACCTCTGGACTATTCAGTGTGTTACAAACACCAGAGGGAAACATAGAAAAACACTGCCAATCCCACAATCTGGCACACAACAACAGTGTAATCACAGCTAGCATGAAACGCTAAAAGATTGCCTTTCATCATCAAAAAAAGACTCCAACCCACACTGTAGCCCTAATCTGGGGAGTTTGTGTCCCAAACTGAGCCCTGTGCTGCTCCTACCCACTGCTACAGAGAGAGAAGGCTGACTTGGGTTGTGTTATGGCCGGGGCCATACAGAGCTGGGGTCAGCGCAGTCCAGGGATCACACGCCTGCGGGACAGATTGGTGCTGTATGCTTCGGTTTCCCCCACTCATCGTCGCCAGGGAGGGGTCAGGTCAGGGTGTGTGTGCCGGGCAGAGAGAGAGGCCGAGAGGGAGAGGACCAGGAGATAGACCGCGTTGGAGGCGGAGCGGGTCTCCCTTCTTTTTTTTTTTTCACTAAGCTGGTTTGAATGAGTCAAAGGCCTGCTATCGACAACTGTCCGAAGTTGTGGCCATTTTGGGACTATCCTGAAAATTCCCGCTGGAAATGACTGTTCAGTTTAAATATTTGTGCGGTTTCTTTATTTTCATTTTCTGCACTGTTTATGAACTTTCTCCTATAAACTCTGAGATGATTGATTCAAAAGATACTTGAGGGTATCAGGATTGCATGGAACTAGGAATTTTTCCCACGATTTTTGTTTGTTTCAGAACGAGCCGGAATCTCTACTCTGCAAGCCATGGTTGCATAGAGAGACGATAAACCTGGCTGGAGGAGAAGACCACATCTGGCCCCGGCTAATGCACATCTGGCTAAAGCCTGCCTGTTCCGGTGCCATTGGAGCTGCAGCTGCCTAAACCTCCTCTCTTCCAAAGAGCTCTTTCCAGGCTACTCATCCTCAGCTCCAGTTATGGCCGTTTCAGCTTCCAACAACGAGACCGGCATCCATCTGACAAAACAAAGTCCTAATGGAACGGCGATGGAATTAATTGGAACATATGGAGTTATTTTTCCGACGAGGACAAGAGAGCAAAGTCAGGAGCAGGTTAGGCCATTAAACATATTGGACACGCCAAGGATTTGTAGTTTTTTTTAATAATAATAATAATAATAATAATAATAATAATAATAATAATAATAATAATAATAATAATAATAATAAAAAAAGAAAACATCTAGCTAGACGGAGCCATTCGAAATTGAATTCGCCCCGTCTGTGTAAACCTCGTTGAGAGTGGCCGGCCAAACCCCTCAACCTCTCCTTCTTCCTCTCCTTGCCCAGACACACACATTTAGCGAGGGGGGGGGGGGTGAAGAGTGGGGGGAAGGGAGCAGGAGGAGGCGGTGAGAGATGGGTGGGTGGGGTGGGGGGGTTGTGGGTAGGTGGGTTGGAAAGGGGGAGGCGGGTGCTCTGTGAGTCGTTGTTGTAGTTGCTTGCTTGTTTATTTGTTGTTGGTTGCCGTGGCCACAGGGGCAGCCGCGCGGGTACTCACTGACAGCCTATAGCTCTGCATCATTTTATCAAACTCCTCGTCAATTTTTTTGTATTTCTCCTCAGTGCGCGGGGTGAGCGAGAACGGCTCCTCTGGCTCTGGGCTCTCAGAGTCGCGCTGCTCTTTCTTGTTCAGAGCCTTTTCCGTTCCAGGGAGAACAGAAAAAGAGGGAGGAAGAAAGCGGGGGGGGGGGGACAGAAAAAGAATGGAGAGAAGCAGAGAGAGAGAGAGAGAGAGAGAGAGGATTGAAGGTTAGCAAGGTAAAGAAATAGTTAGGTGCCGGGTACTCACGCCATATCTCTTGAAGAGGATGTCCAGCTCCTCACTCTTGCGGTACTTGTCCTCGTTTAATGGGCTTTGGTCAATGGAGTCCTCGCCATCGGGCTCAGGGCTGTTGCAACCATTAAAGCCTTTCTTTCGCAACGTCTTTAAACATTTTTAAAAAAAACAAGGAGAGGGGGAGAGGAGGGACATTTTTCATTTTCACATGTTCTCATTTTTAAGCTGGAGTCTTTTCATTGACAAGTAATATAGCGATGACCATTGCAGTTTTGAACCCTTTTAGGAATCCTAAAATGGTTACACATCCTTTATTGTACTAAACAACAGCTATTTATAATCATATATCGTCAAGATATATTACGTTAGATATATATACAACGTATATTAAAAAAAACAACCTTCTGCACTTGAACATGAGAACAGAGGCTTCACACCAGGAGAGGAAAGCTCAGAGTGGAGTTTGCTCAGGAGCTTCGCCACAGAAAACAGGGTCTTATTTTGAGAGGATTTTCAAAACAGGCTTTCCCAGTAAGGAGCTTTGCTGGTTGGGTTGGGGCCCTCATCATCAAATAGTAGGGGAAAAAATGGTAGTCAAAAGTGGAGTATTCTTTTGCTTTGTGCAAATCAAAGTTTTAAAAACGGAGCCGGTTGATGCACTAAGAGATCATACTCGGCCTCTGTGATATGTTAAACCACTGCAATCCTTTAGAACAATCAGTGCTCCTTTGATTGAGTCCAATGGCTAATCCTTAGCATACGTGCTATCATATGGCTTTCACAGCTGCACTGAAATAAGCTTTTAATGCAGCACAGAGGCAAATCATTGCTTGCTTTCAACAAAATAAACCTTTCCTCTCAGCCTCTTATTTAGAGACTTCTTTAGTTATGATATGCTGTTGAGGAATAACATGTACAGTATTCATACAGTGCATGTGTATGCATACAGTAAATGTTTATTCACCTTAACATTTGTTTCAGACATTGTGTATATTCCCATTTACAGTAGTAATGGTGCCAAAAAACACATGCTTACACACACACACACACACACACACACACACGCGTCTGTGCGAGGGGAGTCGGTCAGCTGATCAGCTTGTCTCTCGGTCAGCTCCATCTGTTCACCTGTCCCTGCGTACCTCTTCCCCGCTGGCACACTCACTTTCAAGTGCGCCTTCTATTGTGTTGCCAGGGGAAGATTCCCCCGCAGAGCGGCTCCGACTGTGACTGGCTGCAGCGCTCGCTCCTCCGCCCCTCCCCCTCTGGCCCTCTCGCCCTATCCTCTCCCTCTCTCCTGCTCTCGCGCTCTAGTGCGCTCTCTCTCTCTCTCTCTTTCCTTCCTCTCTCTCTCCCTTTCTCCCTCTGTCTCATCCCCCTCTCTCTCTTCCGCTCTCTCCATGTCTCTCTCACTCTTTCTCCCATTGCTCTTGTTCATTGCAATCTTGCTGATTCGATCCTGATCCTTCTCCTTCGGTTTCTCCTTCTCACCTTCACTAGTTCTCCATTTTTCCCTCTCCCTCTTTCGCCGTTATGAGAGAGACCCCTCGCTCTGCATTCTTGAGCTCAGGCCATCCTGGTCTTTCTCCTTGCCTGGTTTCTCTCTCTCTCTTTCTCTCTCTTCCTCTCATCCTCCTCTCTGACAGAATCTTCCCACGGCTCCCGCCTGACTCATCCATGTCCTCCTCTGCCCTGCTCTCTATCTCCCTCTCTTTCGCTCTTGTTCTCTTCCTCTTCCCCTCCAATTCCCAAGCCTCTTTTTCCTTTTAAATGCTTTCTGTCCTCTCTCTCCCTCTCTCTCTCTGGACTCAGAGGAGTAGGGGGTGAGCCGGGCAGCCCTGTGTCTGCATGTAATGTCACGTCCCATTTGCAGTTCAGCATACAGCGTGGATTGTGTGTGTGTGTGTGTGTGTGTGTGTGTGGGGGGGGGGGGGGGGCTGCAATGCATGGGACTACTGGGAAGAGCATGGCCAGAGAGAGGGAAGAGAGAGGAGGAGGAGGAGGAGGAGGAGGAGGAGGAGGAAGAAGGACCAGAAGACAGAAAGACAGAAATATCAACAGAAGCACAGATGATAGAATGAAAAGAGAGAGAGGGAGAGAGAGAGAGAGAGAGAGAGAGAGAGAGAGAGAAAGAGAGGAAAATGATGAGGTGGAATGGGGAGCGAGAAAGTTGAGAAAGGCAAGATTGATAGAGACAGACAGAAAAAGACAGAAATTACAGAAAGGAAAAAATAAAGACATTAACAAAGAGAGAATGATGGAAAGAAAAATCTACCTCAAAAGAGAGGGAAAACTACTCTTAACAGGAGAGGCTGATAGAGGTGAGGTGGGGTAGTGAGAGGAAGAGAGGAACAGAGAGAGAGAGAGAGAGAGTGAGCACTTTGGCGCCGGCGCTACACGCCCCTTAAAAGGGCCTGTGCCCCCCCCCCAACGGGCCATGACTTATGCATGTGGCTAATGGAGGGAGCGAGGGAGGCTATCACCGCCCTGTCACATCAGGAGCGCTGCACTGGGCCGCGCCGCTCAGGAGCCACGGCGTTAGGCCCAACTAGGCCACACTTCCCAGTAGGGGAGAGAAGAAGGAAAAAAAAAAAAACTTTTGGTCACAAACTGGTCATCTTTAGAAGAGCTTCAGTCCCCAGTGGGTTGTTAAAAGTGAGAGACCAAAACAAGTAAAAACAAGAGCTTTGGGGTAGGCTACTTAAAAAAAAAAAAAAAAGCCAAAGCCATGGGTGAGGCACATGCCGTGCCTTTTTCTCCCCACGTCTATGTTACTCACAGGACAACAAGGATAATACCGCTGATACTTCCTGAGCTTAACACAATGACACAGAATATTAATCTGATCAGATTGTGTGTATGCTACTGGGAGGTTTAGGGCTTCACGTCGCACCACTAGGTGGGTGGGGTGAGCGCTAGGGGTCGTGACCTCCCAGACGTAACACATCGGTAGCCCCTGTCTGCCCTCCTGTCTTTCTCTCTCCCTCTCTGTCTCTCTCTGTCTCTCTCTCTGTCCCTCTCTTTCTCTCTCTCTCTCCGTCTGCCCAGTGCAGATTAGTGCTTGGGGGAAATGCCGGTCATAGAGGGGGGAGCAGGAGGAATTTGTTTGACATGGCAAAGCAGGATTAGCCCCAGGGGAGGGGCGTGTGTCAGGGCAATTGAGAAGATGGTGGGGTAACGGTGTGTGTGTGTGTGTGTGTGTGTGTGTGTGGGGGGGGTGGGTGTAGTATTGGTGGAGGTGGACTCGTAGGATCTTTCTCACACATTCTCAGCATTCAGTAGAACTGCAAAGGTAGAGGTCCACAGGCTAGAAGACATCACCAGGTGCATTTTGCATTTTGCTTGGTGAAACTGGTTTCTTTATTTTTACAGAAGTGAGTTTGGTCCTAGTGGCGTCCTGCGCTGGGCCATGAGAGTGATCGTCTGTGCGGTGTGTCACCGAGACCTGCAGCACAGCACAGGGAGCTGAAACCTGGCCGGTGGCAAAGTCCTTAAGCCGCCCACAGCACCATGGTGCTGAGGCAAGATCCTCCCTCCTTGAGCCGCTTAACAAAAGGGCATCCCTCGTTTCTTCTCCTCCTCCTCCTCCTTTCCATCCCTCTGCCTGACCCCCCACCCCGATTCAGACTTTTTCACGCTCTTCCTCTCGATATCCATCTCCTCTTGTTAGCGCTGCCACTCCCCCATATGTCTTCCGCTTTCTCTCTCCCCTTTTCTCTCGATCTCTATCTATGTCTTTTCTCTCGATATCCATCTCGCTCCGTTAACACTCGCGCCCCCCCCCCCACCCCCCCTCTCTCTCTCTTTCCTTCACTCTCCCCTGATTGGGATCTGCAGTCAAGCGGATTAACACGCTCTGGCAGGAGAAGCAGGCAGCCCACACACACACACACACACACACACACACACACACACACACACACAGCCTCTCTCCCTGCACGTGCCATTTCTCTGTGTGTGTGTGTGTGTGTGTGTGTGTGTGTGTGTGCGTATGTGTGTGTGTGTGTGTGCGTGCATATGCATGACTGTTCAGGGGTGCATTAAAGAAATGTGTGTGTTTGTGTGTGTGCGTGAGAGTGTGAGAGAAGCCTACACACAACACTGAGTACAGCAGTCTTGAAGAGGGGATTGCAAGATGCTTTGTGTGTGTTTCTCTGAGTGAGAGAAAGAGAGTGTGTGTGTGTGTGTGTGTGTGTGTGTGTGTGTGTGTGTGTGTGTGTGTGTGTGTGTGTGTGTGTGTGCTCCATAATTCATACACACAGAGAGCTTGAAGAGAGGTGGGAGTGGCGAGTCGACACGTCCCTGTGCCTTGGTGCTCTCGTGGGCCCCCTGCTCGTCCCTCGTCCCTCCCAAGCCCCTCCACCTCCACCTCCACCCCAACACCACAGCCGCCCTGTCCCTACTCCACCCATCCATCCTCTCTCTGCCTGGACCCCAGAGCCGGAGGAGGCTGGAGCGGACTGGGCCATACCCAGGCCATGTGCAGCTCGGCGGCTGGGGCCCTGGGAGAGGGAGAGGGAGGGGGTGGGGTGGGGTGGGGGGAGGCTCCTGGTATGGCTGGAGGGGCTGGGAGTCATTCACGCTCGGTGCCTCTCGCCTGGGTCTGAATATTGCATGAGGCAGGCTTCTGGGCCGCAGCAGAATGTGCGTGTGTGTGTGTGTTAGGAAGTGAACATGAACACACACACACACACACACACACACACACACACACACACACACACAGAGCCACTCAGGCTTACACTGATGTGGCCCAGAGCAGCCCAACGCCCCTAACATGGAACGAAAAACACACACACACATACACACACACACACACACACACACACACACACACACACACTTAAGAGCCATCTGCAGCAGGAGTCTCCCCTCTCGCTCACTCTCTTCTGCGCTGTTTTGCTCTGCGCTGGGGAGAGAAACAGCTCCAGTGGCCCTCCATCACCCTCAGAACAAGCACAAGCTCATGGCCACAGCACACAGGAACTGTGCACTCACATGGACACACACACACACAGAGATTTGGTACAAGGTAGCCACGGTTGGAATATGGTGGAATCATTTATGGGTGGCCTGAACCATTAAGGGAAACAAAAGGTTAACAGTGAAGAAGCAAAGGGGATGTG
This sequence comes from Alosa pseudoharengus, assembly GCF_046254945.1. Classification (NCBI taxonomy): domain Eukaryota; kingdom Metazoa; phylum Chordata; class Actinopteri; order Clupeiformes; family Clupeidae; genus Alosa; species Alosa pseudoharengus. The sequence goes on from NW_027468587.1 coordinate 32,077,168, forward strand.
CGAGAATCGCTTTCTCATAATACTCACAGTCATACCATAACACACACACACACACGGCAGTCTTCGCTCCCCCTGAGGCAGCCATCTTGTGATGTCTGGGGCCAGGTTAAGAGAGCCCTCTCAGTGTGTGTGTGTGTGTGTGTGTGTGTGTGTGTGTGTGTGTGTGTGTGTGTGTGTAATTATGTACACATGTGTGTTTGCATGTACACAAGCGTGTGTGTGTGTGAGAGAGATTGTGAGTGTGAGCGTGAGCGGGTGCTCCTGCCCTCCCTCCGTGCCAAGGCCGGAGAAGGTGGCAGAAGGGCCAGCTGTCTCTCGGCTGCCCCGCCGTCTCCCGGGCACTGGGCCAGGGGGGCAGCTACGGTGGCCCATAAGCCGTGTAATCTCCGTGCGCTGGGCGGGCGAACCGGCGGTGGCAAGCCTTCTGGCCACGGCCCACAGGTGGCCAGATCGGAACGGGCCTCCAGCAAAAGCCCACGCAGGCCAGGATGCTTACACACACACTCTCACACACACACTCTCACACACACACACACCACCAGTACATACATGATTCACTGAATATGGGATACAAGCACTATGATTAAGGCTTTGAGTGATCAAAAAGCGTCTGTGAGCCGTTTTCACGACATGACTCATTTACGCGGTTTAGTGTTTTCTGATGAGCTATACACTTCTTTGGGACTTGTGCAGCTCACAAGATCACAACATCTCTCTTTCCTTATAGCAAAGAGACTAGTGTTGTCATATTGAAAATTACAATGTAAACTATTGTACATTATTGAAATTATTGTAAAAGTAAAAGTATTGAGGTAAAGACCCAAAAATCATATATTTCTCGCTCCCAATAACATGGAGAAAAAAAGGTTAAAATCAATTCAGTAGTGGGAATGGAAATGTCATGACCTTTAGTCCTGACCTAACAACCGAACACCGCAAATGCGCAAATGCCCTACAGGGGTGATGCCCCTTTGCCCTCCACTTGGAGGAGGGGTGGGGGGTGGGGGGGTTGGTCAGGCGGAGCTCGTACCTCGATGATGTCTGCGTTGGTCCTGCTCTCGTGCGGCTCGTTGTACTCGGTGTACTTGAGCAGCACCTTGTCCATGTCCGTGCTGGCGTACTGGAACAGCTTGTTGGAGTGGTTGAAGATGATGAGGGCGATCTCGCAGTCGCACAGCACGCTCAGCTCGTACGCCTTCTTCATCAGGCCAAATTTCCGCTTGGTGAATGTCACCTGCCAAAGACAATCAAGAGGAGGAAGAGGAGGAGGAGGAGGAGGAAGAGGAGGGATAAGAGTTAGAGTCACTTTCATATGCAGCGGGATACAGAAACAACACATTAAAATGGGATGAAACGTAGTCCTGAGATACTGGGAAGATGCACAGAAAACCAAACCATTGAACCATTAGGAAGGTTCACACCAAAGATTCTACCGGCAAGACTTTCTTTGGTATAAACTGGAGTCTTCTGTTTTAAATCCTTTGCTGTCCAGACATGAAGAACCTTGCTCTGTAATGACTCCCTAATCAATGCTGAAAAGGCTCCATCAGGAACCACAACTGTCAACCAATTCTTAAACACCTCTCCGTCTCAGCCTTTTAAGCAGTAATTCATTTGAATTAATTTGTGTAACACCTCCAATTAATTAATTATTAAACATTCCACTTAATTAATTATACAAAGAGGTCTGTTTCAGCAGAATTGTAAATGAGAAAATGAAACCATTTAAATAGCCAGCATCAAATCAGGGAAGAAGGATTTAAGAAAGCTTTCAAAAAAAAAAAAAAAAAAATCATAGTGTGGAGCTAATTATTTACACACACATGCACGCGCACACACACACACACACACACACACACACACACACACACACACACACACACACACACACACACACACACACACACACACACACACACACACACACACACACACACACACACACACACACACACACACCTTTACGTACACTGATTATTGCAATGAAATTCTGAATAAATTGGGAAAAAGGCATAATATGTTGTGTGTTGAGACTTGTGATGGGAGTTGAGAGAAGATGAGGCAAAGGTGTGAGGAGCAGGTGTTGATTAGAGTGCTGCTTTCAGCAGATCTTCAGTGTAAAGGCATCTCAGAAATGTACAGTGACACGAGGCGCATCGTTGTTAATTCTTCCACTCAGGAGAAGGAGGGGAGAAAGATGATGATGAGCACAAACAAGATGTACACCCCCCCCTACCATCACACTCACACACACCAATAAACACACACACACACACACACTTTGGAGTTGACATTTGAGACCTAAGCGCTTTCACCTCCATTCATCCATCCCTCCCTTCATCTCTCTCTCTCTCTCTCTCTCTCTCTCTCTCTCTAATGCATCTCCACAGAGCCGAAGACAGCTTGCATTTCCTTCCTCTCTCTCTCTCTCTCTCTCTCTCTCTCTTTCTCTAATGCATCTCCACAGAGCCAAAGACAGCTTGCATTCCTTTCTTCTCTATCTCTATCTATCTCTCTCTCTCTCTCTCTCTCTCTAATGCATCTCCACGGAGCCGAAGACAGCTTGCATTCCCTTCTTCTCTATCTCTATCTATCTCTCTCTCTCTCTCTCTAATGCATCTCCACGGAGCCGAAGACAGCTTGCGTTCCCTCCCTCTCGCTTGCTTTCTTTTCTTTTCCCTCCCCTTTCCTGCTCACTCACAGCGCCCCGCTGCCACAAATCAAATTATTTCGGGGTCGTTTCCATTGGCAACCGCCTACTAAAACCCTCTTCAAATCACACTCCCCACCACCTCTACACACAGACACAGACACACACAGAGATAGAAAACAATGCTATGAGGGGGAAATCACAGAAGAAACAAATGAAATATTGTGAGAAGACAGGGTTGGGTTCAGTAAGGACAGTAGGAAACAAAATAAAAAGAAATAAATAAAAAAAATCCAATAAACTGTAAGAAAAGTCAAATATTTAGCCACATGTTTCTGCAACCTCTGTTTAAGTTATTCCTCTTCATCGATGTAGACTGGAGTTCATGCAAAGAACAAGGTGACTGGGAAAGAATATTCTTTGGAGTTCTGTCAGCAGTGAATGCTAAGATTAACAGGCAGGCCATAATTGCCATTAAGAATAGAAGTGCGAGTATCCAATGGCAACAACAGCAAGCTAATCTTTTTTTTTTCACACTCTGCATCTCTTCCTCTCCTTCACTATGAGAAGAGGACTGTGTTGTGACAAGAGGTGGATTCAGGTGCTATCACACCTCAGCCAAAGCCCTTGCCACAACCTGTGCCGAGTCTGTGGGTGTGGGGTTGTGCGTGTGTGTGTGTGTGTGTGTGTGTGTGTGTGTGTGTGTGTGTGGTGTGTGTGTGTGTGTATGTGTGTGTGTGTGTGTGTGTGTGTGTGTGTGTGTGTGTGTATGTGTATATGTGTTGGTTTCCAACACTAAGTATCACACTTCAGGTTTAGCACAAAACATCTGTGCCTTTCAGTATTTCTGATTACAATAAACTTCTCATCAAAGAAGAAGAATGAAGCAGCATGGTATGCAGATGCTGATTAGCGAAGACATTTAACATAACAGTAGAAATGTTTGTTTGAACCTCCCCCCACCCATGAACTGTCAGGCAGGTTTGAGGGGGATTGGGTGGGGGGGGGGGGGGGGGGGTGCAGATGGGGGTGAGGCCTGGGTTAGAGGGGAGGGGATAGCTATGACAGAGTGGTGACATCCAGGTGCAGCAGAGGTAGGCAGCAAGTGGTAAAAGCCATAAATATCAGAGTGCAAAAAAGCCTTATCCCAGTGATCATTGCACAGCAGTCCTTGCAAAAGCCACAAACTCCACTCTCCTAGGTGACTCTGCAGATACTGACAAAGCAATGGCGGAGCTTCAAAGCGGGAGGAAACAGGTAATATCAAATAAGAACAAATAAACACAATAATGCCTGAGGAAGACAATACAACTGGCAGCGTGCTTAAACAAACTGGGTATTTTTACACATTGTGATGCATTACAGATAACACTGGCACGTGTGCGTGTGTGTGTGTGTGTGTGTGTGTGTGTGTGTGTGTGTGTGTGTGTGTGCATATTCACAGAGCTCTCACTGAAAAGCAAGGCCAACTGACAAAGGAAGGTACCATTTTGTGGAAAGGAAATTCCTCAAAGCCTTTCCCATAATCGGTTTCAACCGCTCTGCCCTGAGCAGTGACGACTTGATGATGACCGAACAGGTGGAAACACACACACACACACACACACACACACACCCAATGAAATGACCACATTGGGTTGGCAGCAGTGCCCCCTGAGGAGTCCTCACCTGTCGGTTCCGCTCGTCGGTGATCCTCTGAATCTGAATCTTTTTCCTCCCCATGGCTGCGCTCTGCTGCTGGGGGACTCAGGGGGGCGCGTGTTGGGGGTCAAAGGTCGTCTCTGTCCCGAGAAGGGGGTGGGGGGGAGGAGCTGTGTGCGGGAATGCTTTGGCGCCTGGACTCTCTCTCTTTCTCTCTCTCTCTCTCTCCTCGTTCCCGCTCTGTCGTTCTCTCGCTCTACCTATCCGAGGCCGTCAGGGCCCGTGTCGTTCTTCCTCCGCAGAGGAAAAGGAGACAAGAGGGGGGTCAGATGGGGCCGAGTCCTAGTGGCTTAGATCATGGTCCACTGCGGGGGAGACGTGGTCATCCGTGCGTCTTCTAGAGCAACAGCCTCTCCTCTCTCTCTCTCTGCGTGAGCGTCCGCGCAGCTAGCCGACGTGCTCTTACTCCTGAGAAACAGAGGAGAGAAAAAGAAAGAAAGAGGAGAGAACGAGAGAAAAGGAGGGACGGAGAGAAGAGGGGGAGGGCAGGTTAGTGACTGGTACTCAGATCTTCCGGACACACACACACACACACAAGCACACACACACAAGCACACACTGATGTCACGTTAAGAGCAGCAGATGGTCATATCTGTTCTGAGTCACCAGACACTATAGAGTTCATCCACACGCTATCCTGGACGTGTGATTTCCTTGGATTTGAACCTTTGAACCTGGGCATGCTCAATTGGTTTGGCTTTGACGCTAACCTTTCCACTGATCCCAGAGGGATTTGGGACGTGTGTGCAAGGCATCCGAACGGCTCAACAGCTTCCCAAATCCGCCCCCTTCACACAAACACTAGCCCTATTAGCCTAGCGTTGAAGCATGGCACAAACACTAGCCCTATTAGCCTAGCGTTGAAGCATGGCAGAAACAACAGTTGGGGAAGACTTCCGGTGGAAAACGGGGAAACAGGACTGTTCTCTTGAGGTTTGTGGTTCCGCGGAGGGGGAGGGGGATTGTCAAGAAAAGCCCTCTGGGGGTTATACGTACAGTACAGTGTGTGTGTGTGTGGGGGGGGGGGGGGGGGGGTACTGTATTAAAATGGGGTGTAGGGGGCAGATAAGCAGATAAAGGGAAGAACGAGTGAGCACACAAGGGAAAGAGCAAAAGAATAAACGAATGAATGAACAAGAGCAAAAGAGAGAGAGAGAGAGAGAGAGAGAGAGAGAGAGAGAGAGAGAGAGAGAGGTTGGCTGTGCAGTGTCAGCTTCATTAGAGACATCACCGCCACATGGCTGATACCCTGGGGCCCGCGGCAAGCTACTGCCTCCCCGACGTGCCGCATGCGATTACGGATCGAACCAACGCAGCACACAGAGGCAGAGTGGCAGCAGCAAGCAGCGGGCCAGCAGCGGGCCAGCAGCGGGCCGAGGGTCCTACGTTGCCCAGGCTCTGGTAGCCGAAGGGCCCCTGTGCGACTCAAGGGTGCCATCGGAGACAAAGGACTTTCTCCTAGTCAAACCTCAAACTAGGCCGCATACTTGATTAATATAAATGTGTTGTATACACCTATTGAAATAGTTCCTACTTATATACATTGTAATTCTAATTATATTTGAAAGTTTAAATTACATTGTATGGATTGATATGTGCTTGAATACATGAAACTCTGATCCATTCATAACAAAAGGGCAGAATGAGGTTGATCTTTTTTCATCCTCATTAATGAGGTTGAAAAATGGCTGAGAAAGAGTAAGAGAGAGCAAAAGAGAGAGAGCAAAAGAGAGAGAGAGAGAGCAAAAGAGAGAGAGAGAGAGCAAAAGAGAGAGAGAGAGAGAGAGAGAGAGAGAGAGAGAGAGACTACAGCTGAGTGAGCGAACGTATGAATGAGCTGATTACGGCCTCAGAATAGCCTTAGCCGCCACCATCATTTTAAGACCTGCTATTAGTGTTTCTGTAGGTCAAAAAAAGTAAGCCTTAAAATAGAGCTCTCTCTATATATACACACACACACACACACACACAGAGAGCCCAGACGGCGTACACAAACACACACACACACAACCGTGACAGAGACCCAGTCACCACAACGGAGATGGGGAAACCCTTCAGAGGTTTCCTATTTAAAGAGTCCTACAACAGACTCCGCAAAATGACAGAACTATTAAAAGCAATTTCAAGGACAACAAAATCGGAGCCCTCCCTACACACCACCCCACCCTCCCTCTCTCTCTCTCTCTCTCCCCATCAATCTCTGATTCACATGTATGAGCCAGATTTTGCCTCAGCAGGAAAAGTCTGTTGATCCACCCGTTTGCACACTACTACAATCACACACTGAGACATCTTTAATTAACAAGCAACGTTTGGTGCGTAGCAACAGCCAAACACTTGAAAAAACATTTGAAAGGAAGGAGGAAGTTTGTGTCATTTCGAGACTGCGATCTTGGCACCCGTGAGGTCCCACAGACACATGAGTCACGGCTGAAGTGAAGTGAAATCCTTCAATCAGGCATAAAACTTCACATTTATCCTGAATTCACGCTTCAAGCTGATGTCATCTCAGCATGGCCCTACACTTTAAAAGTGCTTCTCTAGCAACATTTTGCTTCAATTCTTGTTATTTGACATTTTTTTTTAATATAACATATTGAATAAACATATACATAACATAATACATAAACATATATATACACATACATATAAAACACACACACATATAAATCTAAATATATAAACATATTCATCTAGGACTTAGGTCTATACATATGTAAACATATTCATCTAGGACTTAAAATGAAGTGCAGCTCCAAATTGCAAGCTTTATAACTATAAAGTAAACTGGAAGACGCAGACACCCCCCCCCCCACACACACACACACACAACCCCATTATAGACTCCTAAACCATGCTTTAGAATCCCCACAGAGGCCTGGAGTTAAACCCTTAACATGGACTCCCAGTGTGGGGTGGGCACCACGACCCTCCTCTCCCTGTTTTTCTTTTTCTCTCTCTCTCTCTCTCTCACACACACACACACACACACACACACACGGGTGCAGGCCCTGCTGTCCCTCAGGCAGCACGAGGACCGTGCTGACGGCCGACCCGTGAGCAGGTAGGTGAGTAGGGGAGAGGAGGGGAGGCGTTGGGCTGGGGCGCGGCGGGGCACAGCGTGGCATGGCGTGGGGTTAGCAGGCATACATGAAACGCCAGCTTTATCTGCCACTGGGGGCCAGAGCCCAACCTTTAGTCCTGCATGCTGCTGCAGAGAGGGAGAGAAGGAGGGAGGGAGGGGAAGAGGAGAGGACAGACGAATGGAAAGAGGGTGGCGGAGGAAGGAGAGGTGGGGGGGGGGGGGGGGCAGAGGAGGCTCTGATATTGGGGCCACTGCTTTCACACGAGCTGAAGCCAGGCCTGGACTGTGTCAGGAGCCTGAGTTTATGGGCTATGGAAAACACAGAGGGACAAATTATGCCAACCAATTATGCCTGAGAGTCCTCTGCAAACATGACAACATACTACAGGATACCTCACTCTGTGGATCCAGTGTGTAAGGTAGTGGAATGACGTGTAAATAAAGTGTAAATAAGACTTTAATTACAACCCAGAGTGAGAGATCTTGGCACTGTGTGTGTAGGTTGTGCAACTCGTCTTGTTTACTCTGTTGCCGTCATTTACAGGGTATTTGTGACAGCAGTTACCACCTGGCTCTAGTCTCTCAGAGGACAACGGATGGGTATTTAATGTTAAGAGCATCTGGCTGAGAGAACACACACACACTGCGCACACACACACACTTTACATTGAAGGACGGCAGACAAACACAACTCTCCGGTGTGCCTCTCCCCAGTGCCTCCGTCTCCTTCCTTGCGTCGGGGTCCATCTCATATTACATTAACACCTTTTAATAGCCTCCTGCTTCCGGCCGAAGACACCAGGGCTCCTTTTCCACCGCAACGCCGCCTCACATCTCAGCCACTGAAGTGCTCGGGAGGACAGGCTCTGCTCTGAGATAACACCATCTTCCCTCTACCCATGTGTGGGCATACGTGAGGCATGCCTGCCTGCCGGCTGGTGTGTATGTGGGTAAGGATATCTCCTCGGCAGGGTGTGTGTGATACTGTCCAGTTTTGTTGTCCAAAGCCTGTAACTGGAGGCGAAGCAGCCTGGGGCTCTGAGATAACGGTCAGTGCCAGACCTTAGGGGTCTGGACCGCAGCCAAAGTGGCGCTGAGAAATCCATCACCTCTCTCATTCTCTCTCTCTCTCATTCTATCCCCCTCCTCCATCTCCTTCTCTGTATCCTCAGCTCAACACAAGGGCCTACCCATACAACACTGCCTGCTGTTTTCCTCAGCCTGATTACAGAGAAAACCCAACACAGGCTTAGTCAGTGCATATAGGGCACCAAGCAAACAATCCCAGGGATCCCAGTTGCGCGCTGTTTTAAAAGGGTGTCAGGCACCTCCCTATGGCATGGGGTGAGAAGTCAGGTCACACAGGACACGACATGGGAAATTCTCCGGGTGCCTACCTACAGGAAGGCATGATCTGTTGCTATAGCAGCAAGAGGAGATTGACGGACAGGAAGATGGACAGACAGCTGAGAATTTACTGGCTGGTTGGTGTGACAACAAAATGGAGACGAAGTGGTGGAAGTGACTTGTGCTATGCCTCGTTCAGCACGATACAAGGAAATTCAAGTCAATACATACAACTTGGAAGAAAATCCCACACAGCACAGCGCTTGACTGCAGCAATGTTAATACAAACACACCATGGGCAGAAATACTGGTGGGCGTTTCCAAAACAATGAGACCTTCACCGCTTTAGGCACCGTGCTAGGCTAATTGATTCAGTTCAGTTAGCTGTTTCACAGCTACTTTATGTAACGACATGGCGTTCGGTTCACAGAAAGAAATGCACGTTTGAGGTAGTAAAACCGCCTCGACGCACCAGCGGAGTTCAGTTAGCTACTACAGCTACATGTAGTGGGTGTGGGTAGTTCAGTTAGCTATTATCTACATAAAGTGGGTGTGGGTAGTGATTTGTGTGATGTGTTGTAGTTGGTAAACAGAAAGGTCCAGATTTCTAAATTAGCACTGAATAAATACAGGTTCCTCGGAAGTTGTATAACATTAGTGTGGTTAATTTTTTTTGTTGTTGTTGATTAGACACAAAAAAAAAACAGAAATTCCTCTTAATTACAGAAGAAACACACATCTTTAAATTGACTGCTCCATCAAAAATCAGAAGGTAAACTCAGTTGGCCAAACATCACATACAGTATCAGTTAGCCAAATGTGCGGTTCCCACAGCTGCAACACCCCTCCATGGTTGCAAACCTTTGCTCTTAATAAATCTGCTGTGTCTCACATGGTCAGTGAATGCATTCAAGGCATACGAAAGTCATTGGCCATCACAAAACAATGTCTTAACCTGCTAGATCAGAGGTGGGCTAAACTATTACGAGGACATCCACAGAAGAGTCAGTAGACCCCAGGAGACTGGGGACACTAGCGAAAAATGGCCACTCGTGCTCCCAAATTGAGTAAAAACGGGGAGTTTTCCATTTAGGAGAGGTGAGGAGCGCTGACCCATGGCTCCTCTGAGACCAGCTCCAGTGGAAGCCCAAAACAGGACACACCGATCGCTCTCTCCAACCCTGGCGGCCCCCTCTGGGACTCCGTGATTTACTCCAACCTTGGGCTGTACTGCCAGCACCAACTGCAGGATATTTCCAGCCTGTTGCCTCACATTTATGTGCCGGCCAGCCAGCACTGGCTCTGAGGGGAGGGGTGGGGGTTGGGTAAGCTGGCGGGGCTGAGGGGGCCGACAGACTTAGTTCTACTGCCTCAACGAAGCTGCAATGAAGTGGGGGAATTGAAGGGGGCGGGGTGGGGGGGGGGGGGGGAGTACCACTGTGGGGAAAATTAAGAGGTGCAGTGGATCCCAGACACAGGGATCGACAGCAGGGGAAAACTCAGGAGTGGGGTGGGGTGGGGTGGGGTGGGGTGAGTTTCGCCAGGATGGGAAAGAGAGAAGAACATGGAGGGAGCAATGAGGCAGGGCAGCATGTCTTCAAGAGGAACCTGATCTCTCTGAAATACGTCGACGATTTGAGTGTATGTTTGTGTGTGTGAGTATGTGTATGTGTGTGCGTGCGTGCGTGTGTGTGTGTGTATGTTTGTGTGCATGAGTGAGTGAGTGTGCGTGCGTGCGTGCGTGTGTGTATGTTTGTGTGCGTGAGTGAGTGAGTGTGTGTGTGTGTGTGTGTGTATGTTTGTGTGCGTGAGAGAGTGTGTGTGTGTGTATGTTTGTGTGAGTGTGAGTGTGAGTGTGAGTGTGAGTGTGAGTGTGAGTGTGTGTGTGTGTGTGTGTGTGTGTGTGTGTGTGTGTGTGTGTGTGTGTGTGTGTGTGTGTGTGTGTGTGTGTGTGAGTGAGTGAGTGAGTGAGTGAGTGTGTGTGTGTATGTATGTTTGTGTGTGTGCGTGAGTGCGTGAGTGTGTGTGTGTGTGTGCTATGTGAGGGCAGCACTTCTCCGAAGGGGGATGGTGTGGGGGTGGTGAGTGAAGGGGTGGGGCCGCTGGCTCTCCAGCGGATCTGTGCTCCTCAGCTTGTGAATCACGCATCGGCTGCACCACCTGTCAGTAGCCACCAATGCCACAACAGACTGCGCCACACTCAGACCACGCCACACCACACCGTTCCTCAGGCTACGGCAGAGGACAAATGCCTGTCTGTGCCAAGTCGTGCTGCTACTTTTAATTCAAACGCTTGGAGATCATAACAAAAGCACATAGTCACAGCCTTTTTGTTTTGTCCACTCAACTCCTTATTCTTGGAATTCAGATAATGTGCCTGTATACTGAGGTGTGTGTGTGTGTGTGTGGGAGGGGTGTTCGTGTGAGTGAACCATGAAGCATAGGGGTACACAGAAACAATGTCCTCTGTTTGCGGTCCACACACTCGTATCTGTAGGATCGGACTGAAGGCGGTGCAGTCTCACCTGTCCACTGACAGCTGAGGTGAAGCGCTGAACAGCCGACAACGAGTGCCATAAACTGGGTCTCCAGCAACTGCAACTGTCTTCATCTCTCATCTCTCTTCTCTCTCTCTCTCTCTCTCTCTCTCTCCCTTTCCTTCTCTCACAGGCTTAGCCATGTCGTGACACTCAGGAGAAACTCAAAAATCTCAGAACTCAGAACTCCAGTTATTACTGCGAATAGGCAGTGAAAAATGTATGCCTTCGCAGTGCTGCAAATCCCACTGAATGGATGTGTCTGCATCAAGGTGATTAAATATAGGGACTTATTAAATGTTCAAAAGCACCAATACTCTTACTCGTTGTCTACCCTGTCTGAGTGGGCCAAAGTTACGTTGGCTTGTGGCCTTTCTTTGGAGATGTCTGCAGATGATTAAAAAAAAAAAAAACCCTGACGGTACTAGGGACACACAACCTGTCACACTGTCTGGCAGACGCTGACAACATAAACATCACAATAAGAGAAGGGTGTGTGTGGCCTGGATGCACAACAGGTATCACAAAAGGTATCATTCCTCTGACAAAAGCTCAACAAGCTTTGCTACTAAAAACAGAACTAATCAGCAACAACCATCGCACAACAAAGAAACATGGTCTAATCAGTTTATGCTTTTAACCAGGATGGAAAATGCTAATGGAATTTCATTTACCATAACAAGGAATGCCGAACTGTCTGTGACGTCAATTTGTTTGCTTGTTAAACAGAACAGGTTAAGAGGAAGCACAGAAAAGATTCAGTCAAAGGAAGTCAGTGCACTACAAGACCTGATAATTCTTCACTTTGTGGGTAAAAAAAGGTGATATAAGACTCCACCAATGGCCAAGAGAGAAAATCCGAAAGAAAGAGTGTCTGTATTAGAAAGAGACAGAGGTTATCCTATGTTGCAGAGAGCACCGTTTCAGTATTTTGTGTGCCGAGGTTTTTACTGTGTTTATGCTGGAGAATGCTTCAGCGTGTTTTGCCTCAGGGCAAAAACACCTACCACATGTCCCCCAGGGACTTTAACCCCGGGTCCTCCCTTTTCAATCGGCCCCTTTTGATCTCAACTTTTCTCAAACCTGTGCAACTCAGGGCAGGCAGAGAAGACAGAGCTCGGGCTACGACGGCAGGGAGAGAGTCAGAGGCATTTTTGAAAAACAGAAAACATTTCAGTCGGCCTGGTAAAAATCTAGTGGGCGGGATTCCATTTGTCATCTCTCTGCATTTCATATCGAGCGCCGAGATATCCTGGAGGTGTCAGACGTCTCTGATCATTAGCACTGTAATAACGCTTTTAGACAGTACAAATCTGTAGCTTTTTACAACATTACAAATACGTTATCTGTGATATGATTCCTTTATTTTTAGAATGTTTAGCTCAAAGCCAGTTCTTGGAAGAAAAATGTAAAAGATTTTCTCAGTATTAGTGCTGGTTCACTTTTCTCCTTAAAAGTGTTGCTTTTGTTTGGGCAAAAAAGTGCTTGCTGTTTCAAACCATAAAGCCCTTTCTTGCAGGTCAACTCCAACACAATATCCTCTTTCTGTGAACCAACAAGTCTTCCCCTGGTGCCCACATTACACAGAAGCTCAGTGAACAAAACCGCAAGAACTATGTGACATACAAAACCACTGGTGCTAGTTCCTCGTGTCCGAAAAAACTCTTACCTCTGCGTTCCAAATCGGGATCCTAACACTCAGATGACCGAATTAGCAGAGGGCACTTTCTTGATAAATCCCAAGTCAACGAAGACATAATCCGAGCGAAGGGGGTCCAAGAACGTGGTGTGTCCCCTCCAGCGATCAGATGACACAAGTGACTACTCCAGTGACGACCGCCCCCCCCATTCCCCAACTACAGAGCCCTCCCCCAGATCCTCTCTCTACCAACACCCCCCCCCCCCACCACCTCAACAAGACACACGCACACACACATGCTCACACCCTTTGCCCTAATATGCCTTTAACAGCAACTGGCTCCAATTCATCAGTGTCTTTGGGGGTAATTGAGAGGGTGGCAGGGGTGCTAGCTGCTGCCAGATTGTAGTAAAGAAGTTTGTCAGATCCTCAGCAACCTCCCACCCCCCGGAAAAAAACCCCTCATATATGTGTGTGTCTGTGTGTGTCAGATTTTTGCAAGCCGCTCAAAGTGCAGTGGCAGCTGCCCACACACCTTTTGTTCCAACTCCCCCTTGCTCTCTCGATACACCCTCACAGCTGTCAGAGCTGCAGCTCATATGTCTAGTAGTGTTACACACACTGCTGACACCAACACCCACCAAGCTTGGAGAGAGTGTATGTGTGTGTATATTACTTATATTGGAGGCTTATTAGCAAGACATACTGACAAAAAGGTACTGAAAATCTGATGTCTATGAGGAGAATCTGTGGCAAGCTATTTCGAGTTCTAGAGCGGTTTTCATATCTTAATGACCAAAACCACCAAGGCCCTCTTTCACATGCTCCGTGACTGTATACAGAAACGACAAAAACGTTTATTCCTCCATCAAATTCCATGAGTCCAGTTGCTTTCCAAAGAAGCCCAGCTTTGACCTTCACTGACCCTGAAACATAGAGAGGTTGAGAAAAGTGGATGGATGGAGATTGAAGGTGACAGAGTTTGTTTAACAGTTGTGACATTAAGTTTCCATGAGGGGATGGAGACCCCCACCCCCTTCTTTCTCTCCATCCATCCATCCATCTCTCTCCAT